>NW_024412417.1:31100405-31175171 GCF_014898765.1 Herpailurus yagouaroundi | reverse complement strand
GGAAGGGCAGAGAGAGAGGGAGACACAGAATCGGAAACAGGCTCCAGGCTCCGAGCCATCAGCCCAGAGCCTGACGTGGGGCTCGAACTCGCGGACCGCGAGATCGTGACCTGGCTGAAGTCGGACGCTTAACCGACTGCGCCACCCAGGCACCCCAAGAAAGTTTTTTAAATAGCACCTCTTTCTGCAGGAAAGTTCAAAATTTTACATGGAATTAGTAAAAATTATTTTATGCAGAGTGCTAAAATATCAAAGACTTAAAAGATTACCGCAAAACACATCTTTCTTTTTCTTAACCCTCCTTGATATTTGGTGAAGAGTAGAATACTGGTTTCATTTTTCCCTGTAGTTAAGTTACCACCTCCCAGAATATGGGCATATGTAATTTCCTTCGTTTTCACTCCAGAACAGGAGTGTGTGTGGATAATGACCTTTGACACAGTACGCTGGATAGACAATGCTCTGTGTAAGGTCACAGGAGTAAAGTAGCTGATTTTGCTGTGGGAAAAAGCATACCTACAATTCAGACAGAGAAAGGCTACAGGGTATTCTTGACTATTTACTCCTGCTCAGTATTTTCATAGAAACCATAAAATGTCAAAGTCTCTTAGTAAAGAAGCATAATAAGTCTTTGTTTGCTTCTGGAACAACTCCTTAGAGACTTAGATCAATCAAAAGGATGCCTCTGGGCCATGCTTTCTGGGCGGAGATCTTTGAAGGTATTGTTCTAGAGGCTATAAATCTGCTCTTGTGTTTGCTGACTGTCCAGACCAGATTTAGTCACTTACTAAGAATCATTTGTAAGACCAAGGAAAAGATAGGCCTTCCCAAAAGGACATTTATTCTCTTAAATCTCACCTCCATTTCTTGTAGATCTCACCAGGATATGAAAAGAGGCTCAGTTTCTTAGGAAATCCAATATATCTCACTGGATTCTGAGACCAGGGAATTAAGAATCAATATGACGCTAAGATATGAAACCCTCTGGATGACACAAAACCACCTACAGGCAAGATTCAGCAGTAAGAAAAACAAATAATACTGCATAGGGCCCAGAATGACATGCTTTACATTAACAAGGGAGAAATGGTTCCAAGTCCTGCTTTCAGACTGGAAGGCATGAGGTTCTCATTAGCACTGAAGGGATAGGGCCTGTGAGGAAAGCCAGACAGATGTGCTTTGGAGGCATATTTAAATACTGAGAGTGGTAACCTTGTGCCGAAGAATCTTTCGCAATGACTTGTAAGGAACATTTCTTACTTCAAACTGAAAATGACCTAGAAGCAACCAGCCAATTGATAGCTCTCCTCTGAGTAATGCGAGCCTTCGAAGTCTTCACTCTCTTGCGGACAAGACAATGCGTTGTCCTGATCTTCCTCTATAGAATCTAGTACATGCGGGAGTTGAGAAGAGCAAACCACATCACAAAAAAGTAAAATGAACAGTTTTGATGCTGATTTTGTAAGGAACGTAAGCGTGGTTACTGGAGCAAGTCATTTGACAATGCTTAAGTGTAAAGCTGTTAATCGGCAAGAATGAGTTCACAATAAACTGAGCATTCCTACAAGAATACAGAAAAAGGTGAGAACCCTAGGAAACCTTTTTTAAAAAATCGAAAGAGCTAGACCTCAGGATAACTGTAACTTGTTTAGGACCCAAATACATCTTTATTAGGCTGATCTCCTCTGGACTCAGTCTCCCCAGTCTCCCTCTTTGGGAGGGCCAGAGTGGGTCTGTTAGCGTAGCAGGCACTGTCAGTAGTGAGGCACAACTTATTTTAACAGAACAGTTAAAATGGAAGATCAAGTATCCGTGCCGAATTTTGCTGGGAATATAAAGACAGGCTGACTTGATCTCTCAATGCTGAGCATCTTAGGGTCAATTCTAAGCTTCTTGGCTAAAGGGTTAGGTCTTCTTCATAGTTACAATCAATGTTCTTGGCATATTATGGATTCTGTACATATTTAATAAGTTGACATTTACCATGCTCTTATTAAATACCTAAAAATGTCTATTGCCTTCTATAGTGAAATGTTTAGATGAGCTTGACAATTAACTGCATGGTATGAATGCAGAGTCGTTAAAAAGCCTCTTTGATCTAGAGTTAACTTTAATTTTCCTCAGTGTCTTACACCGAAGCATTGAGATTTATCCTTTAGGCTTTATTTTATACATTGTTTCCCCATCATGATGGTCTTGAGTTCCACAAAGAGCAGAATAGTCTGAAGTTGAGGTGAATTTGTGAAACACTGAAGTGAGAGGAGTTCATATAAAAATACTCTCAGCTGATTCCATCCGCTTCCCTATTCCCATGGGACTCATTTAGAGATTATGGCATCCATAAAATTAACAATATTCTGTGATTCTGTCATATTTGGCTTCTTTTAAATTATTCCAGAATATTAAAATATAATAGGTCTGATGAAGAGTGTCCTGGGATACACTTAGCAACTTGCAACAGTGTATAGATTGAAATAAACCGGGTTGGTACTTTTGTGGGAAAATGTAGCTTTTCTCTTTGAAATCTGTTCTGAGCCTCTAGAGAGAATGGTTTTCTCCTACTTTAACAGGAAGCTATTTGTTGTTATATTTCTTGCGTATTCTATTAATCCTTTTTAAAATTTGTATTTACTTTTGAGAGAGAGAGAGAGAGAGCAAGCGAGCAAGCAGGGGAGGGGCAGAGAGAGGGAGACACAGAATCTGAAACAGATTCCAGGCTCTGAGCTGTCAGCACAGAGCCTGACACGGGGCTTGAACTCAACAATTGCTAGATTGTGACCTGGGCCAAAGTCAGATTCTTCACCAACTGAGCCACCCAGGTGCCCCTATTAAGCCTTTTTGACAGTCCAAAACATTTGCATCAGTTTGTCTCATTAGATATTTATCAGGCTTCAAGAAAGCAGAGATCAATTTTTACTCATTTTTAAATCCTTCCCAACTTGTTTATATCTCAAAATTTCCTCCATATCAGTTCTAAGGGAGAAAAAAAGCCCCACAGTTTATTAAAAAGTAACTCAAAATCTTAATGTGAATGCAAGTGTAAAAATATGTTTTAAAAAGTCATTATACTAATCTTTTTATGATCTTTGCAATGCATTGTTCTCCAAAGTGGAGTACATGCATCCCAAGATACATGTGAAAATCTGAGAATCATTAAGTAAAAGGAAGAAAATATCAGAAAATCGATTTATACTCAGTTTTGGCTCATTCTTTGTACTTTCCATTAGAAATTCTTCAGTTCTTCAAATGTGAATTCACTTAGCATGTTTAGGTCAAGGAACTTAGCCTCTAATGGCTAGAAAGGGAAAATACATTTATAGAATATCAGGATTCATGGAAAGTTACCAATGTACATGCCCCCAAATTATATCCTCTTCTTAACATTATTTCTTATCTTTTTGGTTTCTTCTCCCTTTCCTTGAGTTAAGTTAGTTCTTGTTGTAGAATATCTAGGTAGGAAAAAAGGTAACATAACATGCAATTAATAAATCAGTCAAATCAATAAGAGTTAGGAGGTAGCCAGAATTTAAAATATATACAAAAATTTAAGCCACCCCCAGAAAGTAAAATAAAATGTATACAAATGTAATGGATAAATGATGGCATATAGAATATACATATATATGCATACACTCATAATCACATTTCATTCTCTTTAAGATGTCTTTAAATGCTAAGATATACCAGCAATTTAATAATATTCCCTGAGGGGAGATAAAGAAGTTCTATATTAAATGAGTCTGTGAAGTATAATGCACTTCCCAACTCTAGAAATGTTAAGGGGCACCTGGGTGGTTCATTCGGTTCAGAGTCCAACTCTTGATTTTGGCTCAGGTCGTGATCTTTTTTTTTTTTTTTTCTTCAAAATTTTTAACGTTTTATTTAGTTTTGAGACAGAGAGAGAAAGAGCATGAACGGGGGAGGGGCAGAGAGAGAGGGAGACACAGAATCGGAAGCAGGCTCCAGGCTCTGAGCCATCAGCCCAGAGCCCGACGCAGGGCTCGAACTCACGGACCTCGAGATCATGACCTGAGCTGAAGTCAGACACTTAACTGACTGAGCCACCCAGGCGCGCTGGCTCAGGCCGTGATCTAACTGTTTGTGAGTCTGAACCTTGTTGACAGCACAGAGCCTGCTTGGGATTCTCTCTCTCCCTGTCTCTCTGCCCCTCCCCCCATGGAGAGAGCAAGGTCTCTCTCTCAAAACACATAAATAAACTTTAAAAAACAGAAATTTCTTTTAGAAAAAGAAATGTTAAAATGGGGACAAAATAGCTTAACTCCCATTCAAGTCTCCTATGCCTCTGCTTTTCTATTCTGTGATATCCATGGCCTCTCTACAATTTACCTTAAAATTGTCTGGAACCAGTTTAAGTATTTAAATAAATAAGGACTTATTAGTATCCCTCCTAGTTTTCTGTTTCATTTAAGTTTATCCATTCACAGGGAGCCTGGGTGGCTCAGTCAGTTGAGCGTCGGACTCTTGATTTCAACTCAGGTCTTGATCTTGCTGTGGCAGGATCGAGCCCCTGGTCAGGCTCTCCACTGACAGTGCAGCCTGCTTAGGATGCTCTCTCTCCCTCTGCCCCTCCCCTCTAACATGCAAGCACACATGTGTGCATGTGCACGCACACACTCTCTCTAAAAAAATAAATGTATCCATTCACTTTAATAATGTTTCAGAATCTGTTATAATATTAAGATGTTTAAATAATTTTTTATCCTTTAAACTTTCTCCAAAGACAAATTTAATGTTATAAATCCCAAACGAAACAACCCTGATTTTGTAAATATTTTTGAACACTAATAAATCAAACAAGTGAACAGACTCATAAGCCTGGGTGATTTGCATGCAAATGAAAGAGTTAAGTCAAAATCAATAAATCACAGTTCAAAGTGGTAGGGTGTGTAAATATTTTCTAGTTAATAGATTGGTAAAGATATTTAATTAATGGATATTTAATTAATCATTAAGTATTGATTAGTAGAAAATGTGGAATGTGATATGAATTCTTAAGAGGATTTTTTTTCTTCAAAATAGTATCTACAAATATTTCACTTGTTGTGGTAAGCTTTTGTTTAATTAATGCAGAAATACATTGCTGCTAACAGAAATTGTCGTCGCCCTGTTAAAAAGTATCCATCAGGATCTGGCCAGGATGATAGAACTCACGCCAGTTATTTTATCATATGAAATCTAATGTAAGAAGTTGGAGAATGGAAAATATCAAAAGGGGATACTGTTATAACACAGAGATAAGGAACTGAAAGATGTAACATCCTTCCTAGAGTTGCAGACAGATTGAAGAGGTTGGGGTGTTGAAAATCTAGAAGCTTGAGGTGCCTGGGTGGCTAAGTCAGTTGAGTATCTGACTTTGGCTTGGGTCATGATCTGGTGGTTCAGGAGTTCTAGCCCCACGTCGGGGGCTCTGTGCTGACAGCTCAGAGCCTGGAGCCTGCTTCGGATCTGTGTCTCCCTCTCTCTCTGCCCCTCCCCTGCTCATGCTCTGTCTCTGTCTCTCTCTCTCTCAAATATAAAATAAAACATTACAAAAAATTAATATGCATTTCTTTATACACAAAATGTTCATCACAGTATTATTTATAAGTACAATAAATCAAAATAATATGTAAATGATGTATAAAATAAATGTGCAGCAATTAGTAAAATGGTGAAATAAAACATGGAATCTACTGAACTGAACTGATTTATTTACATGATCACACTCAGGATGAATGAAAGTTATATTTTCATTCATGAAAAGACAAACCATCCCGCATGTTAAATACCAGCCGCTCCAGAGAAGGCACAGACTCAACTTGTTTGTCCTGGGCACCTATTCACTCTAACTGTAGCCATTGTTTCCTGTTGCCTGTTCTGGGTGTCGGCCATATGCCAATAGACCCATCAGTTCGGCTTCTTCTCCAGACCAGATAGGAGGGCACAATTTGATATATTAACTCACTGTCAGGTCGCAAGTAAGGACTAAGTTAATATTCCTCTCAGAGGTATTTCTATTCCATGAGCAGATCAGACAAAACTAAAGAGATTTAGGATCAAAAGGTATATAACAGAGAGATTTCAGATCAAACAACCACATATAATGATAGTAAACATTAACATTAATAAAAGTACATAAATCTAGTATAAGTAATAAGTATATTGAACAATGAAAACATTAGTGAAGATATGAGTATACAAACATATAATAATGCATTATGTTATATTTAATATTTAATTTTGAACACTGCTTTGGGCTTCCGCTGACAGAGCAGAGCCTGCTTGGGATTCTCTCTCTTCCTCTTTCTCTGCCCCTCATCTGCTTGCTTGCACACACGTGCTCTCTCTCCCAAAAATAAATAAATAAACTTTAAAAAAATAAAAACTTTAAAAAAAATCAAGAAAAATCCTCACAACTTTGTAAATGAAGGTAAAATCTTCCATTTTAAATATGGAGAAACTGAGGCAGACACAAGAGTGTTATATAGCATGCCTAGAGTCAACAAATCAGGTGTATAGAGCAAATCCAGTCATGTTCTGGAATGTGTAATATACAGTCTTTGTATATTTGTGGACAGAAGCAAGTTCCCTATGTTCATGCAATCCAGTGTAAGCCCCTGCTCTTTCTTATCGAAAAGGACAGTTTATTAAAAAAATACTTCAAATATCTGATAATTGTTTAATGTATTGCTAGGTGTGGTGGGGATGCAAAATAAAAGATAATGGTTTAGAGATTTGGAATCTAGCCGACAAATATGACCTCAAAACTCCACTTCTGCCACACACAGTGATGAATTCAAGCAAGTTCGTCAGCCTTTGTAAAGCTCAGTTTTTGATTTTTCATTATTTATCTGGAAAAGGGATAAAATACATCACAGTGTCTTATGGGGAGAGACAGAGAAAATTCCTGTAAAATATTTAACATAATGGCTTGGCATACAGTAAAGATTAAACAAAACTCAAAATATGGATATATGTACCCATTTAGAACATACACATGGCAATGAATTTCTTGCAAGCTTAAAGTGTTGAGGATACTATTTAATATGTTTTTTTAAACCCTAATTTTTTCTAAAAAATCAAGAACCTTAAAACATTCATTAATCTCACAGTCTGACAAATACAAGATAGTGCAGTCACAATTAAGAATGAAAGCATGATTGGGGCGCCTGGGTGGCTCAGTCAGTTGAGCGTCCGACTTCAGCTCAGGTCATGATCTCACCACTTGTGGGTTCAAGCCCCGCGTCAGGCTCTGTGCTGACCGCTCAGAGCCTGGAGCCTTTTTCGGATTCTGTGTCCCTCGCTCATGCTCTGTCTCTCTCTGTCTCAAGAATAAATAAAACATTTTTAAAAATTAAAAAAAAAAAAAGTGAACAGCATGATTACCTTTTTATCTTTAGTGAATCAAAATTATGAAACCCTACTTGTTCCAACATAGAGAAATAGAGCTCCCCTTACATATGTTCAATTTTAATATTTATGTATAGAGTTGACCTGTTTTAATCGTCCCCCTCAACAAATGTTTTTGTTGGAGGTTCTTTTTCCTCTCCTTTCCAATGTCACAGCAATACTCCTGCAATACTTGGAGCACAGAGTCTTGGCCAGAGTGTGTGGCGAAAACCCCCATTGGAGTCTCCACGTGAAACTGGAAAAGAATTGAATGAACATGTTGCAGCAGCTCGTCCCCTCCCTGGAGGGCAGATTAGATGACCCGATACAGCTTGTTCATTCGCAGTTTCTATGATTCCTAAACAGAAACAAAACATTGTCTCAAGTGAAAAGGGAGAAGTGCTGCTTTTTTCTGAGAAATGTTTTCATGTGTTCCTTCCCCGAGTGCTCACTCTTTGGTGACCCTGCCCACACTTTCAGCCACTAGGATGGACAGCTTCCCACATTCATTGGCAAAATATTTGGAGACATCCTCAAGGCAGAAGCTGGTAGAGAAAAAGAAGTTTTTCCAGTTTCTGTATTCAAATAGGAGACACCTTGAGTCATGGACTCTTTCTTGCAAAGGTGTAAGAAAATCTTTACCATATCTCTTCTTTTTTCTAAAACAGTTCTGATTATGTCTATTTGGGAGAAAGGTCACAGTATTATGGTAACGTTAAAGAAGGGTCAAGAGGTGCCAATGGGTGGGAGGACATTAGCTTATGAGTCCCTTATGAACTCCATAAAATTATAAAATATCATGGCCGGAAAGAACCTCAGAGATCTTCTAGTCCAGTTCAAGGTCATAGGGAGACTACGAACCCAAGATCCAGAGTTCACACTCATAACCACTATGCTACACTGGAAGAAATAAGGATTTTCAATAGGTTTCTAATAGTAAACAATCATAGTTATAGCAGTTCTTTATATTTGTGTCACACCTTGTTCTGTCCAAAGTACTTTTAAAAAATATATTTTATCATTTGATATTGGCAGCCACCTGGTGAATAAAGGAGACAAGAATCATTTTGCTATTTCTGTATGTACACACTTGTGTCCCTGAGATGCTAACTGATTTGTCTAAGGTAAGATGTATAACTTGAGCTGAATATCTGGACTCCCCATCATCGTGTTTTATAAATGTCATTAACTGGGGAATGTGTGATTCGTAGACAGTAAGGCATCCTATTAAAAGCAAGAAACTGTATGGTGGAAAGCATTCATAGTTGTGTTTATAAGAAAAAAAATTGCTAGAAACTGGAAAAAAGATGCTGCTTAAAAGTGGAAAGCGGTACCTGGGTGGCTCAGTCGGTTAAGCGGCCGACTTCAGCTCAGGTCACAATCTCACGGTCCGTGAGTTTGAGCCCCGCGTCGGGCTCTGGGCTGATGGCTCAGAGCCTGGAGCCTGCTTCCAATTCTGTGTCTCCCTCTCTTTCTGCCCCTCCCCCGTTCATGCTCTGTCTCTCTCTGTCTCAAAACTAAATAAAACGTTAAAAAAAATTTTTTTTTAAAAAGTGGAAAGCTAAGCACGTGACCTGAGACTGTGTTTGCTTGGTGAGTTCACAGTTGACTGACTTAGAGGCCTATGTTTCAGTATGTACTGGGGAACAGGAAATGTGGGAATGATGATTAAAATACAGGTAATGGTGGGGACTTCAAAGGCTCTGGTTTCTATCTCCTGTTTATAGGATAAAGTTGAATATTGTGTCTTTAACTAAAAGGATATTATCTTATTTTTATTAAATGAATTTAATACATTCACATTTAATATGATTATTGATATGGATGAAATGATTCCTGCTATGTTATCTAATGGTTTTTATTTGACATACTTCTTAGGTAGCATTTTTCTAGTATGATAATGTATTTTTCACCTTGTTTGGGATCACTAAAGTTATTCTTTATTACTTTTTTTTTTAAGTTTATTGATTTATTTTGAGAGAGGGACGGGGCGGAAGGGCAGAACGAGAACCAGAGAGAGAATCCCAATAGGCTCGATGCTCAATGCAAAGCCCAACACAAGGCTTGACCTCACAAACCAGGAGATCATAACCTGAGCTGAAATCAAGAGTCAGATGTTTAACTGACTGAGGCACCCAGGCACCTCAAGTTTTTCTTTATTCTATTTTCCTGTATTTACACAAAATGTATCCTCTTGTTTGTTTCAACTTACATTTTTCAATTGTATCTCATTTACTATTAAGGCAAGAAATGACATGATTTCAAATCCCTCTGTCGTGGCTGCCTCCATTTCAAGATTATCTCAGAATTAGATTCAGAGAGACCTATTTGGTTTTTGATATTATATATCCAATATAACTTAGATTTAAATGTAGTAAGGAACAGTGTATTTGCTGATGGCCCCATCTTAAGTCTTTCATTTTTCTTTCTCTTGAATTCATTTGTCATTTTGCTGATACTTTTCTCGAACATGTATTTCAGAAAGACTTTGTGAGTGTTGGATGTTTTGCATTCTGGCATGCCCAAAAATGTGTGTGTGAGTGTGTGTGGGTATATATGGGTATTCTTCTACTCCATGAAGTAGAAAATATGAAGAACATTTTTTATTAACTTAGGTTTCCATTTATTGAAGTTCTCATTGAATATTGTTTTAATGTACTTTGTCAACAGGACTAATTCTAATAAAATGAGTTCCTGTGAATTCATTATATGAGCATTAGCATTATTACTATCACTTTTTAATGGCAATAGCAGTAGAATATTGTAGTTCATTCTATTGCAAGCTTCCAGTAATTCTAGAGAGAAATGATTTTTGAACCATAACTTGGTGCAGACTGTATGTAATTTCTCTGCTGACTTTTCAGCACCACAATATTTATGACTTAGGATGTTTGGGGGAACATAGACTTATGTCCGAAAATTTGCTTCATGCTCCCCACCTGAAATCATAATTCTTCAGGCACCAGATTCATTATCCTAACAGTCCATGACCCATGGACACATGTACTCACTTAATACTGAGAATAAACAAAGAGACATAAAGTGATACATAAAACCAGGCTTCTCATAATATGTAGGAATCTATTTTATAGAAAGAAGAAATAACTATTTTAAAAGTATGAAAATTTGGGCAAGGCTGAGAGACATAATTATTATTATAAAACTACCTAAGGATTGAATGACACTTTTCATAATCTTGAAGTGTCCTTACATATGTTATTGCATTTTATCCTCAGGACAATCCATGGATTTTTTTTGTTTTTGGTGGTGGTGGTGGTGGTGGTATTTGTCACTATTCCACAAAGGAGGAAACTGAGGAGGAAGGAGTATAATGATCTTGCCTAAGGTCCTAAACCCCCAAATGACAGACTCAGCCAAAACCAAGTTTTCTGAAATCAAATCACACCCTCTGATATTACCCTCATCGTTCTGTTTACAACAGTCCCCCGCTTTTCTGTTGTTTCAGTGACCCGCAGTCAACCTTTGTTTGGAAGCAGGGGGTTCTCCATCTGACCCATCATCAGAAGGTCAATAGTAGCCCACAATTACATCACAGTGTTACGTCATTCCCCTCACTACCTCTCATCACTTAGGCATGTTATCATCTCACATCATCCCAAGCAGAAGGGTGAGTATGGGACAAGAAGACGTCTTGAGAGATTTATTGTTAGTTATAATTGATCATCTCTCACTGTGCCTAGTTCATAAATTAAACATCATCAGAGGTATGTAAAGTACAGGAAAAAACAGTCTGTGTAGGATTCGAGTCCATTTACGTTTTCAGGCACCCGCTGGAGGGCCTTGGAACACCTCCCCGAGAATAGGGGCTACTCTTCTCATCACTGTTAATTTCGGATTTGCTCATTAGGGTTTCAACAACCTTTAGATACTTTGTCCTTGCTTTTCATGACCATCACCAGTGCTCCTTTCCTTGCCTTTCATGGAGGTTCTGGCAGCAGTCCTAAGCACAGACAAGTTCAAGTCCCTTCTCTGCTGACTGACTTGTCGTGGAAGCTTGCTTATGTCATTTATTGTTGCTGATACTCCATTCTTCATTTTTTAATCTGTCAAAAAGGGAATAATGGTATCTCTTCCAGATTTATCTCAGAGGCTGTATTTTTGAAAGTGAGCCAAAGGAAAAAAAATAAAGGGAAAAATACATTACATCCTGCAAAATGTGATGCTTTTCCCTCTGTCAAGAATGCCGAAAGCTTACTCTTCCTTCCTCCAGCCCTTCCAATCTTGTAGAACACAGTTCAAATGTCCTTCCACAGAGATCTTTTGAGATTTTAAGTTTTCTCCGTGGTTTTTCTCTACACAGCACCATTTACACATTCTACATAGTGTTTACCAAAGGTTCAAATAATGCATCTGTTAACTTGGAAGCCATCTGAGGCAGTCAGCCTGGCTCTATTGTTCAAGACGGGATACATGCCACCACTTAGCAGGGGGCTAGGGACGTGCCAATTTTTCCATAAACATCATTGAAAAACATAGTAAAAATAGAAAGGGAGATGATGACGACAGTGATGATTTTGATTGTAATTATAATAATCACTTCTCTGCTCCCAGATTTTAGTTGCTTATTCTAACATTTTTTTGTCTGCCTCATTTTATGATTTTAGTTGATCAGTTCCATGCCTACCTCCCCTCATTCCACCACAATTATGTATTTAATTATTTGATGGTAGGAGCTGTACTTATTCATTGTTGTGCCTTTAGTACTTAGTACCTGGAAAATAAGTTGGCACTCAGTAACAGTATATTGAATGAAGAATAAAAAGAAAAGCCATTTCTCCGAGAAACAGCTACTTAATCTGTGAATTGGATTGCCTTTGGTCTTGTTTATTTAACTAAACGATAAATGGGGGAAAAAAGAATTGATAAGCTTGCCTTAATTAAAATTTAAAAACTTCTGCTCTGTAGAAGACAATTTCAATAAAGCAAGAAGAAAAGCTACAGTCTGGAAGAAAACATTTGGAGAAGATTCATCTGATAAACAACTATTACCTAAAAATTTACAAAGAACTCTTAAAACTCAACAATAAGAAAACAAACAACCTGATTTAAAAATGCACCAAAGACCTTAACAGAAACCTCATTTTGAAAAGATACCCAGATGGTAAATATGCATATGAAAAGATACTCCATATCATGTGTCACCAGGGAAATGCAAATTAGATCAACAATGAAATACCGCTACATACCTACTAGAATGGCTAAAATCCAGAATACTAACAGCTCCAAATGCTGTTATGGGTGTAGAACAACATTGCTGGTAGGAATTCAAAATGGTACAGCGACTTTGGGAAACAGTTTGACAGTTTCCCAATAAGCTCAATAAGTTCTTATCATACAATCCAGCAATCACATTCCTTGCTGTTTATCCCCACATGAATTGAAAACATGTCCACACAAAGAGACCTGCACACAGATGTTTATAGCAGCTGTATTTACAATTATGAAGATTTGGAAGCAACCAAGAAGTCCTTAGTCCTTAGTCAGAAGGTGAATAGATAAATACACTGTGGTACACTAGAACTTGCAGTTTTGTTCAGCGCTAAAAAGAAATGAGCTATCAAGTCGTGAAAACACATGGAGGAAACTTAAATGTGTACTACTAAGTGGAAGAAGTCAATTTGAAAAGGCTACATGCTGTACGATGCCAACTATACAACACTGGAAAAGGCAAAATTACAGACACAGTAAAAAAAGTCACTGGTTGTCAAAAACCAACAAACAGAAAAGGATCAGTGGTTATCGAGAGAGGGGGAAAAGTAGAAAACAGAGGGCTTTTAGGCCAGTGAAACTGTTCTGTACCATTCCACAGTGGTGGATACATGTCATTATAGATGTGTGGTAACCCATAGAATGTATTATACTTAGAATGAACCCTTATGTAATCTACATGTTTTGAATAATAGTAATGTGTCAATGTACGTTCACAGACTGTAACAAATGTACTGCTCTGACACAGGACATTGGTGGTGGAAGAGATATACATGTGGGACCAAGGGATATACGGACTCTATGTACTTTCTGCTCAATTTTGTTGTAAACCTAAAACTACTGTAAAAAACAGTTTATTCATTTAAAAAATGAAAGGGAACATGTCACTACATAGATCACAGACTAACAAAATAAGAAGATGTTGGGAAAATTTCATTGGAATACATTTGACAACTTAAATGAAAACGCAACTTACTTAAAGCAAACGTAGGAAGAAATAGAAAATATGAACAAAATTGAAAACATTTCCACAAATAAATCTAAAGGATCCAATGTCTTCATTGGTGAATTCTCCTAAACATTTAAAGAAAAGAAAACACCAATCTTAAACTCTGCCAGAGAATAGAAAAATAAGAAACATTTGCAAACTTGTTTTATTGGCTTACCATGACCTTAACACAAAACTTGACAAAAACCATGTGAAAAAGAGAAAACCAAATATAGGCCAACATCTCTCATGAGCATGCACACAAGAAAATCTAAAGAACATATTAGAAAATTGAATCCAGAAATATGGAAAAATAATACTTTATTATAATCACAGCGATTTTATTTTAGGAATGAAATGTCGGTTTAATATTTGAAAATAAATTGCAGTATAACAGAATAAAAGATAAAAACCATATGGAAACCTCAAAAGATACGTACAAAGCCTTTAATGAAATTCATCATCAATGATGAATCCATTATGAAATAGAAATAGAAAGAAATTTCCTTAATTAGCTGGGAAGATATAGCTACCCAAAGAAACCTCTAAATCTTATTTGATTATCAAATATTAAAGATACACATTGAAGTCTGGTAAGAGATATGGATACCCAGTAATATAACATCAATTCAATATTTTTATACCATTTCAAATACAGCACAGCAAGAAGAATAAATGAAAGGTATAAGAATTAAAAAGAAATATAACCATCATTCATGCACAACTTGTGTATATTATACATGCAAAATAATTCTATAGATTAAAAAAATCACCGGTAATAACTGAAAATAGTATTGCTGGATATAAAGTGATATGTGAAATTCAATTACTACTTTGAGTTATTAGTAACAAGCCAAAATTGAACATTAGAAAACATTTCATTTGTGATAGCACCAAAAATATCAAATGCCTCAGACTAAATTGAACAAAAGTCATTCCACACTTCTACACTGAAAACTGTGAGGTATTATGGAGAAAATTTTTTTAAAGGTCTAAAAAGATGAAAGTATATACCAGATTGATATATTTGAAGACTTAATATTTTAAAGATGTAAATTCTCCCTAAGCTGACTTATAGAATCAATAAAAGTCTAATTATAAATCACATATAGCGCTATATATATATGTATATAAATACACATAGATATATATGTATATATATATATACATATATATATGTACATGTATGGGTATATATATATATACATATATATATGTACATGTATGGGTATATATATATACATATATATATGTACATATATATGTACATTATGGGTATATATATATGGGTATATATATGTACATATATATATATGTACATATATATAATGGAAATTGGCAAGCTAAATTCTAAAATACATATAGAAATCCAAACAAGTAAAAGTATCAAAATCTGAAAGATGAACAATGTTGAAAGACATGAACTGGGGCACCTGGGTGGTTCAGTCAGTTAAGCCCCTGACTCTTGATTTTGGCTCAGGTCTCGATCTCAGGCTTTCTGAACCATGCCCAGCTGTCAGCACAGAGCCTCCTTCAAATTCTCTCTCCCTCTCTCTCTGCCCCTCCCCAACTCTTTCTCTCTCTCAAAATAAACTTAGAGAGAGAGAGAGAGAGAGAGAGAGAGACATGAACTAACACATTTTGAAACAAAACAACAATAGAGCAATAATTAAAAAACTATGATTTTGGCACAAAGATAGAAATATAGACAAATAGAACATAAGAGAATACCCAGTTTTAGATCCAAACATAAATTGTCATTGATTTATAGTAAAGTATTGCAGCAGTGCAGTGGGAGAAAATGTGATCTTTTAGATAAATGCCTCAAGGTTACTTGTATATTCTATAAAAATTAATTTGACGCCTTTCTCATACCATGCACCAAAATTTATCCCATGTGTACCTAAGACCTCAAATCGAAAGGTAAAGTTACAAAGCTTCTAAAGCAAATACGAAAGAAAACCTCTTGATCTTAAATTCAGAACAGATTCTTTTCTACGTTTTTTGTTTTTTTTTTATTTATTTTTGGGACAGAGAGAGACAGAGCATGAACGGGGGAGGGGCAGAGAGAGAGGGAGACACAGAATCGGAAACAGGCTCCAGGCTCCGAGCCATCAGCCCAGAGCCTGACGCGGGGCTCGAACTCACGGACCGCGAGATCGTGACCTGGCTGAAGTCGGACGCTCAACCGACTGCGCCACCCAGGCGCCCCCAGAACAGATTCTTAAATGAGAATAAACTCATGCACACAGTCACAATTGCTAACCATAAAGTGAAAGATTGATGCATTAGATTTAATTAAAATTCATAATTTTTATTTATCAAAAAACACCATTAAGAGAGCTATCATGCAAACTGCAGCATGGAGGAGGAGATTTGTAATCACATACCTGATAAAGAAATTGTATCCAAAAATAATTGTATATTAAAAATGTCACAGATTGGGGCACCTGGGTGGCTCAGTCGGTTAAGCGTCTGACTTCCACTCAGGTCATGATCTTGCGGTTTATGAGTTCGAGCCCCACACTGGGCTCTCTGCTGTCAGTGCAGAGCCTGCTTTGGATTCTCTCTCTCTCTCTCTCTGCCCTTTCCCCTCTCGTGCTCTCTCAAAAATAAACAAAACATTAAAATATATATATATATCACAAATTAATAAGAAAAATATAACAGTACAATTTAAACACATGTCATTTCACAAATAAGATTGTCAAAGTGGCCAAAAAGCATAACAAGATGCATTGGGGTTTTTTTGTCATGATTTATCATCAGGGCAATGCAAATTCAAATCATACTAACCCCCAAAACCCACCTGAATGACTCAAATTTTAAATATCTGACAATGCCAGGTGCTGGTGAAGAAATGAAACAATAGGATCCCTCACACAATGTTGATGGTAGTTCAAATTGGTAAAACTACTTCGAAAATTGTATGGCAATAACAACTAAAGTCGAATGTATGCATACACAGTAGCTTGGCTGTCTTCCTTCTTGCTAAATATGTAGCAGCATGCTACATATGAACTAATGTTCATCAGTTATTAGATATGAACTGATGTTCAATATCATTAGTAAATTATTACATAGTCATGTGATGGGATATTATTTAGCAATGGAAAGTACCAACCAAGGCTATGGAGCAACCAGATGGATAGATCTACAATCATAATAATGAGCAATACAACAAAACAAAACAAAATATAAACACGCTGAAGTTCATACCATACTATTACATTCTTATAAAGAGATGAAAAGTGTTTTAAGATGGTAGACATCAGAATAGTAATTACTTTTGGGAGTTGACTGTGGAGCAGGGAGATGTGGTTGTTTTTGGAGTATAAATAATGTTCTAGATTCTTAGAGACGGTTACATGCCTTTAACCACTTTTTATAAATTTTCAACATATATACTTAATAGTTACATATTTTGCATATGGCAAACTTTAATAGAAAGGCAACAAATATGTGTTGAAGTATTTTCCAAATTTGTTTTATATCTACTGCACTGACTATGAGAAGATACGCCTAATGCTTTTTCAATTCTTCACTGAACATTGACTTTGTCCCAGTGTATTGAGTCAGGTACTGTTGGAACAGAGGAATGGTTGGCATCTGATTTCTACCTTTAAGCTTATTGTTTAATAGAGACAGGATGAGATGTGAACACAAATAATAATACAAGGCATAAAATAATGTGAACCACATATGGGCTCTGCAGTGGGCTACCAGAAGCCTTCAAGAAAGAGATGGTGACTGAGTTTGACATGGACACCTCGGTAGGATTAACACCAGTGTAGATAAGAAATGGTTTCTCAGGGAAAAAACTTGCAAGTGTGAAAATATAAGAGGGGTGGTTCCGTGTGTATGAAAATATAAAGTATGAATATGGTCTATGTGAAAATTGTGAGTGGCATCTCCAGTCCAGCGGGTGAATTCGTTGTCACTGAAAGGTATGGATAAATTGACATTCAAGCATTGGAAATCCATTGGCTAGTTTCTATTAGCAGATTACAAACTTTGGTTTCTGTAATCACATTTCCAGAATTGGGGGAATCCTAAAGTTCCTGTCAGTGGCCAGAGTGTTTTGAGGGAACCTTCACATGCCATCTCGGAAAATGCTTCTAATATAAGAACTGACAGGACAATGTTGCTGAAATGTAGAATGTGTGCCAAGGTGAAGTAAGGCAATAGAACTTAAAGAGCCACTTGAAATTAGTTTGTAGAGAGTCAGCAGATCTAGGCTAAAGATTCAGTGTTAATGATCAGGAGTGTTTGGTGGCCCTTGAACAGGAGTGTGGCCAAAAAGCCACATTTAAGGAGCAATTGATTTGACATTGAGTGGAAGACGGTCACTGCTATGGTAACTCAGTATATGAGGCCCAAGTACTTATGTGCATGTGATCTCTATGTGCATGTCTCTTTCCATACATCAAGAATCCAGAATAAAGGAGATAACTAGCCAAGGTGATGGTGCCCAGAACTGGATTTTGCAGGGAATAGAAACAGACCTGCTCTTGGCCCAGTCTTCTGGGGTTCTCAGCAGTGGCCGTGAACAAGAAATCCTGCTAAGCACCAGGCCCCAACTGTGCAACATAAATAGATTCACGCACAGGGCTGGGGTTGGTGTTTTCCTAGAAATAGGTCACATCACAGGTGATTTTCTCTGCTAAGGTGATGATTTGGGGCAGGTGAAGCTAATAGAGTAGTTATGGGGGGTGGGGCTGGGAAGGAGAATGGGAGAGGGAAGAGACATTGTTGTCTTAAAAAAGGGTCTTTATGACTTCACCTGTTTTTATGACCATGGCAAGTCTCCTGAAAATGACTTCAGGGATTGTACTTCAGGTCATGTTCCTCATAGCGATTGTTTTAAAGATTCTTGGAGAATGCTTTCTGCTGTTGCCACAGTATGAGCCCTGGGCAATGAGCCAAGGTTGTTTTAAATCTCAGTTGAAAGCTCTGGCTCTTTGCATGTGAATATGTGCCAAAAAGGAGTCTAATAACTTATCAAGTTGAGGCACCTCAGGGAGGTCCAGAAGCAGGAATTTTTGAGAAGGGGTTTAGGGAGCAAGGTTATTAACTGTTGACCCAACTGTAGCCCTTTTTGGAGCTACTATTTGTCTTTGGTTTATGGAGTACATTTTTTTAAATTTTTAATTAATTAATTTTTTTGCAAAGACAATCAGCCTGAAAGTCCTGAGACCTAGGTTTTTTCAATGAAACTTTGAATATTAACTGTGTTATTGACCAACCCCAATTATCAGTCTGCGCCTCAATTTTGTCCTCTGTAAAATAGAGATAGCGTGTGTCTGACATACCTCGTTAATATATCTTTCAAGTGAAAGTTCTGTGAAAGAGCACAAAATAAATTATCTCTGCAAATTATCTCTCCAGCATCTCTTGTGCACTGTACGCACAGCTACAGGGAATTCAGAAAATGTTGAGGAAATATTTATTGCTAGTTTCCAGAAGACAAAGATACGACCTACAGAGCAGAGAATGACAAATTCCTTCTAGGTCGATGTAGTGGATACTGTGGTGTGCCACTCACCTTTCTATCCCTGTCTTCCATCCTTTTCAGATGGACGTAATTCATTCCCCCAGGAGTACTGACAGCTGACAGTTCGTGGCTAAATACTCCCTCTGTGGTCCTTGCCCAAGGTCTTCACAGCCAATGACTGGTGGGCAGAGGGAGGTATAGTCCCTGACTCTCTTGCTCGCAGCTCCAGAGCTCCCCAAGGGATTGACTGTGTGCCCAGTAGAGACAGTATTGCAGCCCAGCTTCTTCTTTGCACAATCCTGCTTCCTTCGCTTCCCCAATAAAATGCCTTCATGCGATACTCCCTTGGGCAGCACATACACTAAAACTGAAACTATATAGGGCAGATTAGTGTGGCCCTTGCAGGAGGGTGACAAGCAAATTTGTGAAGCATCCCACATTTTCCAACCAATAAAGCTTGATTATGAAAGAAAAAAAAAATCCTTCATGAAAGTCTTTCGAGTTGGCTTCTGGGGAAAAGAGTCCTATGGGGAACTGATAGAAGGAAGGAGGCAAATCCTGTTTTGGGAAGATGAGAACAGAAAAATCTGCATGTGGGAGATGTTTTGTGTGATGTGGTTTGACAGATGTGTGGGGCTTTCCCTGAAAGAGGTGGTGGAAGAGGAAGTAGAGAAAGAAGTATTTATTACTCTATTGAGAGGAAACAGAATAAGTGAAAGCTCAGAGATCAGAAGTATGCAAATCTGGAAAGCAAAGTGCAGAGAGCCTGGCTCTGTGATCCACTCATAGGACACATAGGACACAGTCAGGACGAGAAGGAGGATGAGTGTCTATAATGGAGAGTCCTAAAACCCAGTCTTACAGTAACGAACTAAACCAGAGCAAAGGAAAAGGCATGGAAGGTTTTTTTAGAGGAGGAGTTATGCAAGATAAGCTATGTTTTCCATGAATGATCCAGAAGCAAAAATAATGAAGGGCTCTAAAATGGAGGATGTTTTATGGTGCTTGATAATCTTAGATGATATCAAAAATTAGAAGAGTTCCAAATGAAATGAAGATAAGGGTGGTATTGAAGCAGTTTGAAAATATACATAATTTTAATACCTGGAATATTCCTTTTTTTTTGTTTTTTTTAATGTTTATTTATTTTGAGGGAGAGGGAGAGGGAGAACGAGTGGAGGAGGGGCAGAGAGAGAGGAAAAGAGAGAATGTCAATGCAGAGCCCAGCGCAGGGCTTGGTCTCACAAACTGTGAGATCATAACCTGAGCTGAAATCGAGAGTCAGTCACTCAGCCAACTGAGCCACCCAGGCCACCCTCTTTTTTGTTTTTTAACTTAATAATTATCCAGGCCAGCTGGCTTGAGGACGACTGGAAGTGGGGAAAAAG
This sequence comes from Herpailurus yagouaroundi, assembly GCF_014898765.1. Classification (NCBI taxonomy): domain Eukaryota; kingdom Metazoa; phylum Chordata; class Mammalia; order Carnivora; family Felidae; genus Herpailurus; species Herpailurus yagouaroundi. The sequence goes on along the minus strand of NW_024412417.1, from coordinate 31,154,683 downwards.
AGAGAGAGGGGGAGTATGAGAGAGAATACGAGAGAATACGAGACAGAGAATAGTACAAAGAGATAGGCTACATCACATTTTACCCCATGATCAATTCTTTAGGGGACCACAAGCTCTCTAGCTCTGTGGCCTTGAGCTAGTCAGCAAACTGAGCGCTCTGGAATTGTAACCCAGCACATAGGCTGCATCAAGCATAGCTTGCTCATATCTTATCTTGGGGTTGAAATTCATCACTGCAGCTTATTGTAATTGAGGCAAATGATTTCACTTCTCAAATTCTCATATTCTTTATTCGCAGAAGTAAATGAATTGTGATGGAATTTTAAGAAATATTGTGTGAACTGCTTTGCAGTGTGTGGTGCATAATAAACACCATACACATATAACTTTTATTATCGTTAGCTTTGCCACTGATTGTCTAGACCACGGAAAGAGTCTTTGACACCTATGAGTTTCTAATTCCTTATCTGAAAAACTAGTTGGTAGCTTTTCACTTTCTATATTTTTTAAGTTTTTAAATTAAAGTTATTACTTTCTATATTTTTAAAAAGATTTTTAACGTTTATTTATTTTGGAGAGAGAGAGTGTGTGTATGTGCACGTGCGTGCGCTTGTGTGCGCCCATGAGTGGGGGCGGGGGGGGCAGAGAGAGAGGGAGACACAGAATCCGAAGCTCCAGGCTCCCAGCTGTCAGCACAGAGCCCGACATGGGGCTCAAACTCACAAACCGCAAGATCGTGACCTGAGCTGAAGTTGGATGCTTAACCAACTATGCCACACAGGTGCTGCACTTTCTACATTTTTAATGCTAGGTTCCAAGTAGGATTTTCTTCAGAATTAAAATAAAAAAGCAGGGGCGCCTGGGTGGCTCAGTCGGTTGAGCGTCCGACTTCAGCTCAGGTCACGATCTCTCGGTCCGTGAGTTCGAGCCCCGCGTCAGGCTCTGGGCTGATGGCCCAGAGCCTGGAGCCTGCTTCCGATTCTGTGTCTCCCTCTCTCTCTGCCCCTTCCCCATTCATGCTCTGTCTCTCTCTGTCTCAAAAATAAATAAATGTTAAAAAAAATTTTTAAATAAAAAAGCAAATTAGTTAACCCCAACACAAGAAGATAGGTATGCTCTGTGAACTCCCCAGAAGCAGGTGAGGAACTTGAACGGGTGATGGGAGGAACAAGATATCATTGGCTTTCATCCTTGCCAGGGTTAGGGTCTGTTTTGGAATTGTCTGGTCAACAGCACATTGCTTTCTGAGACTCTGTGGGTGCTAGATCTGCCAAATGCTTTTTTTTTTTTCCCTACCGGAAAGATATTATCTACTCCAACTACTCACAAAACATTTGCATTCCTTGCTGTTGGGTTTGAGCCAGAGCCAAAGGCCCTTAAAGCTTCTTTTGCATGACAGTGTTTCCTGTGAAATACTGCCTTGGTCAGGCACTGGATCAAACCTAATTCATGAACTGATTCTTGTTCCTCTGCTATGCTTTCAATATCCTCAGCTAGGTGTTAGGAAAAGCTTTGTAGGCATCCACTGTGTCAACACATCAGCCCAGCTTGGATTTTAGCAGAGACCCAACCGAAGGCAGACAACAAGGGAACTTGCTGCAGCAGAACATGGAAATAATCCCTTTCTCACTTCCCCACCCTCATCCAGTACAAACTTGTAAGGTGTTCACTCCAGATTGAAAAGGGACTCTCTCACTGACTGGGGGTAGGACCAGAGGACAGTGTGATGAACTGGTATCTCTTATCTACTGTAGGTGAGGTTTTCAACTATGTATGATGCCAGTGTTTGGACTTCTATCGTAGGTCTATTGTGCTTTACATTTGTCACATAGTTTCTACTCAATGGAGGAAGATTGTTTGGAGTATATGCCCTTTGTGAGTCTCTGAAGGCATATTAGGGAAATGTATATACTAAGTTGATACCCAGATTTTTGTCCCATTTCTTGTCCTTCACCCAGCTACTACTGTAGAAAGAGCTGTTATACATTTGAAAGTCATAGAAAGAATCAGAAGGCTTAGGCTCTTGTTCTGGTGCTATCTGTAAGAGTTTATAGGACTTTGGCAAGTCAGTTGCCCATCCTGAGGTTTGGTTCATTCATCTGAAAAAGGGGAGTAATGGCAGGCTGTGGGGAACTTTGGATGGGATTGCACAAGTGTCCTGTGGATCTCAAAAATATAACAGGCATATGAAGTGGAATCATGATTTCACAATTTTACATCAGGCTGCCCTGACCAGAACTTCACAACCACTGGACTTCCATCGATGGATACTTTTTCAACTCTGCTATACGTAGAGGAGAACATAAGACTCATCTTCCATTACTCTTTGACTGCTATCCTTTATATTACTTCCTGGAAAGTACACAGTGGTTTATCTGGTGAGGTCATTATGTTTTAGTCAATGGCAAGAGCCCAAAACAAATATCTTTACTGCCTTTTTGAGATAAATACTTGTAAAAGGTTAGTTGGTGCTGTGAAGGATGTCTTTCTAGTCAGAAGGAAAAAGAAAGAACTCACAGTGGGCTTCTGATTCCCACTATCAGAAGCTACTTCCTGAGAGCTACTTACCCGCTTCGAGTAAACTTGACCCCAGCATGAAGAGATCAGCTTGTCCTTAGTGGAGAGAAGCAGGAAAAGAGTGTATATCTCCATCATTTGTCTATCCTACTGCAGCTTATCTTCTGTCTTTGCAGACCAATGTTTGTAACTAAACTTCTTTATTTTTGTTAGGAAAGCATTGGAAGAGAGGATAACTGTAGTCAAGGAAAGTCAAAGAGTGCTATAAATGTACGTACGTGGACATTAATCTCTGGCATATCATCTTCCGTCTGGATTTATCGCTACCTTCTAATTCCTGGTCATCTTCCACATGGCAGAAGCTAATTCCCTAGGTCAAGGGAACACTTTCCAGAACATTTCAATACCTCAGTGTTTTCCTGTTTTCCTGCCTGTGACCAAGAATAGCTTGGCATCTTAGAGGAGCAAGTTTCACAGTTGAGGACTCTGCCTTCATCCAGAACAGCGATGGCACAAATGACTTCCCCATTCGGGAGAGTAAGTCACTTGTGTAGTAGAAGTGATAAGGCGTCCATTGTATGGAAATTTCCAAACATAAAGTAATAACCCCACATTAATCCCACTTATCCCAAGCATTGCACTCATAGAACAAGTCATGGGTTTTTTTCTCAGACACTGAGGTTGCGGAGAGCCAGTGAGAAGAAAACCCAGCACAGCTGACTTAGTAACCAGGTTAGTTTTTTGACAGTCTGTCATGACTTTAAGTATTCAAACACTTTCATTAAATGATCAGTGTGAGCCATACCCCATGGTCAATTGGTCATGTATCCCCATTTTATATGAATAATGAATACTGTGAAGTTCATAGAACTTCCGTGTCTTCTCATAGCCACTGTACACACAGCCTTCTGTCACTGGATTCTAGACACTCTCTTAAACCACACTTGATTCCTAGATCAACTTATCCCTATAGATAAGTAGCAGACACTGCAGCTTTTTTAACCAAAGCTAAGGATCATTCTGGAGAGACTTGAGTAGCTAGAGCTTTATTTCTCCAGGCCCCTTCTGGGAAAACAGACTCAACCAAATGACCGATTGATTCTCCTATAAAAATTCTCTGAAAAAAAAATCCCTTTCCCCTAAGCCAGTCCCGAAAAGTCTCCCATTCACTTCTCTTGACTTATTCTGATCTAATTCAAATTCCAGAGACTTCTTAAAAAAGGTTTTGTTTATCCAGACATCTAGAAAGATACAAATAAATACATAGATAGGTATGCCAGCGTGCGCACACGGTGTGCACGCGCACACACACACACACACACACACACACACACCTTAATATTAGATGCTACACTATCTCTTATGTGTTAGTCAATTCTCCCACCTAATTAAGGGCAGAGTGATAGAGCCTGAGGCTATGTTACACTCAACCCACCACAAAGGGTGTGTATGAGAAAGATCTGACAGATGTGCATGGCTGGGTGGAGACTTGTTATCTCATGCTAAATTTTCTTCTGTAATAGAGAGCAGTATGGGTGGCTTGCCAAAACAAGAAAGTGGGTATGTGATATTTCTTTTCTTAAGTGAGATCTTTATCATAATAATGACACAAGTGAGCTCTTTGTAATCACAGTGGAATATGCCATAATGTTATAAACCTATCATTGTAGTGATTCTACATTTTTGTCACTACATTTATGATGAGCTTTGTGGAAAATTGTTGTGGATGTCATCAGACCTTTGATCTTCTCATACAATTTGATAATCCCTTCTCGAGGTTTGTAGCCATCTTATGGTCACCAGAGACAGACTAGCACACGTTGCACAGCTGTGACTTATTACTGATTGGGTCATCTTCCTTAATTTCAGTTAATTTATTAAACAATTTGTAAGGTCTCTATCAGCTTTAGAAGTCTTGAGCTTTATATGTAATTTATTTAATTTCCATAATGAGACTTGCTGTCTCACTTCACTGGCCTTTGAATCATAAAAACTTCAGTCTCAAGTTTATTTACAGTCATAACAGTTCACTAAAATGATATGTTGGCTGAGTCCTGCTATTCAAAGGCTGGTCCACCAACTGGCCCTATCAGCATCGCCTGGGAGCTTGTTAGAAATGCAGAATCTCTGTGCTGAACCCAGATCAACTAAGAGTCCATGTTTTACCAGGATCTCCAAATTATTTAGACGCACATAGAAATTTGGAGTAGAGGGCTGGCAATAGGGACATGCTCCAGGTGTGATGTCAAAGTTATTGTGAGCCATCACCTTCTCAGTGGTACGGTTAGCTCGCAGGGGCCAAGGTGATTCTTAGATTACATGAACTGCTAGGCAGTGAGGAGGTTGGAGCTTCCCTGCTAATTGCCAGTCGACAAATTCTTTCAACTACTGCCAATGATTCAGAGGATCTCTTCTTCCACAGCTTATTTCATAACTTTACATTTTTTGTGTCTATTGGAGAGATTGAATACTGTGGGTCAGCATGATAGGCATTCCTCAGTTTTCTCATATGTACACTATCTGCTTGGTTGTGATTGTAGGAGGTTTCCTTATACTGGTTGGAATATAATTCAAGAATACTGGTTGTTGGGTTTTTTTGTTTGTTTCTGTGGGATTATTTAATAAGTGACCCTGTTCAAATCAAGCACTAAATTTTATTTCTTCCACCATCCATCAGCCAGAATTGCATTTCTGAAAATTAACCTTTTTTTTGTTTAGTTTATTTATTTTGCTAGAGAGGGAGAACAAATAGGTGAGGGACAGAGAGAGAAGACAGAGGATCCGAAGCAGGCTCTGTGCTGACAGTGGAGAGCCTGATGTGGGGCTCAAACTCATGAACTGGGAGATCATGACCTGAGCTGAAGTTGGACACCTAACTGAACCACCCAGGTGCCCCTGAAAACTAACCTTGTTAAATTAACCTTGTTAAAAGCTAATAGACTCTAGAAGTCAGATTTTGCATTAAAGCTTCCATATAGACTTATTTTTTAAGTTTATTTATTTATTTTGAGAGAAACAGAGACAGCATGAGCAGGAGAGGGGCACAGAGAGAGGGAGAGAAAATCTGAAGCAGACCCTGCACCTTCAGCATGGAGTCTCATGCAGGGCTCGAACCCACAAACTATGAAGTCATGACTTGAGCCAAAACCAAGAATAGGCCACTCAACCAACTAAGTATAGACTTATATAAATGTCTGTTGTGTTCATAATTCAAAGGTTCAAATATAATTTCTTCAGATTTTGGTCATTTATCCACCAAGACACTGGTTTCTTAGGTGATATTTTCAAATTGAAATACAAATACTTAACCTCATCAGGAACTGTCAGCCTCTTGCCTTTCCCCAACATACGCTCCACATGATGAGTAAGGATTCACTTGCATATTGTCCTAGTTTTTGATGGAATCAGTGCAAATCCAGTTGTAGTGAAACACCTCCCACTCTGAATCTGGGTGAGATCCGTGACTGCTACGACCAATAGGATATTGTCAACAGGCCACTAGGCCAATTTCCAGGCCAACTCCTTCAATATTGGCAGCTTCCACTTCCTTGGAACATTCTTTCTTGGAGCCCTGAGACCATCATGCTAGACATGTGGAGGGGCTATATATAGAGAGCTGCACCAGGTCCCAGCTGTGCTAGCCACGCTAGCTCAGACTCCAGACGTGTGTGTGAAGAAGCCTGCCTATGACTCCAGCCCCATCTGCAACCCCACTGTAATTGTATGAGAAATACCAAATGAGAAATACACCGCTGAGCCTCCCGGCCTCCAGAACCATGAGAGATAATGCTAAGTTGCTACATTAAGCCACCGAGTTATGTGGCTGGTTCGCTCTGTAGCAATAGATGACCAGAATAGTTGCTCTGTGTCTGAGAGCTGAAACTCTTGGTTTCAATCAGTTCATCACACTTCAACATTGGTGTCAGTTGAAACTTTCATGGTGGTACCATTCTGTCCATCTGACAGACCAGAAGCAGGAACAAGGCCTCAGCAATGGGTTGAGAGAAGCTTTGGGAAAGGAGCCTAATAATTGCAGCAATAGTTACATATTTGACTAGACCTTATACCAGTAAAACTTTTCATGTAGAAATATGATAGAAGAAGTCATAAGGAAGTATTTCAAGTGTTTAACTAAATATAAACTTCAAACTTCTATGCCACATCAAGATAATAATGAAAGCATTAATTGTCCACGATACACTGGGAAAATAATTTGTCACAATCATGACAAATCAGTATCTTAACATATAGTTGTCAATTTTTATTTGTTTTAAAATAGGAACACATATGAAGCTTCTAAGTAAGGCTGAAAGAGCATGGAAACAATTCTTATTTCTTGGAGACTTCCATTCTCCTACTCCACTCTGAACCAGATGCTTTCCAACCGGAGGCAAAGATGTCATCCTGGGACATCTTTTTACTCTTCTCCCTCTTATACAGATCCCATATCTTCTTTGATTATTATTTGTTTATTTCTTCTTCTCTCATTTTGCTGGAGCACACCTTAGAGTACCTTACTTAGAACAGGTACATGTGAAATAAATCTTATGGGTACTTACCTGGAAAAAAAAGTTTATATTTTGCTCTCATATATTTTCTTACATGCATAGTAGCAGCCTGCCCGCTGGAATCCTGTTTGAGGAGGCGAGAAATAGTCTGAACTCTTCCCCAATATGAATTTTCATGTGACACCTCTGTTTCTACTCACTTCCATTTTCCATTTTGTCTGCTGCTTCCAAGTTGTGAGCCCCACCTGCATTCTTTACCATATATCACCTCTTCTTTCACCCATAGTTTTCTTACATGTTTTTGGTTGTATGGTTCTCTCTGACATACTGCATCAGTGAGAGCCCCAGCAAGAAACAGATGGCGTTTTACGAAATAAGATTATGTAAAGAAGCTTTAATAAAATTAACAAAGCTGTGAGCAGAGTCCAGGGAGCCACAAAAAACAGGGAAGACCCAAAGGATGGAGGAAGACAGTAATGAGGAGAAACCAATAAGAGAGAGGTTTTTAACGAGAGTTGCTTTTAATGCAGGGATAAGATAGTCTGCAGCAAACCAACAAGTAAGGTGCCAAGGAGAATAGATTCCCTAACCCGAAAAATTTCTTTCTGAGGATCCCTATTGGAGTAGTCCAATCAGAAGTCAGGGGGCAAGAGCACCCTTTGACGGAGTTCATGAAGGACAGATTTCTGGGAGAGATACCAGAGTGGGAAAAGGTAGAGAGTAGATGTGCAAGGACAAAGGGAAGATACCCAGCACACCTGCTAAATCAGTTGCCACTCTTTCATCTGGATTCTTTCTTTAATAAAGGGGTAGATATTTCTCATCTGAATCTATGCCATCCCTCTGAATAGTTTTTCTTGTAGGAGAAAAAAATAAATGTCCATCATCAGTCCTCAAGTTATTTAACCCATATATATATAGTTAATTAATAGTTAATTGTTTTGCAAAATAGGATCTAGTTCATTGTTATCCCAGTCCATATATATATATATTTTTTACCACTGAATATTGTTCTGGTATACTCCGTTTACTATTCAATGTTATACCCATACAATGTAATTTATTTGGTTCCATAAAAAGTACAACTCTTTCAGCATTTTAATGGCCCCCCAAAGATGTCTGTGGGTTAATGATGCTGGATCTGTGAATGTTACATTGCATGATAAAAGGGACTTGGCAGGTCTTCAGAAGTTAAAGATTGTAAAGTGGAGAGGTTATTCTGGATTACTTGGGTGGGCCAAATGCAATCACAAAAGCCCCTATAAAAGAGAGGCAGGGGGCTCAGAGTCAGAGAGGGAGATGGCAGGAGGATGCAATCAGAGGTCAGAGTGATGTCATTACTGGAAGGGGGCCATGGACCAGGGCATGTGGGCAGCCTTTAGAGGCAGGAGAGCAAAAGGAATGGATTCTCTGCTGGAGCCTCCAAAAGGAATGCAGTCCTGCCGACACCTTGATTTTAATTCCGTAAGACACAATTTTGGACTTCTGATCTCAAAAAACTATAAAATAAATTTGCATTGTTTTAAGCCATTGAGTTTGTGGGAATGTGTCACCGCAGCAATAGGAAACTAACAAGAACCTTCTTCTTCTTCTTCCTCTTTTTTTTTTTTCATGGTAGAGTTAGAACCATATAATAAGGTCACCGTGAGGCAATCTGAAGTTGCAAACTTCATCCTGGTTCTCAAGGCTGGGCTGCATCTCTGTTCCCTTATCCTTTAGGCTCGCTTTGGGGCACAGCTGCCTTCATGCCTGATATTACAACTCCAGTCTTCATTTGCTTCATCAAACATTTCACCTTTTTATCATCTAAGGGTTTTCACACACAGCATCCTCATAACCTGAAGCTTGTCTTTCAACTTTTCATTCTTCGGGACTCATTTATATACCTCTCAGTGAATCTCTTCCTCTATTCCAGAGGCAGGTACCCTGGTTTATCCCATCTCACATATTTTTCTTTTCAGTCCTATGAGGTATCCTAATTAAAATAGTTACTTTCGTATATATTAGCTGTGAACTTTTGGCACCACTTTACAATATGAACTTCAATTTTTATTAATAAAGTCAGAAGTACTTATCTCATGGAGTTATCGCAGTGAATAGTTGAAGTGATATTTAGAGTAGTTCTCCAAACACAACCAAATCTTGCTGAATCTACTAAACATGCTTTTCTCTCAATCTGAATGACTGGATCTTGTATCTCTTTAGATCTGTTTTATTTTTAATTAAAATTTTTTTAATGTTTATTAATTTTTGAGAGAGAGATAGAGTGCAAGTGGGGAAGGGGCAGAGAGGGAGGGAGACACAGAATCTGAAGCAGGCTCCAGGCTCTGAGCTGTCAGCACAGAGCCTGACGCAGGGCTCGAACTCACAAATCGTGAGTTCATGACTTGAGCCGAAGTCAGATGCTTAACCGCCTGAGCAACCTAGGTGCCCCTCTTTAAATCTGTTTTAAATGTAATCTCTTCAGAGAACAGGTATCCTGGATGGAATCAGGAAGTGAGAAAAATTTATCCAAGACTAGAAAGAACTCCAGCCACCCAACCCACCACTCAGGCCTTATGCGGGGTAAAGACAGCTGTGGGGGGCAGAGAGGTCAGAGCACCACTTCCTGGCTGCTCTGTTGGGGAAACAAGAAAGACCCATGGAAGCCATGGTTGTACAAGATGAGTAGACAACTAGAAATTCTAATAAAACATGACTTTGCTCTAAACATAACACAGAAACAATAGAGAAAACTGCAAGACCCAAAGGGGCCATGAATCTCAGAGAGTGGTGATCCTAGGTTCACCCAGACTAGGGCTGAGGACCTTAGTGGTGACCCTACATGACCCACAACCAGTGGCATAACTCTAGAGGCATAAAACCCTCAGGAGAACTGGGGCCATTTTCCTCCAGCAGAGTGGGGACTTGGAAGCAAATATTAAGCTATAGACAATGAAAGTGTATTTCTTAGACATCTCTAGGTTGAGCAACAATGCCTGCTTAAAACTCTTCTAGAGTTTTTCTCTCCCATTAGAAGTTTCATGGGAGCCAGGACAAGAGTTAGCCTGATGCCGTTTTCATAAACTGATCTTCAATAAAAACTTTTAGATGAGTGACTAGAATGACTATTGAGATTCTTATCCCATTGTAAGCATGCACATGGGCATTCACACTGTACTTTCTGCATTCAAGAAGAACTTTACTATGGTCTTTCTGTCTTGTATTTCAGAATTTGTTTTATATATCTGTGGAGGGAGGAGGGAGTAAAGAAAAAAGGTTTATTGCAAGGCTCTAAAATCAAACATGTTTTAATGAAAATGCTTTCTTCTTTGGGGATGAATCTGAAATTTGGTATACTGGTCTATAATCAAGGCCAACTTCTATTGAAAATAATGCTGAGTTTTGTCTGAGCTCACTGACAATGAAAATGTGGAAAAGCTGGAAAATACAGCTGGACAGAATTAAGTTTGTTTCCTTCCACGGTGGTAAATGAGGTCAGTGTCTGGAGTAAGATACTATGTCCAGTCATATTTAGTCAACCTGGTGAACTGTCTCCAACCCTATCCCAAAGTATCAAGGGTTTGAGGGGCTTTCCTACCCACCCCCCACCCAGCAATTAATCTGCTTAACCAATAAAGAGGACATATCCTGACTTAGCATTTGAAACTGTGAGGTCTTTACTTCCAGAAACAGTGTTAAAACAGTGAATATGTGTTTATTTAATTTTGTTTTGCAGGGAATCTTTTATTCACTGAGGCACCACAGCAACTGAAAGAATACCTAGCACATATTAGGTACTCAATAAAATATTTATTGAGTGAAAAGCACCGATTTTACCTCTATTTCATAGTCCCTACCTCTAAGTCCCTCTTGTTCTGTGTATCCCAAAAGGAGTGACTTAAAGTTAGCTGATAAAAGAACTTAAACATCCAAAGCTAAGGAGAAAAATACATAGAAACAGATCGATCTCCTAAAATGTAGAGAAAGAGGAACTCATATATGAGAAAGAAATTCTGTATTTCCCTCTATATGCAAAATGAAAAGGTTATTAATGTTGAATAAATGTCAAAGACTTCGGGATAGCATACAGAAATTACAATCCAACGGGCACCGGGTGGCTCGGTTGGTTGAGCGTCCAACTCTTTTTTTTTTTTTTTTTGTAAAATTTATTGTCAAGTTAGCTAACATACTGTATACAGTGTGCTCTTGGCTTCAGGAGTAGATTCCCATGATTCATCACTTACATACAACACCCAGTGCTCATCCCAACAAGTGCCCTCCTCAATGCCCATCACCCATTTTTCCCACCCCCGTCAACCCTCAGTTTGTTCTCTGTATTTAAGAGTCTCTTATGGAACATGTATTTTATTTAAAAAAATTTTTTTAATGTTTATTTATTTTTGAGACAGAGAGAGACAGAGCATGAATGGGGGAGGGTCAGAGAGAGAGGGAGACATAGAATCCGAAGCAGGCTCCAGGCTCTGAGCTGTCAGCACAGAGCCCGACGCGGGGCTCGAACTCACGGACTGTGAGATCATGACCTGAGCCGAAGTCGGACGCTCAACCGGCTGAGCCACCCAGGCACCCTGAACATGTATTTTAAACAAAAACAGCAACAAAAGATTTTGAAACTCTTCCTCATTTGACAGATGTGGAAACTGAGGCACAGGGAATGATTCTACCATGAGAGTTAAGGTTAGAGTACACATCTTCTAAGTTATAATCCAAAAATTTCTCCAGAATACTGCCTTTCCCTTTATGTAACAAGGAAAAAATGTTTAGAAGGTTATTCATGTCTCTTGTAAGGCTTGCAAGTAATTCTGTGCATCTATTGTTTGGTGGGAGATCTTGTGGTTAGGAACAAGCCTGAGCCAAGAGCCGCATTGCATGGCTGAATAGAAACCTGAAAAGATCTTTAATTGTACCATTTTGAAGGTAAACAATTCATTCAAGTGTGTTTAAAAATCAGAGCAAGTGATTCATCTTGATGTGGATCTGGGTGGGATTAGAAAGCAAATCTTCCTTCCTTTTTTTAAAAATACAGTATTTCTGTGCAGATGAGATGAAGGTACTCACAGCGCCTGATCACTGTGATTTTGGACTATGATTGGTTGACACGCAGAGAGAACCCTCAAGTTCCTGACCTTTCAGGAAGTGTACCGGATATGAGGTAACGTTGGTGGAGAGAGGCTGATATTTAAGCCAATATGCAGTGATTCTTTAGACTTTGGGGGCATTTAGAATAATTTTCAATTAGTTATGGCAATACCCCACAAAGGAGGTTCAGACAGGAAAGTAGGGAAGGCCAGACAACTTTTGAGAATAACTGAACTGAAAGAAAAACTTGAAGGCTGAGCTGAAGGAGGCTTCGGTGGTATAAATATGACCTACACAATAGAGGAACGCAGTTCAGCAAGCCAGAAAGAGCCCCCTAAAGTGAAATTTAAATAAATTGTAATGAACATTAAAAATATAAAACATAAGGGGAAAGCCTGATAAATGTAACCACATGAAAATTAAAAACATAAACTCTTAATCATTAAAAGATACCATGAAGAGAGTGAAAAAGATAAGCCACACATTGGAAGAAGATATTTTTAACACATGTAATGGACAGAGAGCCCACATCCAGAATATATAAAGACTTCCTCTTTATTAAAAAGAAAGAAATGAAAATAAAACGAAGAGACACAAATAGGCATTTCTCAGGAAATAGAAACACAGATGACCGTAAGCCGATAGAATGTTGCTCAATTGTATTACCAGAAAAACACAAATGAGACCGCTAAGCTGATATTTCACACAGAGCAGTTTGATAAAATTATGCAGCTGGATTATAGGAAATGTTGATGAGCGTGTGGGGCAGAGGAGACTATCATCCCCTGCTAGTGGAGCATATTAGTACAACTCTTTTGGGGGAGAAATGGAATTACCTAGTAAATCTGAACATGTTTCTGGCATAATACACAGCAGTTCCTCTCTTAGGTGATTATCCTAGGTAGACTGAGCCTGTACTCTGGAATAGGGGCCAGGCACCAGGATATTCACAGCAGTGTCAGCAAAATACTGGGAAATTCTAAATGCATCTAAATGTTCAGCCCAGCTAAATGACTAAATAAACTGAAGTATTCAGGAGCTGAAATAGTAACCACAGGAAACAAGAATTCATCCATTATCAACAGGGATGAATCTCAAACACATAATGACGGCAAATAAGCATAAATGATTACCCTATTTACATAAAGGATCAGAACAAAAACTAAATAATTTATTCAATGCAGATACAGAAATAGGTAGGAAAAGTACAGAGAAAAGCACGGAAATAATTGAGACAAAATTGAGGATTAGGATCACCCCTTGCAGGGAGGAAAAGCGATGACAGAAGATAGATTCATGGCCATAAAACTTTTGGTTGGGTATTGGCATTTCTGGTTTTATTACTATCATTTCGCCATTCAGATGTGTCCCATATGCTTTATAATGTTTGATATATTTCAATATAAAAAAAATGCCCAAAGTCAGCTGAAGAAGAGAAAGAATAACACAAGTAGTAGATGGGGAAAGCAAGATTGAATATACATATATCTGTATCTATCTATCTATATATGTATGTTTATCTCTCTCTCTCTCTCTCTCTCTCTCTATCTATAGCCTACTTAATGACCCCAGCACCACTCTGCTAACTCATTTGTGGCTCTCAAGGAAGTTTTTTTTTTTTTGGTCCAGCCACCCAGTTTATCCCACTCAAATCTACCCCATGCATTCTGGATTAAAGACATTAGTGTTTCACAAGAAACCATGGCAAATAATCAGACTCTGTACTCTTCTGTTTCTAACTAGCTCATCTTGAGCAGTTTCATGGTAAGAATATATGTATGTTACGTTCAATATAGCACATGTGTTCAGTTCTAGCTGAAGCAGGCTTATCTTCTGCAGGAGATAAGGGAATCATAATTTTGCCTACCCTAATCATCAGAACCTTGGCTGTACCTGTTAGGAAGATGGGTTTGAATCTTGGTCCAATGCTAATTTGCCATGTTATATCTGGCAGTTGAATTTACTCATATGAACTCGTTTCCTCCTTTCAATGCAAATAGTAATTCTAGACTGTGCTGTTCTGAGAATGCACACAAAACCACATAGCAGATTATCTGGCAAACCTAAATGACAGCCTTTAAAGAAACTGTCAGATTAGTTCCAACTAGCCTGTATATATACAGAATGTTTCATGGAGAGATTCTCTTACTTTAGACTGACTGAACTTCACACTGTGGTTTGAGAATTTTATACAGTCTACCAGAATCTTAATCTTGTGTGTGTGTGTGTGTGTGTGTGTGTGTGTGTGTGTTCACAAAGCAAACTATAAACGATATATAATAATAACAATTTCAAATTTCTCAGCCCTAAGAATTGAAACCCTGGTATCTACTTTGCACATTCTCCTGTGTTTCTTTTTGCCTCTGTGCCTCAGTTTTTTTTTCTGCATTGCTGTAGGCGTTTCTAGGTATAAGAGCACATATCAGGGATCCGGGAGAATGCACAATCCTTAGTTTGCAGTCAAACAAAGTTCAGTCCTCATTATCTTTAACTACTCTGGAGTCTTTGTTTAAAATTCACTAAATTTAAGAAGGTACTCTCTGTCTTCAATACATTCAGTAACAATCTGCTGGCAATTACTTATCCCCAGCGAATTGCACTGAGTTGTGCCTGCTGCACCGTTCTGTTCTCTCTGCTTCTGCATTACAACTTCATCTCTTAACAATGATCTCTGTGTTCGGCTTTTGAGCCAAGATGGCCAAGTTGAGATTTATATCCACTCCTTTTGGCAAGAAGGAAGTCTAAGAAATACCCCAGTTTCAGAGATGCCTGAACTCAATTGTTATACCCCTTAAAAACTGAGGACTTTACTCCTGAAATAGTTTATAGTAACGATAGTGGAAGAAAAACAACCACAGTTCAGAATGACCCAAAGATTTTTTTTTTCAATTAATGAGAAAAGATAAAATCTGATTCAACTCTATAAGCCGTTCATCAACATATCTCCTGTATTTAGCATGGTGATTGGAATGTGATCTGTTATAATGCAGATATTCAGCAATATTCATTTAAATAAATTAATAAAACTGATACATATGTGAACAGCAAATGAAGCATTTTGTTCTAAGCCTTGATGTGACCCCGAAATCCCTGATTATTATTGAAGACTTGATTATTGAGAAAATGTATGAGTCCCTAGGAATGCTTGTCAAGATAATCTTTAAAAAAACACAAAACCTTTTTTACTTTAGAATAGTTTCCAATTTACAGAAAAGTTAGGAAGATAGGACAAAGTTTACATCAACCCTACACCCTGTTTTCTCTATTTTTTTTTTAATTTTTTTTTCAACGTTTATTTATCTTTGGGACAGAGAGAGACAGAGCATGAACGGGGGAGGGGCAGAGAGAGAGGGAGACACAGAATCGGAAACAGGCTCCAGGCTCTGAGCCATCAGCCCAGAGCCGGACGCGGGGCTCGAACTCACGGACCGGGAGATCGTGACCTGGCTGAAGTCGGACGCTTAACCGACTGCGCCACCCAGGCGCCCCTCTATTGTTAACATTGTACACGACCATGGTGCATTTCTAACAACTAATGAACCAGTGCTGATACGTTATTATTGACTAAAGTTAACACCTAATTTGGATTTTCTTCATTTTTAGTTAATATGTTCCCAGATCCTACCCTGTGACTTCTTGCACAGTGACACAAATCGTTTTGATTCCCAATTCATAGGTCAGAGCAAACTCTGCAGTCATACCGTATTCCCAGAAGATAGGGAACTGCAATTCTACAGAGCTTATAGAAGGCTAAAGAAATAAAAGTATTTTGGTCAACAATACTAAATGCCTACTATGATTAATAGTAATTCACACATTCACTGCAGATTTATAATTCACAAAGCTGTTCTAGAATGTTAATCAACTTTCACTTTAGGTTAGCAGAGACTTTGGAAAGGGGAGAATCCAAGGTTAAATAGCTTGTCCAGAATCCAAAATTCAAACCCCAAATTTTGGACAATACCCTGATAAAAATATTATTCCCAGGGGCGCCTGGGTGGCGCAGTCGGTTAAGCGTCCGACTTCAGCCAGGTCACGATCTCGCGGTCCGTGAGTTCAAGCCCCGCGTCAGGCTCTGGGCTGATGGCTCAGAGCCTGGAGCCTGTTTCCGATTCTGTGTCTCCCTCTCTCTCTGCCCCTCCCCCGTTCATGCTCTGTCTCTCTCTGTCCCAAAAAAAATAAATAAAAACGTGGAAAAAAAAATTAAAAAAAAATATTATTCCCAGCAAACCCAGATGTCTCCTGCCTTCATTTGCTACTTTTTAATCTCCTTGACCTAGCCAGAGGAAGACTCTAGGGCAGGGATCAGCAAACTTGACTATAGTAATTTTCTGAGTCTATGCAGACTACGTGGCCTGTCATGACTACTCAATTCTGCCATCGTGGAGAAAAAGCAGCAGCAGAGAAGACATTGATAATTGAGTGTGTTCTAGTAAAACATGATTTACAAACGCAGAGAGTGAGCTGGCCTTGTGGCACACACAGGCCATGGTTTGCCATCCGCAGCCCTAGAGACTGGAGGAATCTATACAACAACCTGGGATATATTGATATATATAATTTGTGATATATACCACTCAAAATCCGTTGATTTACTTACACCATTACTCTTTTAAACTCTGTATCAATGTTTTTTTAATCCTTATGATCGCATCACAAAAATAGTCTCTCTTCTTTGTTAATCTCCTGTTAGCATCATTCTGTATCTAATTATAATTTATGACGATCATTGACCTGACAGGATTACTCATCTGCCTCCTGGGAAAGAAAGTACGTGTGGATCAAAGTATTTTGAGGTTAAGCTTAGGGATACAGGAAGTTGAAATGAGACAGATATAGGACCAGGGTCAGTTGAAACTATAAAGGGTTAGCAAGGCACGTGCTGAATTTTCCAAAAAAAAAAAAAAAAAAAAAAAAAAAAGAACCACAAATTTCAAAGTCTTCCTGTACTGATCTGTGCTACTTTTAGCCAAAGAGTCTTTTGTATTTTTGTTAATCTACCCCATAGTGAAAAATCACTTAAAGTGACACTTTAGGAAAATGTTTCCAACCTTGCCTTTTATTTCACTTTTTTGTGTGTGCATGATTTTAAAATATATATACAATTAGAAATCTTGTGTGGTCTTTATCACACACACTATATCAACAGATGATGGGAGAAGCCAAAAATGTGCTATAGAGAATTTTTGAAAGGCTTTCAGGCTATATTTACATAAATTACTTTCCTCTCTTATGTAATCACAATAAAAGAGTTGGATTGAAACTTTAAAATATTTTTCACCATGGAAATATACTTGTATACAGTTTGTGAATAACAGCATGCGTATATGTAAATAATACATATGTTTATATATTTCTACGTATATGAACATACACACATCTATACATAAGGCAGAATTAGGGGTTTAAAAGGAAACCAGGTTGCTGGGATGTAAAAGCTAAGATTGCAAGTGTTCCCTGTTATGTGTGGGGGGTACCTAATTTATTTATTTTTGTAATATTTTTGTAATGATTAATGAACAGGAGAAGAATATTCTCTTTTTAAAGTTTCCCTGGCTCACTCAGAGCTATATTTCAGCTCCTCTTCTGTTCTGATACTTGCTCAAATGACCAAATGGAACCCTATTAGGTCTTGCCCTCATGTCCAGCTGTAAGAATTTGGTGGATTAAAATGGGCCTCAATTCTTTGCAGCTCCTCCTAACACGAAGTCTGTTTTCCCACCTCTTGACTTTGAGCTGGCCTTGTGATATGCTTTGACCAGTGGAATACAGTGAAGGTGATTTTGTATGACTTCTGAGAAGGGCCTCTAGAGGCCTTGAAGCTTCTGCACTTGCATCCTTAGGACACTGAGACCATGTGGAGAGAGGGGCCAGTCAATAGTCAGCACCCATCACCAAACATAGGAGTGAAGCCTGTGGGAACCTCCAGCCCCAGGTAGACAAGCAGGTGACTGTGGTCACATATATGACCCCAGGTGGCCCTAGCAGGGGAACCACTCATCAAACCTAGCAACTCATTGATGGTGAGACATGATAAGTAATTTTTGTTTTAAGCCATATATGTTAAAAAAAAAAAAACAACCAAAATATAATTGTTTCAGAAAAAACCCTAAACATGTTCAGTTTCTGAATTAGGAACATATGAATGGGTGAGTTCGCGTTTCTGTATTTGTTTGTGTTTATAGAGATATAGGTGTTGTGTGGCTACACTGTAAATAATAGTAGGTCATAACTATTACTTATTGGATACCTGATGTATGTGAGACACTGTGAGATGTGTGTTTACTTAAGCTACATCTTACGTAGCTATTCTGATTATGGTATGAGTATGAGCCAAAGAACAAGTAAATTTCCCTCTTCCGCTTTGACACATGAACAATTTAATTTTCTATGTCAGCCAGAGAAGATAACATCATGAAAACACACAAGATAAAATATTTGCCTTATGAACTTTTAATTTAAAAACTGGTCAAACGTATAATAGGCAAAATTAAATGATAAATTAAGGGGGAATATTTGCAACTTATATCTCAAGTATTTAATGTTCATAAGCTTTTAGACATTTTTCTAAAACTATAGGTAAAATTCAAATACCCATAAAGAAGAAAAAATACTATTACTAAAGTTAGAGCACACTGATGTCTAATTAGAAGAATGTGCATTCCAAAAAAATCTTGAAGCGAAAATTGACATTATATGTTTACTAACCACAACTATTTTGTTAATTTACCCATTGATACAAATGACATTGTACGGTGGTAACCATTTGGAACTTTGAAAGGTAGAAAAACAAATCTTCCCTGAATTAGTGCAGAGCCAAGTGGAAGAGACAGAATAACAAAATTATCTAATAATATAATATGATATGATATATGATATGATATATAATATAATATAATATAATATAATATAATATAATTAATATAGTGGGTGAGTACTGAGCTGTTGAGGTGTGCAGAGTAGTAAATGGTGTGAAATTTTCTGCAAGTAAATAATAGAGAATCCTTCTTACAGGAGGTGAAGCCAGAAATTTCTTAAAGGGCATGTTAAAATTTTCCAGGTGAAGAAAGTGCCAGGGGAGGGGAGGAAGTTATCTGAAGGAAAGCAGTGACCATAGGCAAATATTGAGAGAAGTAGCATGCTGTATGCAGAGAACTACAAGAAGTGTGATAAGAGGCAGAGCTGAAAATGCTAGAAGTAAAACTGATGAGACATTATACCCATTCAGTAGTTCCATCCATTCTGGATATAACCTGAGACAGGCAGAAGAGGGGAGGGAGGAGGAACCAGCAGTTCTGTGACATGTTAAAATTGGATATTTTTAAGATTATTTATTTATTTTGAAGGGGGGGGGGAGCAGGGAGAAATGGAGATTGAGAGAGAAAATTCCAAGCAGGCTCCCCACCATTAGCGCAGAGACTGATATGAGGCTCAAAATCACAAACTGTGAGATCATGACCTGAGCTGAAATCAAGAATTGGACACTTAACCAACTGAGCCATGCAGGCGCCCATAAAATTGGATTTTAAATGAACTTTGTTCTCAGGAGGATGACTTTTTAGGGGTAAAATTAGGGGCTAAAAGACAAATTTGGAAACTGGCAGTACTCCAGAGAGGAAAGATGTAGAGCTAAAGATTATTCCTGGGTTTAGAGCTCAGTGTATGCATATGCAACTATTAGTTTTTTTTTATTCCTTATAGTGACAGACAGATCTAAGGTATAGCCAAGATCCCTGCCTCCTGGTGGTTACAGCTTTGTGTAATCTCCTCTTCTTGAGTGTGGGAGGGATCTGTGATTTGCTTCTAATCAATAAAATATGGCAAAAAGGATGAATCTGACATCACTGTCATGATTGTGTGAAAATATATGAGACTCCACCTTGCTAATCAACTGACACTAGCGATTCTTCTTGCTAGCTTGAGAAATTAAGGGGCCATGTTGGAAAAATCCACATGTCAAGGAATTGTGGGTAGCCTGTAGAAACTGAGGGCAGCCTTAAACTGACAGCCAGCAAGAAGCTGGGGCCATCAGTCCTCCAACAAGAAAATAAATTCTGCCTATGTGAACATAGGTTTTTACCTATGTGAACTTCTTCACATAGTGATAGGGAGTAGATTCTTACCGGTCATTCCTCCAGATGATAACACAGCCAGCTGACACCTTGGTCACAGCCTTTAAGGAAACCCACATAAGACTCCTGATCCACAGAAGCTTTGGGATAATAAATGTGCATTGTTCTAATTTTTAAATTTGTGGTAACTTGTTATGCAACAATAAATGGCTAAAACAGGTATTTATGATAAAGTTAAATGTGTTTCTCTGTGTGGACAGTCAGGTTCTCCAGAATAGAAAATAGTTCTGGAGCTGATTTTTTAATTTATATTTGCCAACTTAGCCTTTAATGGTCTGCATAACTTGCCTGTCTTTGGGCCCCCCATAATGGTTTCGTAATTCAGATCCAGTTTATGGAAATTGCTCTCAGCAGTATCTTTAAGTACTTTTGTTTTCAGTGCCAAAAATTCTGAGTTCTTGAGTGATCTTTCCAGGAGTATGGCTTAGCCATCAACCAAAATGTCTTTTTTCTGTTGCACTGATCTCATGCCAAGATGGTAACGTTCCCCAAATCCCCTGAATGCTTTGATTGATTTTAATTACAGTGAAGTCTATTGACATAAAGCTAAATGCCATTTGCAATAGCAACAGTGTTGCCAAGCATTATCAGAAATCTCTGAGAATCTAGGGGAAGGGCTTTCCAAAGGCAAAGCCCATTGAGTAGACGTCTTTGTCAATCAACACCTTCTCGGGCTGCCTCTTTTTTGTGTATTTGAAGGGCATTTTTCCATTCTCCAGCTTTGTTCAGTCTCCTCGCTGAGTGGCATCTCTTCAGCCTTCTGA
This sequence comes from Herpailurus yagouaroundi, assembly GCF_014898765.1. Lineage (NCBI taxonomy): Eukaryota > Metazoa > Chordata > Mammalia > Carnivora > Felidae > Herpailurus > Herpailurus yagouaroundi. Next base: position 31,133,683 of record NW_024412417.1, on the reverse strand, counting down.
TATTTTGTCTCACTTGTGAAGCTATTCTAAGCTTCTGAAGAGATTATTAATCTGCAAGGCCATTATAGTCTAAAACTCACCTTTCTCAGAAAGCTACAAAAAAAGAAATATGTGAGAAGGAAGAAAAGGGACACATTTAGAGGTCATTTCTAAGAAGGTTATCATCACACTATCCCTAGACTATAATGACTCTCTTGGCAGTGGCCATACCCAAATGTCTCTGTAGCCCTGATCCAAGTCGCAATAACTGATGCTAGTAGGCAGTCTAGTGTTGAATTGTGGTAAAAGAATGGAAAAGTTTACAAAATGAAGGTTGTAGTCTTCTCCACGATGCTCTGAGAATTCTGTATTTCTCAGGCCTAGCCATAGGAGTTGATTCTGGTTTCGTACAAGACATAAACCTTGAAGTGGGTTCCATGTGATGAATAGGATTTAGACAAAAGTTTTGGAAGATTATTTTAAGTTCAATAAATGCTAAGACCACAGATTGTATCCCTAATGAAGGAGGATGGGTATGGTCAAGGAGTTAAAGGGAGGATAAGGGTTGATGGCCAAAGACAGGGAGGAACTCTGTCTCGTTGGAATGTAATAATGTCGTTCCAAAGAAGTGGACGTAAAGTGAGGTTATAATTGGCTAGAGGGAACTTTAAACTCCTCAAGTGGGAATTATGAGCTTGATACAAAGTATCTCTCCTTGAATTTTACCTTTCTTAGGAATCTCTTTATAGCAGTCCTTTTCGATTGAAGAGCCATTTCTTCATTGTACCATCACTGCATTTGTCACAAGATAATGTAAATGTCAATTTACTTGTCTTTCTCCTCCAGTGAATTATAAGCAACTCAAGGACATATAATGACTTTTTTTGTCAAAAAAATAGGGAGATAGGGCAAGGCAAGGAGATAGGAAGAAAAGAAAGATTTAGGTACTAGACTTTACAGTCAAAAGAAGCCACCACTGATGTGTCATATACTAGCTTAGCTTTTAAGACAGCCAGTCCAACTGTAATCCTTAGTTTCGTCATCTGAAAAAAGAGTTAATAATAGCTATCCAATCATCTTCAAAAGATCCTTATGAAATTCAAAGAGATATTGAATATAAAGAATACTTTGGAATATTATGTATTATGTACATATTATGTACTACTACCTAAAAGTGACTTGCTATTCGCAGACCCTTCAGTGAAGTAATGCCATTATAAATGCAGTGTTTTGAAAAAACTTGTATGCTGTGGGGAAAGAAAGACAACTCTAGTTTCACGGATGGTCATGAAACTGCTATTTATGTTATAAAATGTTGGAAATCAGCTAAATGATCAATAATAGGGAATTGCTTAAATAAACATCCATTTAGTCACAACTTAGACTCTTATGTAGCCAAAGTAATGGGGTAGGACAATTTTAAATTGTATGGGAAATTAGTAATACCATATGGAAAAGTTTTCAAAATGTTACTTAGAACTGCCCATGTCTCTGTGTGTGTGTGTGAGGTCACGTAAATGTGAATATATGCAAAGACATGCAAACAAGTATGTTATTGATTGCTTTTCTTATTTTCAATTACTTTTTTTAATGAAGTTTGTAAGCTGAAAGTAACAGAACACATCCCCTTATATACCATCAGCCTGTGTTAATCCTATACCCATGTCTTAAGTTTCAGAAGAGGCTAAAAAAGGAAGCAGTGATCATTTTCAGCTTCTATGTGGAGTGAAGGCTTTCTCAGAAAAAGAAGAAGGAAAGGGTGACAGCTGTGTGAGCAATTGATGTTCTCTACCACAAAAATGTAATGACTTTGTTCTAAACACTTTGTAAAAAGAAAATGAATAGTAGCAGATGCATCCTGGTGTGAGACATTGGAATAGAGGAGCATAGTCTCTACTTCCACTTTGGACTGGTTGTCCATATTCTCAAATTCAATCTAGATCAGTGAAAGGGAAAGAACGTTGGAAGAGAAGTCACAAGACTTAGGCTTCAGCTAGCTCCCAATCCTCAAGTAGCTATATGACTTGGAGCATATTGCTTCAAGTGGTTTGTTTCCTCATCTATATAGAGTGCAAGTCCCTTCTGATCCTGAAACGTTTTGTTTCTGTGAGTATGGGAATATATTAATCTGGCCACACACTGCCCTATATTCTCTTTCAACATTTATTTATTCAAAACACAGGGATTACCAAACCCTTTTCAAAGGACTATCCAAGACAAGTAGAGCAAAGGAAAGCTACAACGTGTTGCATTATGTGCTGGGGTATATTAACTAGTTTATACATCACAACAATTGGGTGAGGTTAAAAAAAATTGCAGTCATCACTTTATACATAAGGAAAGGAGGGGCCCTGAGGTGACATAGTTAGCAAATAGTTGAGGAGCATTTACACCCAAGTACATCTGACTCCACAGCCAATGACTTTCCCACTAATCTGCTTCCATGTTTTTGAATTTGTTTTAAATTTTTTTAATGTTTATTTATTTTTGAGACAGAGGGAGACAGAGCCCAAGTGGGGGAGGGGCATAGAGAGAGGGAGACACAGAATCTGAAACAGGCTCCAAGCTCTGAGCTGTCAGCACAGAGCCCACTGCAGGGCTCAAACCCACGAACTGTTAGATCATGAACTGAGCCGTAGTTGGACACCTAACCCACCAAACCACCCAGGCGCCTGGTGAGCTTGTTTTAAAGGATAACTTTAAACTCATAAGGCCAGATGTCTATCTTGCATAGGTACTGGAATGTACTGAATAAAATATGTAAGGAAAGGATATGAAAAAGAAAAAAAACTGAGGATTTCTGAACTATGTAAGCTCCCCTCTCCCACAAAAATGAAGGAAGGGAAAGAGAAAAAGTATGGGGGTGGTGAGTGAGGAGAGAGGGAAGGAGGAAGGAAGGAAGGAAGGAAGAAAAGCAGAGCAAATTTTAGGATGATAATGATTCAGATGCTTCTTCAGCAAAAATACGTGGATGAATGGAGGTTGAATTAGTCTCATTGTTCAGCATTTTCCACATAGGGTTTGATGTCAGATTCTTCTCCTTTTCTAATGGGGTCTATGGTGGGAGGCCAAGAGGGAGGCTAGTGATTGTATTTAATTATGTTCAAAGAAAGTTACAGAATACTCAGCAGATGTCAGGCTTACAGCTGGGATCCCATAACAAATGCTGCTCTGCTATCTCGCCTTCTACATGACTACAGCAAAGCAGGGCCCAGAAAATGCCCAGCAGACACATTGGCTGGGGCTGAGTGAGAAAAGATAACAAATCTTAAGGAAACATGTTGCCTATTATTCCTCATAATGAGAGCTGCCAGGGTGTACATTGAGCAGGCCTCCGGCTGATACCAGGACACAAAGGATCTTAATGCATCCCACATAAGGATGTCATTTGCAATCAGGAGCAACAAAAGAGATGGAAGGTAGGCCTTGTTTCTTGATACTGTATATCCCAGGGAAGACAAATAACAACCACACAGTTTGCTTTCCCAAGCCCCACAGGCATTCAAAAGAAGCCTGTTGACTGCAATTAGGATACCCCAGCTTCTAAAAGCCAACCCTCTCAGCAGGCAGTGAGATTCTATCATGGGCAATACAGCCTGGGCATGTTTCAGATTTACCGTGGAGGCAGATCCATGGAAGGAGATGACAGGGAAGAAAATCCTAATGACTTAAAATTCATAGCCCCCTCAAGGGGGTCTCCACTGATGCCTCCCAGATAAAATAGGCTAGTTTCACAACTTTGTAGAGAAAAAAAGATTTTCTTTCTAGTCCTACAAAACCAGTCCCACCTATGAGATCATCTACACATGGCTTCCGTAAGAGCTAGTATTTATCTGTCCACCTAAAGGCTTTCCTCACATGGGAGTGCTCAGTCTAGGTCAAGCCAGAAGTTCTGGGAAGTTATTGCCCGAGGATTTCTCCTCCATGGATGAAGAGTAGAGTGCGTGGATGAATGCCCCAGATTCTCCACAGTCAGTAGGGCAATACTATGGTGTATTCTGCATCTTCTAGTGAATCGAGCAGATTTGAGCCCTAGATGTCACAGTGATAAACCACTCATTTTGACATCCACTACTGGCTTTTCTCCTTTCCCTGTCCCCCTATCCATTCCCTCACCTTGGTTCCTGAGTTTGCACCCCAAATCTTACTTGCACCAAAACTTTTGTCTCAGACTCTGCTCTTGAGAGAAGTCAAATTCAGGGAATTGGCCAGGAGGTTTCAAGATCTCCTTCAATGTTTTCATTTATAAACCTTGGAGGGCTCCCCACTGCCTATGGGATAAGTAGAAAAATCTCAGAGTGACATGTGATTCTTCTTAGCATGGTCCTAAGCTAACATCCAGACTCATGTATAACCCTTCCCTCTCCAAAACACATTAATTCCAGAATATTCCTTATAATTTCATTATTTTAAGCCTTAAGACTTACCTCAATCTGACTTCCTCACTTAGCAGATGTATATTTTTCTCCTATACCTACTTTAAGTGACTCTTTACTCAATAAGGCTATTTATGCTTTCAAAAGCAGAGCGGAGTCTCCCTCTCTAAATCAGCATAACCTTTTGCAGATACCTCTGTTAAAATTATTTATAGCCGTCACCACTAAACTATGAACAGCTTCCGAGTAGACATTTTTTCTTTTTCTTATCTTTGTATTCTCAATTTCTATCACGGTGCCTGATATTTAGTAGATGCTCAATCAAAATGTGTTGTTTGACTAAATGAATAAAGGAATGAAATATCAATGCTTGATTTTCAAGGACAGACGTTTGATGATTCTGCTACCTTCCTCTCCCATTCTAGCTAATGGGAAATGACAGAATTTTCCATCCTAGGTTATCTAGGGAGTCAATAATTTTTTCTCAAGGATACATGACTAAAATGTTACAATTTACCAGACTGGATGCTTTGTTGAAATTGTGGTCTGTGTCCTCCTTTTATAGCATACATTTCAAAGAATAACATACTCCATACTGACACCCAACACAGGGAGGGGTGATGACTGCTAAGTGAGAGATTTGAACCAGTGAAACAGTAGGAGATTTGGAACCACAGGACCTGAAATCAGCTCATGGTTTTGCTAGAGGTTTTAATCAACTCAGTGAAGATTTATGCTTCTGTATCCATAAAATGGAGATAGTATTTAATGTACAGTGTATATTGAAACTTTCAATGAAACATTACATGCAAATGAATTTTGTAAAATTGTCACATGACTATACACATATGGATGTATACATACATGTGTCTCTATATACATATATTTACCTATTTATAATTCTTATAATTTTAATGATGAATACTATATGTAAAATAGGGCTTCAGAAGCCAAAATGAACACCCCAAAATGTAGCCTAGAAATACAGGGCTTGATATAGAGCCAGAAATTTGGGTAGAGTTTTGCTTTTGAGCTGTATCCCAAATAAGTGAGAACCTATCTTTAATTAATTAATTAATTTTTAATATAAATTTAAGTTAGTTACCAGACAGTGTAGTATTTGTTTCAGGAGTAGAACCCAGTGATTCGTCACTTCCATATAGCCTCCAGTGCTCATCCCAGCAAGTGTCTTCCTTAATGCCCATCACTCATTTAGCCCATCCCCCCACCAAACTCCCCTCCAGCAACCCTCAGTCTGTTCTCTGTATTTAAGACTCTCTTATGGTTTGCCACCCTCTCTGTTTTTATCTTATTTTTCCTTCCCTTCCCCTGTGTTCATCTGTTGTGTTTCTTAAATTCCATATATCAGTGAAATCAAATGATATTTGTCTTTCTCTGACTTATTTCACCTAGTATAAGACACCCTAGTTCCATTCACATTGTTGCAAATGACAAGATTTCATTCTTTTTTATCACTAATATTCCTATATATATACACACACATATATATGTGTATATAATACATATATGTATATGTATATATATGTATATATATATATATATATATATATATATATATATATATATATATATATATATATATATGTCAATGGACATTTGGGCTCTTTCCGTAATTTGACTATTGTTGATAGTGCTGCTATAAACATTGGGGTGTATGTGTCGCTTGGAATCAGCATTTTTGTATCCTTTGGTTAAATACCTAGTAGTACAATTGCTGGTTCATGGGGTAGTTTTTTTTCTCGTTTTTTTTAGGAACCTCCATACAGTTCTCCAAAGTGGCTACAGCAGTTTGCATTCCCACCAAAAGTCTAAAAGTGCTCCCCTTCTCATCATCACCAACAGGGGGGGGCCTGCTTACTAGTTGGATGCCAGAACCTATCTTAATTTTAAATATTTCTGCAGAAGCACCTCCGTTGCTTGAATATTCTCACAATTTGAAGTGGGACATTTTGGTGCTATGTACCTAAATGTATAAAGCAATATAAGCATATGCATTTTTTTCAAAACATTCAGGAAGAAATTGCTGTGACCAAGATAGCACTGACACAGTTTTCTTGTACTAACAAAAGTTGATTCCAGAACTGACACGTGATATCTTCCTCATTCTCACAGAAGAATTCAAGTGGTTTCCCAGGGTGTTGCAAAATTTAATACTTCTGGTTGTGATTATTTCCAGGAAGAGGAATTGTTCCCGCAAGAAAATGTGCCAGCAGTGCTATATGGCATGTGGGGTTATGCAATCCCACACACTGACCCGAATGGGATATTTGTCTGCATATTCAGTAGTTAGGATTTATGGGATCCTGTGTGTCATAGGTCTGCCCAAAGTTTAGTGATGCGATGAAATGGGGCAAACAGAAATGTTCTGGGAGAAATGAGTGAGCAAGCAGCCACAGGTACGAGACCTAAGTCCAGTCCATCTACATAACCCCCAAAGCAAATAATAGTAATACAAAACAACAACAAGGAGGAAGAGAAGGAGAAAGAGAAGAAGGAGGAAGAGGGAGAGGAGGTGAAGGAGGATGAGGAGAAATGGTGTTGCAGAAGCATTTATTACGAGATAGGGGTTGGAAGAAGTAGATATAGAGGCTTACAGAGGGGACGGGAAATCAGAACAAGTACTAGGCATCTAGGTAGCTAATAGATATTAGCTTTGCAAGTGAGTTAAAATGCCGAAGCATAAAGGCCAGAGCTTTAGTTTGTAGCAACTGGCTTGAAAAGAGTAATTCAGGATCCCAGTTTTAGGGGTATGGGACCCAAAATAAAAAAGCCAAGTAAAAGGAACAAAACAAGGATCTGATTACCAAATAAGAGGTACAAATGTACTCCATGTCTCAGAAATAGACTTGACTGGATACATAATCAGCACTTGAGGCTGAATCCTAGAATACTAGTTACATTCCCTCTCTCTTGAGTAAGGAAGATTCCCTAGACTAGCCCAGGTCGATCCTGAAAGTTAGACTGAAATTGTTGTGTTTTGGGGATGCAGTGGTGAGCAAAGACTAGCGGCCAGGCAGAGATTCATATTGTGGATATTACGGGAGAAAAATAACAATTGTCCATCACTGTTTAGGGAGCCATCATCGCATAAGGCGTTTTCTGTGTCTCACTGACCCATCCTTCGGAATCCTGTCTTTGAGAAATCAGATCTCCGGCTAAGCTTCTATAGCTTAGCTTCCTTTTAGGAGAGGGTTGTCCCCCCACCCCACTTCTAGAGTTTTGGGATTAGGTCTCTATCAGGGATCTTGTCTTGAAGGCTAAAGTAATGAGTTATTCAAGTTTCATGGTAGAAATTATCCTTTCCCAAATCCAATTACATTCCAGCTGGCAAATAGCACTGGCTGTCTCAAAACCCAAACATCTGGAAGAAGATTTGAATTGGCCATCTCCCTGCCCCTTATGTCTGAAACCTTTCTTAGATAGTAGATTAGGAAACACGTTTTTGGCTGGACAAGATAAATATATTTTTTTTACTGTTAAATCTCTGAAATACCATAAAGTAGAGCAAATAAGATCTAGAAGACACAAAAGCCATTATAGCTCTAATGTATTTAATAATTGTATCTCTACTGCAATGCTGAGATCAACAAAACTGTGGAAGTGTTTTTAATACATCATATGTTTTTGATTCTAAAAGATCAAACTGACAATTCATTTATTTGCGGGTTGCTCACTTAGTTAATTGGGTAGTTCACTTGTCCAAAGGCTGGTCTGAATGGAGCTTTTATTTGGACAGTATGTTGACCCGGGAACTGGAAAGAAGAGCTGAAATTAACATGCTCACATTTAATCTCAACTTCATTCTTTAAGGATTTCTTTCTTAGGTTTGGCGGGAAACATTGCTACAAGAAAACCTCAGTTTGAGAGGCTAGCTATTGAACTGTTTACTAACTGTGAACACCAGCAACCTTTTTTTATTTTCTGGTCCTTAGTTTCTTCATCTGTAAAGATGAGATGGTAATGGCCCTTTTCAGGTTTGCTGTGATGTTACAACAGATAAAGTATGCAAAGACATGCCAAACAGTAGGTGCTCATTACATGACACTATTTTTTTTATTGTTGCTATTATCAAGCTATGAAGCAGAGATCAGACTGGCACCAAACACCAAAAACATTGAGAATCGCTGCCTGAAGTGACATGGGTTTACAGTGTCCAATCTGTAATAATTAGGGAAAGAGTCAGGAGACAGTTGACATCAGTGAACATAAAATGTATTCCTTTGGATACATCTGGAATTCAGCTGTGGAAAAGTTCCTTCCCTTCCCCCCCTTTTAAGGACACCCACACAAATATCAGGCAAAGGTTAGCCCACTGCCCTCTTCCTCAGTTCTCATATGGCAGCAAATCCCTGCTAGAGGCTTCCTGCTGAAGTCCTCAAATCTGTTTGCCTGTTTCCTTTTGGCAAAATATATTTGATGATATCCCCGCTGTTTGAAATTCTTTTTCTTATTCCAGTCACTATTAGAGTCAATGTTTGAAAGGCTGAAAGATGAAAGGCAGTTTATGTCTTCTCTGATTCCTTGCCTGCAATTAAATTTATTGATCTAGTATGATAATTTTATGAGAAATCAAAGGTACTCATAATGGAAATTTATATTCTTAAATTTGTAAGGAACCATTTTTCTTTTCTTTTTTTTACCGTTTATATTTATTTTTGAGACAGAGAGAGACAGAGCATGAACGGGGGAGGGGCAGAGAGAGAGGGAGACACAGAATCGGAAACAGGCTCCAGGCTCTGAGCTGTCAGCACAGAGCCCGACGCGGGGCTCGAACCCATGGACCGTGAGATCAGGACCTGAGCTGAAGTCGGACACTTAACCGACTGAGCCACCCAGACGCCCCGAAACCATTTTTCTAATAAAAAATATTAACTGAGGGGCGCCTGGGTGGCGCAGTCGGTTAAGCGTCCGACTTCAGCCAGGTCACGATCTCGCGGTCCGGGAGTTCGAGCCCCGCGTCGGGCTCTGGGCTGATGGCTCAGAGCCTGGAGCCTGTTTCCGATTCTGTGTCTCCCTCTCTCTCTGCCCCTCCCCCGTTCATGCTCTGTCTCTCTCTGTCCCAAAAATGGATAAACGTTGGAAAAAAAAATTTTTTTTTAAAAATATTAACTGATATATTAGTAAATATCTTTTTCTTATTCTTTCAACATCAATATTTAAATGCGTAAATATTCTTGTTACAAATTTTCTAAAACTGTAAATTCATTGACTCATTCAACAAATGTTTATTGAGTAACAAGTATGTCTCAGGCACTATAGGATTTTTTTATCCCCCTGGGAAATAGTAATGAAGAAGACAATTATCTTAATCCTGTCCTCACTAAGTTTAGAATCTAACAAAAGAAATAGAAATAAAACAATGAATCCACCTAGTACGGTAGAAAGAATGCTTTATATTAAAGCCAGGAGTCAGCAGAAGAGGGCATTTGCCTGGTGGAGAAATTGTTGATTTAGAAAAATGTCTTGGTGAACTTTCTTAGTATGAAAAATGAGGCGCTTAGAGTGATTTAGTGGACTTATTCAGTGCTTCTCAAACCTGGCTGTATATTAAAATAACATAGGTAAATTAAACAAACAAACTAACAAACAAACAAACTGATGCTTCAGCTCCACTGCCAAAACTTCTGATTAGTTGGGTGAGACCCAAACAGGATCTTTGTCATGCTCACTAAGTGTTTCTAATAGGTGATTCCAAGAGCATGTTTAATTTGCCGTGCTAGAATTTGAAATCACTCCACCCTACCACTACTACCCACCCCCCGCCCCCAACTTTTCAGGAAAGTTTGAAACACTTGTACTCAGTTCAGTTAAAGAATAGAGGTCATTTCGTATGAGGAGCAAGGAGGTGTAAAGACGTGTCCAAAGGTACAGGTAGCAAGATGTGAATAACTGGTGTGCCCCTGTGGTAGGGATTTGGACATAGAAGTGATCAAGGGAAATTTAAGTTCCCTATTAATTCCTAAAACATTTAGAATAGTCTGGACTTCCATGTGTTTGGAGTGGAAATTCAACCCATTTGTACTTAAATATTACAGAAAATTATGCCATAATTCCAGAGGACTTGGGCAGTGCCAGGGAATTAGCATCTCTTTTACCTGTAAATAAATAAATAGTTACATTGCATTATATTACATTGAAATAAGTGCTGTGAAAAAGAAAATGCTGAGCGATCATATGGTCCGGAAGGATCAGAAAGAGCTTCCTGAGAAAAATGCAATTTAAATTGAGATTGCACAAAAGCCTTGTAATGGAAAGTGCGTGTGTGTGTCTAGCAAGGAGCTAAATAAACCGAAGATGGTGAAATAGAGAAAAAGTTATAGAGAGAAAGTTGTAGAGACAAACCAGGTGAGTGAGACAGAAGCAGTTGTGTTAAGTAGACCCGTGTGATGAGGGACTGAGCCGTGGGAGATGCCGCTATTTTACAAGAAAGAACAGAGTAAGAACAGAATAAGAAAGAGCAGACAGACCAGAGGTAGAGGAATATGATACAAAGACTGAAAAGAAGAGCTGCCTGTAACCAATCTCTGATAGCTCCCCACCCCCACAAAACACCGAACACCTGACTTCAACCAGAACTGTGGGAGAATGCCATCATCTTTTTTTTTTAATCTCCCATTATTTCTCTCCTACCTATGGGAGAGGAGATTAAACTAGATCATCTCGAAAAACCCAGCAGGCATGCTAGCACGGGCTGAGGAGCATAGGCTCTATCATCTGTTTGGGTACGAATCTTGACTTCAGAAATAACAGGGGACTGCGAGTGACTTCTAGGCCTTCGTTTCTCTGAGAAGAGGAATAACTACTACTAGTACCTCAAAACATTTGAAGAAAATAACTGAAATAATGCATCTTACAAATGCGCGTTTTAGGCCATTATCACGAGGGTAATGTTAGCATATGATGATGTCATGTATAACCACATGAATTTATTATCTTCTGAGGAATGTAAAGTGTTTCATATAAAGTGATGTGTATTGACTGAGAAATGCCGTCGTGGTGTTCACCAAATCCCACTAGTTATGGGATATGGACAGAAAGGCCTAACACACTTTTTATGTCAGTTGCTCTCATTAACTTTTTTGCTGAATCAATTATTCAAAGGCTAATCGAACCTATCTTTGTAAGACATTGTCCTAAGTACCGAAATGGCCACAATGATGAATCGCAAATCGCTATTTCCCTTAAGCCGCTTTGCAAATTGTAAAAAGGTATAAAAATTATCAAATTATAAAGCAATACATGGTCCAATGCCATAAGAAGCTAAAAAGAAACAAAGTTGAATCTCAGAGTAGGGTAAAGAAGGAGTGATAAAATCTCAGTAATCTATAGCACTTGATCTTAATATTTCTCTTTTAAAAATTAACTTTAGAAAAAGCTTCTTTAATTATAGTAGCTGAGAGCTCTAATTATGGACCCTCAAAATGCAGAAATGATTGAAACAAGATCGCCTTTTGAAAACTGAGCAGTAAATCAACTAATTTGACTGCAATAAAAGTATGGCAAGTTCGTTCCAAGTAGTGTAGTCACACCTAAAAATAGAATAAATGGATCAGAAGAGGAATCATAGGAAAATGAGGCAAACACACAAAATGGAAACAAATAGGATAGAAGTGGACAGAATCCTTAGCGTTTATTTTGACTCTGAGTTTTTCTGATCCTCATGATAAAGCCACTCCAAATCTGGAAATGCAGAGATGACTGACCGTTATGACAGTGATCTTAGCTAAAGATGTACAATAGCATATCTGTTCCCATTGCCAAGAGAATCACGGTGCTGAGATGCACCATGTGACGTCTGAATCATCAAACTCCTCACATCTGATTCCATGGTCATGAAGCAACCTCTGATTAAGATTTGGCTTCCTGTGTATATCTGCCTACAGGGACTCAGGGGGCTGATTATATAGGCTTTGAGTGTATCCAGTTCTCATAAAACTGTGCAGTAGCTTCTGATTATAATTTGGCATCCCGTTCATCTTGACTACATGACGAAAATAAATTGGTTACATGAACTTGACTATCTCTGATTGTGTGACAATGATTTCTCATTGTAAATTCAAAAATTGGCATTGTTTTTAAACATCGGGCTCAAGATCTTGGTCCATTTTAATCTATCTCAGCAGATGGATCTGTTCATGTGATGACAATATTAGATATATTGGCCTGCAACATTGAGATTCTGAGACATGGTGCATTTAATAGAATATATATCTCTTCCTTGCAGAAATGATAAGCCATGATTTTGCTGTTGTGACAAGACCATGGTATTACTCATGACGCTTTTCTTTTATCTGAAACTTTTGTTCAGTTCTACCTGGTTTCTACCTACCCCCAAAATACTGGGTAGAAGCCATGTTTGTTTTATTTGTTTGTTTGTTTGTTTGTTGTTGAGCACAAGGTAATGTCCTGCAATAAATTCACCCCTAATTACATTTCTTTCCCTCAGATGGAACAGCCCCAAAATAGGTGGCTGGTCAAATGTAGGTAAATTTTTCCACTCCACAAGGTTATCCAAAGAATCTCTGCCATTCTCAAAATGCGGCTTGTATTTCTGGATTCGAGGAGGCTGATTCAACTGTTGATCTAATTCTGCATTTCCCAGTAGGTAGGAAGGAGGCAGACAAGAAAATTAGGGTGAGCAGCCAAGTCATTTTGTGACATTAAGAAAAATTTACTTAAGACTCAGTTCCTTCTTCAGGATAATGAAAAGAAGTATACCTACATCAGGAGTTTTTTTGTGAGTAGGTTAATATACATATATACTTTAGCAAGAGAACCTGACAAGTAGTAAGCACTACATGAGGTTATCACTAACCTCATTTTATTGTTTTAAAATAGGGTTAATACGAAAAGAGATTTGAGTCAGAGAATGGACATATATCACTGAGTGAACTTCAAAAAGGAATAGAGTTGTTACTGTAATTTTATATTTAGAAAAGTGGTATTGGGCTGTCTGGGTGGCTCAGTCGGTTGAACGTCCAACTTCAGCTCAGGTCATGATCTCACAGCTTGTGAGTTTGAGCCCCGCGTCGGGCTCTGTGCTGACAGCTCAGAGCCTGGAGCCTGCTTCGGATTCTGTGTCTCCCTCTCTCTCCCTGCCCCTCCCCTGTTCATGCGCTCTCTCTCTCTCGCTCTCACTCTCTCTCTCTCTCTCTCTCTCTCTCTCAAAAATAAACATTCAAAAAAAACAAAAAAAGAAAAAAGAAAAGTGGTATTATCGTTCTCTATCATATGAGATATAAGTTCATGTAGTATGAGGCTAAAATGGCTATTATCTGCATATCCCCCATACTTTACATTTTAATGTCTTTAATATTAGGGTTTCACCGCACATGATATTCATTTTTCTCTCTTATTGAATTTGTCCCCTTCTTTGCAACAAGTTGGTCTCTTTCATAATGATTTACTTCTCTCCGTCATCTTCTCTCCTCCCTTCCCTCCCTCCCTCTTTCTTTCTCTCTCAGCATGCCAACACACACACACACACACACACACACACACACACACACACACACACAGAGTTGCTCTGTTATACAGGCAGAATAGGTATCTAAGAATTCTTCCAGAAATATTTATGATTAGGAATAAACTGGAGACTGACATGATTCTAAAGACCACCAGGATGACAAATGCAATCAGAAAACTCTCCCTGAAAATTCTAGTTTTTTTAGGATTATTTTCAAGATAGCATTTTATTGCCTTTTGCTTGTTATTTACTATTAATTCAATAAATATTTATTGAGCATCTATAATGAGCCAAAATTTGTGTTCAGCACTGGAAACTCTGTGATGGGAAACATCTGGCAGTGAGTGTCCTTGCTCTGTTGGAATACATGGCTTAGTGAGGATGCAGACACTTTAATGAGAGAATAATGCATGCAAAAGTGAAACTGTAATCCGTGGGCAGAGTGTTGCAGTGAAGAAAAATGAGTAAGCTCTAGAGACCTACTGTACATTATACCTACAGTAAATAATAATATATTGTACACCTAAATATTTGCTAAGAGGGTAGATTTCAGTTAAATGAACTTTCCACTATATATATATATATATATATTTAGTTTATTTTTGAGAGAGAGAGAGTGGGGGGAGGGGCAGAGAGAGAGAGGAAAACACAGAATCCAAAGCAGGCTCCAGGATCTGAGCTGTCAGCACAGAGCCCCACGCGGGGCTTGAATCCATGAACTGTGAGATCACGACCTGAGCCAAAGTCACACTTAACCAACTGAGCCACCCACGTGCCCCTATATATTTTTTTTAAGTGTGAAACTGAACACTAAAAACATTCTATATACATTCTATATCACTTGACCATGTAGGGGAGTAGGTAGTAGACATTCACTGGAGGTTCAAGGAAACTTTTCTAAGGAAAAGCAACTGAGCAGAAATTTTAAGTAAGAGGTTTATTGTTTAAGAGTACAAGGGGGAAGTGGAGAAGAATGTTCCAGATGATAAACTTGTAGTCAACTAACATGTTGTGTGTTGTCTTCCTGATTATTATCTATAGTTATTTGTGTATAAGTACACATCATACTACATATTCTGTCTTCTAACTTGGGTAATAGTATCCGTAAGTATGGGGCCTCGGTTTCTTCACCTATAAATTGAGGGGTTATACTAAATGTTTCCTCAAGTGTCTTTCAGATTTAAATTCTAAAATCACATGATGTTAATTTTCACAGATCATACCAAAAAAAAAAAAAAATGTCATACTGGAAGAACAACACATGTTAGATTCATTTTTCATTAAATATCCAATGTAAGCTTTCAAAGGATTGTTCATTTATTATCACTACCTGATCATCATAGTAAAACACATTTTTCCAAAACATCAACTGTTTAATGTCCTATTCTCACAGTCTAACCTCACAACTACAATAATACCTATTGGTTCTCCCTAATAGAATCAACAAAGGCTTACTAATTAAATAATAGCAATAAAAATAAAATAATTTTAACATAGGAAAATGTATTTATAACAATGATAAATACAAAATCAATAATGTTGTTAAAATTAATTACATTTAAAAGAATATAAGATCTACAAAGATAATTTCTGGAACTTTGGCACCCTGGGTGACTCAGTCGGTTGAGTGTCCAACTCTTGGTTTTGGCTTAGGTAATGATCTCACAGTTCATGGGTTTGAGCTCCCCATGGGGCTCTGCACTAATGGTGCAAAGCCTACATGGGATTCACTCTCTCCTACACTCTCTGCCCTTTCCCCACTTGTGCTCACTCACGCTCTCTCTCTTTCCCAAAATAAATAAATAAGCTTAAAAAAAAACTTGAGAAGGAAATTATCTTGGTTAATGTAGGGTAAACATCATAAACTATCTCATTTGATCTCCACAAATTCAATAAAATGTGTGTTATTATTACTGATTTTAAAGGTATGAAAATTTTCATTTTGGTAGATTGTATCTAGCTCAAAGTAATGTGAAACTTCAGGGATTTAGAGGCACCTGGGTGGTTCAGTCGGTTAAGCATCTGACTCCTGGTTTCAACTCAGATCATGATCTCCCAGTTTTGTGAGTTCAAGCCCTGAGTTGGGCTCTGCACCGGCAGCATGAAGACTGCTTGGGATTCCCTGTCTCCTTCTCTCTCTACCCCTTCCCCACTCATGCTGTCTCTGTCTCTCTCAAAATAAATAAATAGACTTTAAAAAGTTTTTTTTTTAATTCAGGGATTTGAGCCCTACTGAATCCATTGCTGCCTGATTCAAATATCTTCTTTCTACTAAATTCCTGTTTTGCAACTGATACCTACATTCTGAAAGTGCGAATTTCCTTCTTCCAATTCTCTTCTCCCCACTAAAGAGTTTTTATTTCTTCACATCAAAACTTGTTTTTAGAAAAGGAACAAAAACTCACAATGAAATCTGTTTGTAACCAGAAGAACAATCAAGCCCATCTGTCTTTATAAGAATTAGCACCTTGACCTTAAAATTAAAGTTCCATTGACATAATTCCAGCACCACCATTTCAGAAGACCAGAAGGCTCTCTGCAGGACATAGGTTCATGTTGGAGTACTTCAAGTCATATACCTTGGGCAGTTGTCCAGTCTACCCAGTGTGCAAAAATTCACAAGACCCACCAAGAGAAGCACCCAAGCCATGTCACTCAAGTTCAACCTTTATAGCCAGAACCGTGCAGGTCAAATTTGGAATAACAGAAGAAACTTGCAGGGTGATGTCTTGGCCTCTGTGGATAAAATTTGACTGAGGCTTAACTAAAACACTTGCTGGACAGTATCAGCCCTAATTTTCAACATTCATAAAGGATTGCTGCACCCTGAGATGATGAGTGGATAGATAGATGTTTGATAGATAGATCGATAGATAGATAGATTTGCAAATAAATACATTTAATTTTATTGGGTCATACTGGTTTAAATTGCTTGGTTGTTACCACTACCGTCAGCAGCTATTAGAGGCTTATTATGGGTATAATTCTTGTAAGTCATTCATACATTTCTACATCATTTTAACTAATCTCATGGGATGCTTAAGATGGTGTTGAACATGTATTCATAACTATCTGTGCTGTGGTCTTCTTCTAATCCACAACTATGTCCTTCTCTTCTTTAATTATTTCTGCAAATTCTTTTGATGTCTGAGACCCAGTTCCAACACAGGGAAGGGAGTTTTCCAATACCTCCAATAAGGAATTCTCAGAAACCAGCAACATTTTTGAGAATTCAACTCAATTCTGACACTATCTGCCTGGCACCAGATTCCACAGGCTAAGGGTTCGGTCCTATAAGACCCCCTCCTACCCTCGCCTTAGGTTGGATTAATTGGCTGGAGGGGCTCATAGAACTCAGAGAAATAGGTAACTTACGAGATTACCAGTTTATTATAAAAGGAAGAAACTCAGGAACAGCCAGCTGGAAGAGATGCATAAGGCAAGGTGTGGGGAAGGGCACTGAACTGCCATCCCCTCTCCAGGCACAATATTCTCTCCCATCCCCATGTATTCACCAACTCAAGCTCTCTGAACGTCATCCTTTTGGGATTTTATGGAGGCTTCATTACACAGGCAGGGTGGATTATATCACAGGCCAATGGCGATAGATTGAATCACCAGCCCCCCTCCCCTCTCTGGAGGGCAGAGAGTGGGACTGGAAATTCATCCCTTTAATCACTGACCTTAGTAGAACCTCTGACAACCAGCCCCAAACCTCAGGTGCTTTCCAAAAGTCGCCTCATTAACATAACAAAAGATACTTTATTGCTCTTATCACTTAGGAAATTCTAAGGGTTTGGGAACTCTGTGCCAGAAAAAGGGACAAAGACTGAATTTATATTTCTTATTACAAATCATAAGATTCCAAAATACTTTCACATTTTACAACTATGTGACTAGCATGACATCCTCAAAGTTTTCCAAATGTCAATGTGGCATAAATGTCGTGGTATCAGGTAAGACCTCCATGGTAACTAATCCAGGCTCCATGTATTTTAATAAATCTTTAGCGATTTAAGTGAAGTGATATGAAATCTAATTGAGAATCATATTTACAAGTCAGCCAAGCTAATAGGTCCCATTGTTATGCTTTTTGTAATCTGACATAACTGAGGTCAAATCATAGCTCTTAGCTCTTTTTGAGCTTGGTCCATATGTTTTGCCATAAAATAGTAATGAATATTGGGTTGTGAAAATATAATGAGACAGTACATGAAATCAATTAGCATGATATCTTACCTATAGGAAGTAGTCAATAAATAATAGCAACAACAATACTAATGTGATTTGTGAACCTTAAAGATAAAATTGTCGGTACGCCTGGGTTGCTCAGTCAGTTGAGTGTCCAACATTGGCTCAGGCCAGGATCTCACGGTTCGTGGGTTTGAGCCTCACATCAGGCTCTCTGCTGTCAGCACAGAGCCCACTTCAGATCATTTATCCCTCCCTTTCTCTGCCCCTCCCTTGCTCAAGCTCGCTCATGTTCTCTCTTTCAAAAATAAACGTTAAAATAAATTAATTAAACTGACAGTTATTTTACCAGCAAAAAGTTTATTCAGTAATAGCAGAGAATTGCAGTTTAGGATAAGCAAGCTATGGTAAAACCATCGGGAAATCCAAGAACAAAGGAGAGCAACACTCTTGCAGAGGAAAGAGAGAGTTTGGGAGCGACTGTTACAAACAAAAAGGGCATGGAAGCAAATCAGAGTTTGAAGTGTAGTGGCTTTTCTTTAGCTGAGTTGTGACAGTTCCTCTTCAGCTGCACTGCTGCCGGGGGTGAAAACCTTTCTTCCTCCATCTGGGGGGAGTAAAGGAGTGTCAATTTACAAGGTATGTTTCCCTGTTGCGATCTGCAATTGACAAGTGGTAGGACATGAGAGTTCCCCTTTCTAGCCTCCCAACTCCATTTTAGTGAGGTTTCCCTGAATTAATTTTCACAGATATATAGTAATTTATTTTTTCTTTTCTTTGGAATGAAGCAAACTTTGTCTCTTCCCATAGTTTACTTATTTGATCCTTAATTTTGTCCTGGAAGACATGTAAAACAAATGCATTTCATTTCCGTGTATCTTTGGCGAACTGCATATAGAAGGCACTCAATAAATGCCTTAGCAGTTCACCTAAAATAGTAACAATAATAGCTACTAGGGTGCCTGGGTGGCTCATTCAGTTAATGACTGACTCTTGATTTTTGCCCAGGTCGTGATCTGATGGTTTGTGGGATCAAGCCCCACATTGGGCCTTGTGCTGACAGCACAGCATGGAGCCTGCTTGGGATTTTCTCTCCCTCTCTCTCTGCCTCTCTCCCACTCACATGCATGCTCTCTCTTAAAATTAATAAATAAATATTTTTAAATAATAATAGGCACTAATGATCATGTTTTGTTTTAGTCTTTTTCTTATATTATCTGATATATTCATGATCTTATTCTAAGATAAGTGTTATTGTATCCAGTTTTAACATTTGAGAATCCTCAAATGTTAGTTTGAAGTAGTCAAGATTGTTTTAAGAAGAGATAGAGGCAAGACTTAAATCAGGACTACCTGTCTGTTCCCTTCCCAATATGATTTTCTGCCAACCAGGTTAAACTGGATTTGTGTTTGAGGGAATAAAATGCAATATATGAGAGATTTTGCACATTACCTGCATCATTTTGTAAGCAGTGAATTGGAGCACATTTTTTTTAATTTAATGGTAAAATTTAGGTGCCAATGAAGATCAATGGGAAATATATTTATTTGGAAGAGGGTGATTTCTAGAATCCTTTAACTCATCTGAAAAAGACACTGATTAATACTTCCACACATATGTCTGAAGCTGTTTGCCAGGTTTGAAATTTGGAATGGATTCAGACGATATTATTGAAATTGGTTTAAATGAGGAGTTTGGGGTTTAGGGCTTTCATCAACAGACTGACCAGCTAAAGGCAGAACATGTTAATCCAAAATAATAGATTACATTTTAAAGACCTATGGTTTGAGGGTGAGACTGCATATTATACAGTTTACAGTTGCTAACAGCCACACACATTAGATAGTCATGAGGAGCACAGGCTGGATGTTGCAATACATTTGAATTCAAGGTGATAACAAACTTTCTTTGTTTAGTTCTGAGATTTCGAACATGAGTATAAAAGGCCACAAAGTTCTAGACTTGAAGAATTTTTACCCAAGGGAATATATTACTGTAAATATGATGATTAAAAACAATTTCATATATATACATACATACATGTACATATATATACATGTACATATATGTATGTATATATATAAAAGTAAAAAGTAAAGAGTGCCCCCACAGTTCTCTTCTTCCTGTAGGAGAACAAGAGACAATCATGTAGCTCTCTCTCCCTCCTCTTTGGCACAGGCAGTTGCTGATTACCTTTTCAGGATAACAATAGCAAGAATTCACAAAACAGACAGAATCTGCTGGAAGCCCTGAGTATGAGGATCATGTTGGGCATGAAACACACAAGGGAGGAATGTTCTGGCACCAGCACCACATGTGGTCACAATAACTACAGAGGGTGAAATCCAAAAAAAAAAAAAAAAAATTATTCATTATGCAAAATAAAATTCTGTGCTGAAATGTTGCATGGCTTCCATAAACAATTGTATTATTTGAAAAATAACAGAGCTGCATGCCTCTGATTTATGCGAAATTTTGGCTTGGTGCTTTTCTCATTTTCAAGAATTTTTAGTCTTTCTTTCATATTTAATTATTTAGTAAATTGAAGAATACCAAAGAAAGATTATTTTGTCCCACTGAGAAAATTTCAATATTATACAGTATATATTAGCTTCTCTCTCTCTCTTTTTTAAACAGCAAAACAGAAACAGATTTATAGTTCTCTCCAATCTACCTCCCAAATAGCCAGAATAGTCAGAATCAACCTGGCAGTATGACAACCAAAATTGCTTTTCTAGTAGAATGTATATTCTAGGGGTAGATAACTGAAATAAACAAGAAATACATAGAAGATAACTTCAAAGGGTTTTCAGCCACGAAGAAAATAAAACAGTGCAGTGTGATAGAAAGTGATTTGGGTGTATTCATTTTCTGTTTCTGCATAACAGATTACCAGAAATGTAGCAATTTAAAGCAGCGCAATTTATCAACTCACAGTTTTCCTAGGTCAGGAGTCTGGGCATGAGTTAACTGAGCCATCTGCTCAAGGTCTTCTCAGGCTGATGGTAAAATGTTAACTGGAGTTTGAGCCTCATGTGGTGCTCAATCAGGAGATACTATTCCGAGTGCATTCATCTTGATGGCCGAATTCAGTTCCTTGCAATTGTAGGACTAAGGTCCTCATATTCTTGTTGGCTTTTGGCCGAAAGTAATGTGTTGAGGCTGCCCTCAGGTCCATGCCAGGTGACTCCCACCATAGACTCTCACCAAACAATTATTTCTTCCACAAAAACAGTAGAATATCTCTGCTTTCAAAGAGTTTGCCTGATTAGCTCAGGGCCACCCAGGATAATCGCCCTTTGGATTAATTTATAGTCAACTTATTCAGGACACAATTACATCTGTATACTTCCTTGTGCCAAATAACATAGCATAATGATAACAGTGGTACCCCAACCTATTCACAGGTCTTGTGCATACTGAAAGACAGTAGATTATGCAAAGCTATAGGCAATTGTAAGTCATCTTAGAATTCTGACCACTGCCACAGTGGGTAAGCCCACAACATTAACTAGCATAGTCAAGAAACACTTCTTAGGGCAGTAATATTTGAGTTGAAACTTGAATGTTGAAAAGAAGCCAGCCATATAATAATCATGGAAAAAATATTCCAGCAGAAGAAATAACTTGGATGAAGGCTTTGCTATAGGAGATAGCTTTGTAGGTACCAGAAACAGAAGGCCCAAGTGCCAAGGGGAGAGAGATAAGATCATGAAGGACCATGCACACTTCAAACTGGAGGTAATTAATAGGGCTGCATGACATGAGTCATATGAAATTTCAATTCAAATAGGAAGTATTAGGATGATTTAGGCAGTGAAGTCACATAATCCATTTCTTTGCAAAACTTCAAAACCTTTCAGTTTGATTCTTACAATCACTTTTTATGTTTGATAATTAAGGATTCTCACATGAAGGACAGTAACTACAGGAAACATGACTCATCACTCAGGATAAAGAGTTTTTTACCGTCGTTGGCTTGTCGCCGTATGCTGCTCTGATTTCCCTCCAGGAAAATAAAGACAAAAAAAAATGAACATAGATTTCAATTTTAATTTCAAATCAAACCATTTGCATAGTACATTTTTTTTTCAAGTTGCAAATGATTTTTCTGAGGTGGTTGAACTTTCTAAAGAAGGGAAGAAAGAATAAATATATTGAATCATTAGAGTACAGTATTATTATTTGTCTGCCAACTAGTTCCAGTCACTCACACTAATGGTATATCTGATTGAAAAAAAAAAAGTTTTGAAAGTAAAGTAGGTATTTCATCTCCATGTGGACCAATAAAACATCTAGTCTGGCTACTGACTTTTCAGAGTAAGTAAAGTATAGAGACCTGGAACCACAAACTAGATCTGGTTTATGACTTCCACCTCTTGAGAAATGGAATAAAGGGACATAATTTACCTTAACACCATGAAAAAAAATTTAAAAACTGGTCAAAATTTGTGAAAGTGTAGTTCTCAGTATTTTGGACATCACACATTGAAGGACAATGACAACCAAAACATGGGAAACAAATGTGATGAATCTTATGATCGTCTCAAATTATTACCTGGAGTGAGTTTCCAGACTGTAGGGCAGGAAGAGGGGGCCCAGGCAGAGCCTTGCTGTCTCCCTGAGTTGAGGAAATGAAGCAGGAAGTCCAAGAAAGATGAGATAGCAAGAGTCCACAGGGCAGAATACCAGAGAGGAGAAAGCTTAACAGAGAGTAAATCTTAGAGATTGGGGAAGAGCCTCCTTTGAGTACACAGCTGGATACTGATTAGTACGAGCACACGAGAAAAGTACCCAAAGTTGAGGGAAAAAAATACTAAAAGAATGAGGAGGGGGGCGCCTGGGTGGCGCAGTCGGTTAAGCGTCCGACTTCAACCAGGTCACGATCTTGCGGTCCGTGAGTTCGAGCCCCGCGTCGGGCTCTGGGCTGATGGCTCGGAGCCTGGAGCCTGTTTCCTATTCTGTGTCTCCCTCTCTCTCTGTCCCTCCCCCGTTCATGCTCTGTCTCTCTCTGTCCCAAAAATAAATAAACGTTGAAAAAAAAAAAAAAAGAATGAGGAGGAACCATACTGAGAGGTCACATAGTACCATTCATTAATAGTGCATGTTCCAACTAGTCAGAGCAGAAAATCTCGTAATAAACTGGACATTGGGTAGTATACTCAGAATGATTAGGCTTCAATAGTGGGGAAAATTAATCCTGTATTAAAGACTGCCTATTCTGGCCAAACCAGCTTTAAAGAGGAAAAGTCAAAGAAAGAAATTCTTTTTTTTTTTTAATGTCTGTTTATTTATTATTTCTGAGAGAGAGAGTGATAAAGAGTGAGCAGGGGAGGGGCAGAGAGAGAGGCAGACAGAATTCCAAGCAGGCTTCACAAGCTGTGAGCACAGAGCCCCAGGCAGGGCTTGAACCCATGAACTGTGAGATCATGACCTGAGCTGAAACCAAGAGACGACGCTTAACCAACTGAGCCACCCAGGCACCCCCAAATTATTTTCGTATAACCTAACCACATCTCAGTATAAAGCTCCAGAATATTTTTAGAAAGGCAAAAATCTAATACTCAAAAACAAGTTCACAATTGTGGCATCCAATAAAAACTTAAAAGTTGCAAAAGCAGCAGGAAAATACAATCAATACTGAGGGAAAAAAGTCAATCAATTGAAACTGATACAAAATGAACACAGAATAAAACTGGTAGGCAAGGACATTAAATAAGACATTATAATGGTAGTCTGTATGTTTAAGAATTCAGAATAAATATTTAAAATATAATAGACATAGAATACCACAAAAGTACCCAAATTGAACTTTTATAGATGAAAAGTACAATGTCTTAAATGAAGAACACCCTGGATGGGATTAATGGCATATTAGACACTGCAGGAAAAGAGATTAGTGATCTTGGAGGTACCAAGAGGAAAAACTATATAAAATGAAACTCATCGAGAAGAAATGACTATAAAAATTGAGAGGATCAATGAACTGTGGAACTTCAAGAGGCCTAGTAATAGGAAGAATAGGAGTCCTCCAATGAAAGGAAATAGGAGAGAGAAATAATTTTTTAAGTTTATTTGTTTACTTTGAGAGAGAGCGAGAACATTAGTTGGGGAGGGGCAGAGAGAGAGAATCCCAAGCAGGCTCCATGCTGTCTGCACAGAGCCTCGTGCAGGACTCAAACTCACAAAATATGAGATCATGACCTGAGCCCAAATCAAGAGTTGGACACTTTACCGACTGAGCCACCCTAGTGGCCTGAGAAATAATTTTTGAAGAAATAATGGCTGAAAATATTCCAAATTTGTTGAAAATAATTAGTCTATATATTGAAGAATTTCAATGAACACAAATGCCACAAGCATGAAGAAAATGGTAACTTGGTCAATTACAATCAAATTGCTTAAAATCAGTGATAAAAAGAAGTCTTAATGTAGCCAAAGAAAAAAAGAAACATTATAAACAAAGGAACAAAAAAATAAATAAAAACGTTAAAAAAAAAAAGATGGAAAACATTATGTTAACACTAATCAAAGGAAGCTGAGCAGCTTAATTAACTTCAAACAAAAAAGATTTCAAAACAAAGAACCCTGCTAAGGATATGGTTGGGGGAGGATTTCATAATGATAAATGGAACAATTCATCAGGAGGACATAAGAATCCTAAAACTTATGCCCCCAAACAACAGAAATTCCACATATTGAAGGAAAAATTAGCAGATCTTCAAAGAAGAAATAGACAAATCCACGATTGGAGTCAGAGATTTCAAGATTACTTCCTTATTGATAGAAAATGTACACAAAAAATCAGTACACTACATAACACTGGGGCAGTACTATCAACCAACTTAATTGGCATTTACAGACCACGCTACTTAATGACAGTAGGATAGGGGCGCCTGGGTGGCACAGTCGGTTAAGCGTCCGACTTCAGCCAGGTCACGATCTCGCGGTCCGTGAGTTCGAGCCCCGCGTCGGGCTCTGGGCTGATGGCTCAGAGCCTGGAGCCTGTTTCCGATTCTGTGTCTCCCTCTCTCTCTGCCCCTCCCCCGTTCATGCTCTGTCTCTCTCTGTCCCAAAAATAAATAAACGTTGAAAAAAAAATTTTTTTAAATGACAGTAGGATAAAATTTCTTTTTATGTGCACACAGAACATTTGCCAAGATAGACTATATTCTGGGCCCCTCTTCCCAAAAAAATGGAAAGTGATTCAAGTAAAAAATTATGCTATTTCGTCACAATAAAACCAAATTAGAAATCAATAACAAAGATGTGAAAAATCTCTAAACACGGGAAATTAAATAATATACTTCAAATAACCTATGGGCCAAAAAAAGATGAAAAAATAATTTTTTTAAATTCAGTATTTTGAACTCAATGAAAACAAATGTCAAAGTGTGCAAGACATTGCAAAAGCAGAATTAGAGATTAATTTGTAGCCTTAAATATCTATTATTAAGAAAAAATCTTCTCAAATCAGTGACCTCAGCTTCCATCTTAAGAATTAGAATGAAGTCGGGGTGCCTGGGTGGTTCAGTTGGTTGGGCGTCCGACTTCAGCTCAGGTCATGATCTCACAGTCTGTGAGTTCGAGCCCCACGTCGGGCTCTGTGCTGACAGCTCAGAGCCTGGAGCCTGCTTCAGATTCTGTGTCTCCCTCTCTGTCTGCCCCTCCCCTGCTCATGCTCTGTCTCTCTCTGTCTCAAAAATAAATAAAAACATCAAAAAAATTTTTTTAAAGAATTAGAATGAAGAGTAAATAAAATCTAAAGTTAGCAATTAAGGAAATAATAAAGACTGCAGTGGAAATCAATGAAATAGAACAAAAATAGCAAATGTTAGAAAAAAAATCCAAACCCAAATAAAAAATAAAAAATGGGTTCTTTAAAGATATCAATAAATTTGATAAATCTCTAGCTAGATAGATTACATGTAAGGGAGAAGACCCATATTACCAATATTGCAGTGACAGATGGAACATCAATACAGATGTTATGTATATAAAAAAATTTGATGGAATATTATGTACAACTTTATGCCAATAAATTCAACTACTTAGATGAAATGGAAAAATTATTTGAAAAACAATAAATACAAATACAATCAGGAAAGAAGACATAGTTAAGTTGTATAGCCTATTTTTATTAAAGAAGTTGAGTTGTGGTGAGAAATTTTCCCACAAAACTCCAGGTTAACCTGTTTTAATAGTGAATTACACCGAGTATTTAAGAAAGAAATAACACAATTTTGCAAAAATTCTTCCACAAATTTGAAGAAAGATCTCATCCCAAATCAGTCTGTGAGGCCAGCGTTCTTCTGATATCAAAACCAGATGAAGAAATAAGAAGAAAAATAAGCTAGAGTCTTATATCTTCCATAAATATAAATCCAAAAATTGTAATACGATTTTGCCTAACTCAAATCGTATATAAAAAGGATACTACATCACGATCAAAATAATTTTATCTCAATAATGCAAGATTGGCTTACTATCTTACAATTTAAACTTCATCACTTTAATTAACCATAGTAACAAGCTAAAAAAAAAAAAAAAGATCATCTCAAAAATGTAGAAAAATATTTGTCAAAATCCAACATCCATTCCCGAATAAAAAGACTCATCGGGGCACCTGGGTTAGCATCTGACCAGCTCAGGTCATGATCTCATGGTTTGTGGCTTTGAGCCCCATGTGGGGCTCTGTGCTGCCAGTTCAGAGCCCAGAGCCTGCTTTGGATTCTGTATCTCCCTCTCTCTCTACCCCACCCCTGCTCACACTCTGTCTCTCTCTCTCAAAAATAGACATTAAAAAAATTTTTTTAGGGGTGCCTGGGTGGCTCAGTCGGTTAAGCGTCCAACTTCGGCTCAGGTCATGATCTCACAGTTTGTGAGTTCGAGCCCCGCGTCGGGCTCTGTGCTGACAGCTCAGAGCCTGGAGCCTGCTTCACATTCTGTGTCTCCCTCTCTCTCTGCCCCTTCCCTGCTCATGCTGTGTCTCTCTCTGTCTCAAAAATAAACATTAAAAAAAAATTTAAAAAAAAATTTTTTAAGCCTCATTAACCTACAGGTAGGAGACACATTCCTTAATCTAAAAAAGGGCATTTATGAAAATCCTGCAGCTCACACCATATTTTAATGGTGAAAAACCCAAATACTTTCCCCTGAAAGTCAGGACCAAGGCAAGGATACTCAGTCTTATCACTTTTATTTGATATTGTATTAGAGGGTTTAGCCAGTGTAATAGGTCAAGAAAAAGAAAGTGACTTGGTTGTACATATATGCAGCGTAAAAAAGGCTTGAATCTTCTCCTGAAGATCAGGAAATGTATGTGTATGAACTTTGGTCCCCTTTAGAATAAGAGAGATCTTGGCCTCACCCCTAATTGTTTGTTTTTTTTTTTTTTCCTTAAAGTAGCCAAGGTAAAGGTAGAGGAGGAGAAAGGTGGAGGAGGTACAGTGGGTGAGAGTGGCACCCTTGCAGTAGGCAAAGCATGGTTACTTTGTGGTTTCCGGCAGCATGGCAACCATACACGATTTAGTATTCAAAGGTACTTTCTCGTTCTCTCCTGTTTAAAAAGCAGAAAACTATCAAGAAAAACAGAGTCAGAAAGAACAAATGCCTTTAGGGAGAAAAACAGAATTTATGAAGTAGACTATACTACAGGTATTAATGTATGGACAATACTCCTATTATTTTCAATCTTATGTAATCATATCTATCCTGTGATGCAGGCATTATTATCCCCACATTTCACTTCCAAACCTTAATGTCACAGAGATCATACAATGGCATAGCTAGAATTGGAACCCGGGTTTTTACCGCAGTTCCCCTGCCTGTTCTCATACACAAACAAACATCTTGCTATCCATGTCAGTGTTCTCGATCAGCTCTCTCTAGCCAGCTTTAAATATGTGTAATTACTGCCTCTAATGTAGCTATTTGAAAGTAGTTTTGAAGTTCAATGAATTAGATAATACATATTAAGTCATATATGTGTAGGTTTTCCAATATCTTTCTCAAATGTTTAGCCTGAAATAGAATCCTTGAAGAATAGTATTTTTATATTCCATTGCTATTATAGTACAATAATTTCTATAAATATCCTTGGTCTGTGTTGTGCCTTTAATAGCTTAGGAATATGATACAGAGGATATAAATTATACATTGGACGTAGTAACATTATAGAACACCCCAGATAACCATCAAACACAAGATTAAGTGTCAAGAAGCTTTAGTGAAATCTCTCTTGATATCTGATGCTTATTCTCTCCTCTATTTCTTTTCTTCTTTTCTTTTCTTTTCTTTTCTTTCTTTCTTTTCTTTCTTTTCTTTCTTTCTTTCTCTCTCTCTCTCTCTCTCTCTCTCTCTCTCTCTCTCTCTCTCTCACCATTTAAGCCTTCTCTTCAGACAACTTCTTTACCATCTTGGCTGCTTCCATAGCTCCATCCCTTAGCATATCCACCAGTACCAGCACTATGAGTTCAACCTCGTTTCACCATGAGAAATCTTTCATTTCAATTACTCCAGAACATTTGCATTTCCATCTTGAGCCTGTCTTTCGAACAGTCCTTATTAATTGGAATAAAGATGAAGGCAACAAACATTATACCAGGCATTTAGGAAGATGCTAAATAAACTAAATAAATATGGGTATTGCCTGTTTCTATTGCCTTGAAAAGTTTATTTCACAGTCTCTTCTGTCACTGCATTATGAACTAAAGGAGAAAAGAGAAAACTAGTTGCATTTAGCACCTCCTTTCCTTTTGCTTCAGATTTCCCATGGATAGGAGGAGCCACTGATTTTTTTTTTTTTTTTAGCTTATTTATTTATTTGGAGAGAGAGAGCATGGGTAGGGGAGGGGCAGAGAGAGGGGGAGAGTGAGACTCCCAAGCGGGCTCCACACTGTCAGTGCAGAGCCCAATGCGCGCCTCAGACTCACAAACGGTGAGATAATGACCTGAGCCAAAACCAAGAGTCAGACGCTTAACTGACTGAGCCACCCAGGTGCCCCAAGACACAGATGTTTTTGAACAAGATAGAGATAATTTTATAGACTAGGATCAGTAGTCCAGCTAACAGACTTAAAAGACGTGAATGAATTTATTAAGAGTATGCTGAGTACAGAAGCCCTGTATATACTTTATCTCTCATAGTACTTAACTATTTCCCTTTGTTTCTATTATCTGAATTTAACAAATAAAGGAAAAGAGAACCAGAGACACAGAGAAAAATCACCCAAGTGAGCACGTGGCAATGCTGAAATTCGGAATTACAAGTCTGACTCCTCAAACTCTTATTAGTAACATGACCTTTGGCATGCTGCTTTAAGCTTCAGATTTCTCAGCCGAAAAGAAAGGTGGGTGGCGGTCACTCAGTCCCTTCTCCAGTATTTACAGGGCTGTTATATGGTGAACACGTGCCCTGGATAAAATAGTTAAGCCCAACATAAAAATGACCTGTAGCCTAATAGGATTATTAAGGCATGTTGGGATGACAAAAGACGAGCGATGGTCGGGGAAGGAAGACTTCCCTGAAAAACTTGATATGAGCTCCCAACTGAAGGATAAGAGGAAGTTAACTAAATGGGCCCTGAGAAGATGGGCAGGATTCCCTTGGAAAGTTCTGACAGAGAAAATAGTGGGAGCAGATGCTGAAGGCGGGAGGGGAAGGGCTTTTTCAAGGGCCCGAGTGTTGTCAGTGGAGTTGGATGGAGCATAGGGATGCAGATTTCCATA
Source organism: Herpailurus yagouaroundi (assembly GCF_014898765.1). NCBI lineage: Eukaryota > Metazoa > Chordata > Mammalia > Carnivora > Felidae > Herpailurus > Herpailurus yagouaroundi. The sequence goes on along the minus strand of NW_024412417.1, from coordinate 31,103,919 downwards.
ACCAACTCCTCCTAACCAGTGTGGTTGTTCTGTGGTTTGAAGTCAAAGACTGACAAGGCCAGCCAGCGGGAAGTGCTTTGTAAATTAGAAATCACGATGTTAATGTGAAGACTGTGGGAGTTTTGCTGGTTTCCTATTTTAAAAGTCTGCAACATTTCCCCCCCAACCGTTCTTAAAGTCTTAGCGAAGAGTGCAGTGTTCTCATGGCATGAAATCGGGGTTTACAGAAGAGCTTCTGTTTCATCATTGACAGAGCTGGAGACAATTCTCAACAGAAGTTAGCCTGACTCCTGGGGCGAAAATGTGCTTCAGAGCATTAAATACACAGTCCCCTGGCCGTTTCTAAAGAAGCCACCCTCGGCCTGACATCTGCATTCATAGTTTGATTAATCATAAGTGTGTGCTTCTCGGCTGAAGAGGGGAAGAACCTGAGAAACCCCGGCTGTCTCCCAGGACAGAGAATAGAGGAGGATTTTCCACAGTGGAAAGCAGGAGAGGGAAACCTGTCAGCTGGTGACTGATGGGTGGGAGTTGGGTGACCCCGTGGCAAAACATTACAAATTCTCATGTGGGAGTCCTGCCTACCTGCCTTCTGGGTTTGCTTCCTGAGGAGGACCAGACCACACCCTGTCTACATGGCAGGGGATGGGGGATGGGGACCCATCTCCTTCCAGATCAAAAACCGTCTTCTTTCACTCAGGACACCTGAGGACAATTGCCTGATAGATACAGGTACCGCAGAGGTGTGGCAAAGCCCTTAAGACTCCTGACTTGACGGGATGGGTGGTGTATAAGTCCACTGTCCCATACCACTTGAAATGTTGAAAGTTGCTTAGAAAGATCGTTATCTCTTCATTAACTCAGCTCTCAAAGGCAGCGCTGGGCCAGGAGACATGTACCAGTGAGGGCTGTCACTCCCGCTCTGCCACTGTAGTTCAGTTGTCACCAGGCAAGCAATTTACCAAACCCCCAGAACCTCAGGATCCAGACCTGTGAGATGTTCAGCTAGAAAATTCCCTTCGAACTATAAATATAAATTCCTTATTTAGATTGCTCAACTTTCAGTTTAAATGAAAATGAAACAAGGTACATAAATGATACTAATGTAATAAGGAAGGTTACCCTTTTGTAATGAAAACAAAACAAAACAAAACAAAAAAACAGATGAACAAAACACAAGTACTTCCTAGCAGAGACAGCCTGGCTCCTGAAGATGAGGGTGAGGGAAACAAAAACAAAGTCACAAAGTGAGGTTCTAGAACTCTGCCGCTGATAAACCATGTGCTCTTTCAATCTCTGGTTTTTGGCCTGGGATTGAGTATCCTCAGTTGGGAAGGAATATCGTACCATAAGGACAATATAAGGACAATAGTCCAGACATGTGTCATTTAACAATCTGTAATTATCATCTGTCATCTCAGTCCTTCACACACCATCTTTGTAATAAGGATGCACACGACCCATTAGGATTTCTCCCAGGTCACAGTGTCCCCTAGTGCTGATGTGGCACAAACATACCCTAATCCGGGGTCCAGTGCTGTGGCTCTCCGGTGAAAAGAGCCATATAGATGTAGAAGTCCTACTACCACAGGGCAAGAAGCTGTTTGATTTGCCCATAAGAAGTGAAGGTGAGGACATCAGGGAAGAACACAGTTAAGTCCAAGGGGGCACTGTAGTGAGGCTGACTCCTGGTGACGGTGGGTCCCTGTACAGCACCATAGCCCTCTGCCCCTCCTCCCCGACCAGACCTGCTTGGCACCGTACCTACCTGCATTCTATCTCCCTCCCTGGGTTCCCAACCCACCTTATCTATTTTAGCCTCTCTGCATTTTTCTCCTTACCACCTTATATTACTGCTGCTTCCAAGCCCCTTGTTAGAAGGAGGTGATCAGAGAAAGGGGACCACAGTCACTGTGAGCAACATAGAACCAGTGCTTAGTTTGTGGGCCACTAACCCTACTCAGTGCACAGATTTCCATTGAGCAGTGCTTGAGGGACATAAAAGGCTTTTATAAGATCACTGCTAGAATTAAGTTGCTGGAATTAGGGGTCATGCAATGTAATTTTTAAGGTTTCTTATATCACGAGGCCATTGGAAAGACTTGATAATAATAGAGGGGTGCAGGAATTATAGACCTGTACCTATGAAGCTGGCAATTTCTTGTGTGTGCTATTTATGAGGTTAGACGATCTCCCTCCCTCCCTCCCTTCCTTCCTTCCTTCCTTCCTTCCTTCCTTCCTTCCTTCCTTCCTTCCTTCCAACAGCCCCATGTAGATCATATTCAATGTGTCAAATAAGGTTCTGGAGGTCTTAAGATGAAAGACACAGGCTTTGTTTTAGTGGAGTACAGACAAGCTAAGTATGCCTCACATGTGCCATTACTTCTTCTTTTCATGCTTCCAGCAGACCTCACAAGTCATTACCGCACACTTACCCTCAGAAGCCATCTCAGCAATAGTTTTTAGCATTGGCTTAAGTGGTAAACGCTTTTGTATAGTGTCACTGCAGAAACATTCCTGACTGTATCACTGTGCTTCCACACTACATGTGAAGTCTACTTAATGCCCAGTTTCTGCTACACGAATGTACATACCAAGAAAGGATCAGTTTCCCTAGAGTCTTAGGCTCAGCATTCCTGGTGGCTTTCTGCCTCAAGTGCCCGGTTCCTGACATTCCCAGCACTCTTCAAATTGGGAAGTGTGCATATGGTTTCAGAGGTGTTGCAAGGATATTCAAGACAAGCTTTTTACTCCTTGTAGAAGGATTGCAATCCCTTTTCACTCCAACATGTCTCCGGTGAGAACTTACGGAGTGCTTACTCTGTGCCTCTGCTCTGCTAGATTGAAGACTTCAGAGCAATGAGAAACCATTTTTTGATCACAGTTTAGTGGAGGAGGCAGGTATGAAAATAAATTCCAATCACAGGAAAGCAAGGATAGAGGGATATACAGAGCTCTGGGAGCATGCAGGGGAGAATAGGATTAATTCTGTCAGGGGGCATCATAAAATGTGTCAAAGGGAGGGACACATGCACTGGAATTTGAAGGGTGAGTGGAGTGCAATAGGCTAAGAAGATGAAAATGAGCTTTCTGAGGAAAGAAAGAACAAAGAAGGCGAATACACAGTGTTGGAAAAGCATTGTGCACAACAAGGTAGATAAGAAACTTTGGGTCGAGATTATGAACAGACTTGACTACCAGGTTCGTGGTACTATAAACATAAGAGCAAATATTACTGCTGGCTTGTTTATTCACATTATTTCTAATTTGTGTATGTTCTAGGCTGACTAAATATCCACAAGCCAAGGAATGGTTGGTTTTTGCCGCTAATTGAACCAGTTCATCAACATCAGACACCTTTTGTGACATTCCAGAAGGAAAAAGAAAGGAAGGGAAGGAGGGAGGAAGGAAGGAAGGAAGGGAGGCATGGAGGAAAGGAAAGGAAAGGAGGAAGGAAGGAAGGAAATAGGAAGGAAGGAAGGAAGGAAGGAAGGAAGGAAGGAAGGAAGGAAGG
>NW_024412417.1:30893381-31100395 GCF_014898765.1 Herpailurus yagouaroundi | reverse complement strand
GAAGGAAGGAAGGAAGGAAGGAAGGAAGGAAGGAAGGAAGGAAGGAAAGGAAAGGAAGGGAGGGAGGGAGGAAAAAAGGGAAGAAGGAAGGGAGAGAAAATGAGAGGGAGAGAGATACAGATAAATCATAATTGAAAGGAAAGAAAGAAGAGGAGAAAGTAAAGGGGGAAATAAAAAGTAAGAAATCATTTGGGTCCACTGCCAACAAGAGTTAGGAAAGCTGATTTCTTAAGATAAACTGAAGTAAAACAAAATATGCTCCATATGTTGAAACTGTATACTTAGTTTGAGATAAACAAAAACATGTTTGGAGAATGGCTGCCATAATTAAAAAGAAATTAAAAGAAAGAAAGGAAAACCATCTGGGGATAGATACATATTTAAACACACACACACGTGCATGCGCACGCGCGCGCACACACACACACACACACACACACACACAGTGATTTCAAAACTTGAAGTTGTTTCTTTTTTATTTATTTAAGTAAACTCTTGTTGCAAAAGGGCATTGCAACAGCTTTGCCCAAAGCACCTCATGTTCCACGCTGGGGCTGTGCAGGACTCCTCAGCATTGTTCAGATGCCAAAAGGTCTTTCCAAATCTTGTCCTTTGCTTCTGTTTCTCCTCTGCTGTGGACGCCTACCCTCCCTTTTCCCTCCGGACCCATCCAACTTACCCCTGAGCATCCAACTAAAATGTCACCTACTCCCACAGGTGTGCCACACACACAGCTGACTGGAAAATGACTTGTTCACCTGTGAACTTTATGCGGCCGTATCAGTTTCCTGTGGCTGTTATAATGAAGTTCCACAAGCCGGGTGGCTTAAAGCAATAGTTTATTGTTTCACAGTTCTGGAAGCTAAAACTCTGAAATCAGGGAACGGAAATCAGGTTGAGTCCTTAGGTTTCTGAGGGAGAATCTGTTCCATTTTCCCAGCTCCTAATAATGGCTGGCAATCTCTGGTGTTCTTTGGACTGTGGATGTGCCACTCCAGTCTCTCCTCCATGTCACATGGTGCTCTCCCTCCCTGTGTCTCTGTGTCTTCACGTGACCATCTTCCCATAAGGGCACATCATGTGAGATTAGAGCCCCACCCTATTCCAGCGTGACTCCATGTTAATTTAACGAGTCACATCAGCAACGATCTCATTTCCAAACAAAGGCACTTTCTGGAGCCCTGGGGACTGGGACTTCAACATATCTTTTCAGGGACACAATTCAACCCATAACAACATGCCTCCTTCATTGAAGGAGTCCGCTGCGTGCGTGTCCGTGTCTCCCATCCCCAGAGAAGTCGATGAAAAACTCCAGTTCAAAGACTACACATATACTTTTAACCTTGTATTTCCAAGACTGAGCATAATAAATGTAGTAAATTCATAATTAATGTCTTCACACTGAATTAAATGTGGAAAGTTATGGACAGAGGGTTTCTGATGAAAGCTAAAAGGAGGTTAGGAGCCAGTTAAGTCTGTACTTAAGGAGAAACACGGAGCACGGTGACCCTCTTGTCGTTACAGTTCCCAGACAGGGATTTCTTTCCCTACAGTGGGCGAGGTGGTAGAAAAGACCCCTTGCCTGGAACCATCTAATGTGATGAGCATCTGAGAACAAAAGACCCATATTTGAGTGTCATTCTGTCTAGATAGCTGCACAGTATCAATACTGTCACTACTCCTCTATTTGCCTCAGTTTATCTTCAAAAGATGAGAGTCATACTAGAAGGGGAGTAATTTTAAAATTTAAAGAAGGATAAGAACTCTTTTTTCACCTGAAATCTTGCCCAAAGCCCGAATTTAAATAGCAGATCTATGTGAATCTGTCAAAGATCTGTGAAGGCAGTAAGCCCGCATTGCCACTGGCCCAGACTTCCGCAAGGATTCTCCACAGGATGTTCTGAAGAATTCTGGAAACATAGATTTAAAAGCACTTTACAAACGGAAGTGTAGGTTTGGGATGCAGTCATAGACATAGAAGGTTGTAGACTCATAGAAGGAGGAGGAAGAGGAAGAAGAGAAGGAGGACAGGGGGAGGGGGGAGGGGCAAGGAAGGAGAGTTAAGAAGGGATGAAAAACTTACTAGCAAATAAAAGATGCTAGGGAGGAGATGGCAAGGAGGGATCCGGACCTTAGACAAATCTTTCGGTGGCCGTAAAAAGGTATTTCAGAGTGGTATCCCAATTCTGTCTTTGCCATCATGTAGTCAGTTGTGCATTTGGCTGGCCATTTTTCCATATCATAACTATATGATCACAAAAGTAACAGTCTGACGGAGAGACAGAGAATGTGGAAGACTCTGTAAAAATTTCAACTAATACAGCCCAAGGGTTTGTCTTATGGAAGTTAGTAATATCTAAAAAACAACTTTATCATAATTAGTTTTGTGTATTTTGCTCCCGTAGTCATGAGTTGGTTGTATTTCCCAGGGCACACAATTTGTTATAGGCTTCTGTTCCTCAGCGAATGTTGATCCTTCATTCTGACATGCCCATCTCTACCCTCACCCCCTATCCTTCCTTCCAAATGTAACTTAAACTTAGCATTCTCCAGGAAACCTCTGAACACCCAAGTCCAATGAACCTCACTCTCCTCCATGTACCTCTGTGCATTCTCTGTATCTTGCATGAGTTGTACTGTCGTGCTGAATTATAAGCTATTTATTCAACCGCTACTTGTTTTCAAATGACGAGTTCTTTTGGAGCAGTTTTATATCTGTACTCCCCAGTACATGTTCACTGTTCCTGGAACGTGAGAGGTATTATACATGTTTGCCGAATTAACTAATATATAGGTGAGTCTATTTCAAACTGCTTTGAAGTTTTCAGGTGATCTTGCAAAAGCATTAAGGTGAAAATAGGCATAATTTGGATGTCAGTATTCTATTTAATTTGTGTAAGAGAAATGAAATACTGCAGTCAAATCTCTGGTGGCGGCTTTATATTCTTGATTTAACACAGTCATGATGAGGAACACAGAAAATGGACATGGTTGCTTTTTTTTTTTTTTTTTTTTTTTGCAAACATCTTGGCAATTAGCCCAAGAGCCAAATGTTTTATTTTAATGGTATGTTTCTTCTCTCATACCACAACTAGTAAACATTTCAGATCACACATACACACAATGTTTGTTTGTATTTACTATAATTCCCTATGCAACTCCAGATGCTTGGACCATTTAGGCATCTAATACATGTTTGATGAATTAAGGAATAAATGAAGGAACACTTGAATAAAATGAGTTAAGATTCTGACATCCATTAGCAAGCTGTTACCAGTTTTCATCTGCCTGGTTTGAATGTAGGCCATCCATTTGGAGAGGGAGAATGGAAAAATGTGGCACAAACCACCAATCTGTTCGATGGTTTTGAATCAATGCTTAAAATATAATCACTTGTAAAACGTTTAGTACACTGGGAGGTAGAATATTGGGTTCTGACTCCAGGTCTGTCCCAACATTGCCATTTGAGATTAACTTTTTGGCTAAGATTGAGCTCGATCCCTCCTACATTAATGTATTCTGACTTCACGATACACAGTCTGGAGTTTCTCTAGGTCCAATATGATTCTGATGTGATTATACATGAGGCTGGATGTACAATATGTGTACATCCCAGACAGGCTTTTGCTTTGTTATCTTTGATAGGCAAGCATCATCTCAAAGTCTTAAAGAAATAAATGATTGTCTCTTTAATTTTCAGGGAAGTTTGCTGGGCGTAGGGAAATCATCCTCTATGCTTCAAGCAGTGCCCCTCTGCTCCATACTTCTGTCCCACTCTGTATTCAAAAATCTGCAGTTAAGTGGAGAGCTCATTCTTAGAAGAAAGCTTCATTCAGCATTATTTGAAAGTGGAGCATGCCTCTTGGGGTAGGAGTGGTAAAAGATCTCACTCAGTACCTCAAGTAATGTATCAAATGTTTCTTACAACCATATTCCATACTCCCCAGAGAATTCTGGCAAATTAAGCATTCTCCACCTTCTTACACCCCCCCACTCACTTCCTAAATTATTTCCCTGATCCGTGTCAGGGTGACATGCCATGTCTGATCATACATTTATGCAGCGGCTTATAACTCACAGCGCTTTCATCTACGTTATTTTAAGAGAACCACACAAGTCTCAGAAGGGCTTGTTGGATTAATTTCTGCTCATTCTTCAGACAGGGAAATTGAGGCTCAGAATGTTCAAGAGATATGAAAGGATAGATAATGAAAGTGAACTGCATTGTGCCTTGAACTTTTTGATTTCTGGATCAAGGCTAATTGATTTCACCAGGGTGTTCTAGTGGGCATTTAAGAAACAGTTTTGCTGGCTCGTGTATTCTTTCCTTCAGCATACTTACAAAGCATCTATTATTTGCAGGTATTGTCCCTGGTGTTGATGTTCTAATAGTAACAAGTCATAATCCTTTCTCTCATTGAGTTTATAGTTGGGAAGAAAAAGGATATAGGCAATTGCAATACCTACTAACTCAGAAAAGCAAGCAAAGAAACACATTCACTAATTGGAAGGAGTCATCTAATCATCTTTAATTTGCCACGACTAGATAATCGAGCAAAGATGACCTTCATCTATGGCCTGCAGTCCGCTACTGAATTGCATTTTTTCCTGATATAATTCACTGACCAACTGGAGAAAATGTAACACAGTAGCTGTACATAACCTCACTGGACTATCATCAAATACAAATTAACCACATAGTAAATAAGTGTCAGGGCCTGGAAGCAAATCAGTGTGACAGATTCGCTTTTCTGCCTGGAAACTTTGATTTTTATAGGGCTTTCAATAACAAAAGAACAGGATGCCTCTGGAGTACCAAAAGTAAGGACATTTGGATGTTTACCCAAAAACACACAACATGGAATGACTCTTGTTCCAGGCAGCTACTGCTCAAAGAAGTTTCAGTCATTCCTGCTCATCAGTGTTGAGTCCTCTAGGGGTTCTCTCTTAAGAGACATTAGGAGTTTCTACACTTCTTTACCGTTTCAATGGCACTGGTTCCTCTCCTGTTGATAATTCTTAAACCAGTGCAGAAACTACTTGGAGATCATTGTAAACATGCTGGCGCGTATGGAAATGGTGGTAAGCGCTCCCTCCTAAGGAGAAAGAACTATTTAATGAAAGTGTAAGGAAGGGGGAAAAATGAAAGTTATTCTTTGGGTTGACTAGTTTTGGATTGCTACTTGTAGTGTTTTCTTTTACTCCCCTGGAAGTGAGTCCAACATAGGAAAGGGCAAGCTATTATTTTTGAGAAAAGAACATTTCAGACTTTTATCAGAACTGGAATACGAAGCATGGATGGAAGAACTTTTAAATGATATGCAAACCGAGAAAGATATCCAATGGCAGACTGTTAAAAAGAAGTGGTTTATTATGTAATTGACCATAATAAAGATACCCCAGGGTCTCTGAGATCTATTGGATTATTCAACTGGTTGATTTCTCGGATATAAATGCCTTTGTGATTCCAATTTTAGTATATGTGCTGCGAAGTGAGCATTGCTGTTGTGATTCCAAATGGACGAGTGTTTAACTTCATTGGGCTTTTGAATAGTGTAACTGACATTCATCAACTTGCTTTTCTTCTGGGCCCTGAAATAGCCACGCAGTACTTGGGCATGCTGTAGAAAAGCCTAGTTTGGTTGATTTACTGGATTTAAGTATGATTTTTCTCACAATGATTTGGGCCATTTGTTCTTGAGATAGTTTGGCACATTGGGGACAGTAGTGACAGTCTAAATTTCTTGAGTGCATGCTTGATAGACCATACAGCAGACCACCAGAGGCTGAAGCTGACAAGATTGGATTCTAGCTTGCTGCAGAGGCCTATGTGGGCATCAGAGCCATTTTAGTGTTTGGCAGGGGATGGAATTTGCAGATAGATTTCAGGGTAGTCCCAAGTGGCCAGAATGGTTATCCACACGCTCTTCTCGTAGGTATGGAGCTGATCACTTGGATAGACTCATATCACAGGCTCTCAAAATTAGAGAGATCTGTAATTGCCCATTACGTTCTGGACGGGGCTCAATTACTATTTGAACTCAGCATGAACCATTTTCTTGGAAAATCAGAGAAAGAAGACCTAAATATTACCATTAAGAAACAGAAAATGGATACTCTTCCCATTCAAAAATAGGAGCAAGGGTGCCTCGGTGGCTCAGTCATTTGAGCCTCTGACTTTGGCTCAGGTCATGTTCTCATGGTTCATGAGTTCGAGCCCCCCGGTTGGCTCTGTGCTGACAGCTTGGAGCCTGGAGCCTGCTTCGGATTCTGTCTCTCTCTCTCTGCCCTTCCCCACCGCCTTTCAAAAATTAACATTAAAAATTAAAAAAAATAATAATAAGAGCAAATACTGTTAACATATTTAGTTGAGAAAATAACTGGAGATTGAATTAAAATTTTTCAGATGAAGGAAATATAAGGAGTGCAGCAATCTATCATTTTTATATTACTTTAAAAAAAAAAAGATGTTTGAAATGAAAGCCAAAATGGATATTTGGGGGTCAAATCATGTATATTACCATTATCTAAATTCCGGTAGGTATTTCTGCTTCATGTAACATCAGCTATTTTAGTTCATTTTAAAATATCTTCAATGAGGAAAATATCACAGAATACATTCACATTATGCATTTTTTAAAAAATCATTCTTGCATCTCTACTGTGTGCGAGTGATTTTACTAAGTCTGTGGGGAAAAGTGAACCAGAAAGCCACCCATTCTTGCAGAAATCCTGTTTCTCAGTGGCTGTGAAAAATCAAACAGCTCGGCACTTAGCCTCCGTGGGGAGTATGCCATATGCGTGGCACACAAATGGAATTAAAGTGAAGATGCCTTGGGGTACTGGCTTGATACTGAAGAAAACATTTATGATCAAGTCTTTTAATCAATTATCAGACCACCTCGTTGAAACCATACTACTTCCAGACACCATATTTATCATTTAATTGGAGTTCGTAACAGAACCTGTTTTTCCTTATGTCTTTTGTTTGCCAATTCTTCCTGCATTACTTTTCAATGGATGGTAGCTGTTCTCTCTCAAATGCTGTGCCCAGAAGGGGAAACATCATTCCTACATCTTTTCTTTATACACACACACACACACACACACACACACACACACACACACACACATAATATATATATTATATATATATGCATTATATATATACATATATATAATATATATTATAATTAATATATATGTGTGTTATATATATAAATGTGTGTGTTTTTTCTTTTCTTTTCTTTTTTTCAACATTTATTTATTTTTGGGACAGAGAGAGACAGAGCATGAACGGGGGAGGGGCAGAGAGAGAGGGAGACACAGAATCGGAAACAGGCTCCAGGCTCTGAGCCATCAGCCCAGAGCCTGACGCGGGGCTCGAACTCCCGGACCGCGAGATCGTGACCTGGCTGAAGTCGGACGCTTAACCGACTGCGCCACCCAGGCGCCCCGTGTGTGTGTTTTTCTATGTGCAGGAGAAATGTGTTTATTTTAGAAATTCTAGATAATATAGCTAAATTGAAAGTGAGACTTGGTACCTTAAAAGTCTTCCACAGTAACTGGTCTGTTATCCGGTCTGTGATTAAAGGGACCTCAGCTTTACAGGAAGTTAAATAGTCTCCTTCTTTCAGGACAGAAGCATAGACAAGCTAGGGGATCTCAGAATTTAAACAAACAAAAACAGGTATCTCTGCAGTGATAGGAAGGCCAGACCAAACCTGGAGAAGTAAACAATATTTATTGGTTCTTGCTATCTTTAAGCAAGCTAATAAAGGCAATTTGATATTTCTGGCACACAAAAGTCGAAATTATAACCCCTGAGGATATACAAAATCTCCATTTAAAGGCTTTTTTTTTCTTTTGTCTTAATATCATTTCAGACTATCTTACTAACCACACATTAAAAAGTTCTTTGTGTGTTAATCAGCCGCTCTTACTGTGTTCATGTAAACAAAACAGGCAAATAAAACACCAAATGAATCACACTGATTCAGAAGATTGTTACCTTAATGAATGCTGTCAAATCCTTGCCTGAAGGCAAGAACTTGAACAAAGTGAAACTAATACCTTGCCCTGCCCTCATTAGGAGTCAGGATAACCTTATATACCATGTCTTGGAGTGAGAGGGAAACACTTAACACAAAAAAAGGAAACAAAATAAGCACATAGAAAAGTATGACTGTGTCAATCACTAGTCCTCAAATAAATACAACCTTAGCCTTTCCCTATAAATTTCGACTTCCCTAATGAAAACAACTTTCTCCTTGCAGATAGGAAAATTATGCTATTTTTTCTCCATAAGAATATAATCCTTGCAATCCGTCTAAGATCTTCTTTCCTTTAAATTTTATTTGTAAGAAAGTGCCTGTCATCCCAAATGTTGCAATCACAAAATTGGAACCAGTATTTAAAAGTGGAAAAGCATTAAAATATTATGGACCAAAAAAAAAAAAAAAAAAAAAAAAAAAGTGTCTGACAATCCTGTGACCCCAAGGCATTTATTCATTTGGCATATGTTCATTGAGCACCTTCTGTGTACCAGGCACTAGGGATGAGCTGTGAACAAAAATAAAGTGACCAAACCAGGAAGCAGTCTAAAGGGATAAAGATAAAACATGGTGACATTTCAAAACAGAAGGTTAGGAAACATCTCGGATAAAGTAACATCTAACCAGAGATGTAAATAAAATGAGAAAGTTAGACAAGCGAAAATGTGGGGAGATTTCAAGTATAGCAAAGTGAACATCTAAATCCCTAAGGACTTTGCCATGTTAAGGGAACAGCGTGGCCAGACCAGAGTAAGCTCATATTGGCCTAACTTGAGGTCAGACAAGCAGGAGGGGCCAGAGCTTTGCAGGTCATTTTAGATTTTAGATTTTCTTTCTTTCTTTTAATGTTTATTATTTATTTTTGAGAGAGATAGGTACGAGGTGGTGGGGAGCAGAGAGAGAGGAAGACACAGAACCCAAAGCAAGCCATAGGCTCCGAGGTGATAGCACAGAGCCCGACATGGGGCTCGAACCCATGAACTGTGAGATCATAACCTGAGCCGAAGTTGAACGCTTAACCAACTGAGCCACCCAGGCACCCCAGATTTTAGATTTTCTTTAACTGTAACAGGAAGCCATTGGTACTCAACAAATAACTGTAATTTATTGAAGCAAAAATGTCTCAGGGTTAAAAAAAAGGCTTAGTGTCTTTTTAGTCAAGGAATATGGAGACAGGATCTTCCGAACCCACTTTAACTAGGAAGGAGAATTTTAAAAATTTTGGAAGCTAATGTAAATTCTCCCTTCCATTTTCTAATCTAAAAATAGTATAAAATACCTAAGTCTTTAGGTGGGCCACACACCTGGGCTCCTGAGTTTGACCACGATTGTTTTGAAGAAGATTGTCAAAAACCTCATTGAAAGGAAGTTCTCAGACTCTGGGCTCTTCTGGAAGGGAAGAGTTTATTCTACTTGTTTCTAATTCACTAAATATTTTACTACGTCAACAACCAATAGATCTTTGGGTGGATCTGGTAGAAGGATATCAAGTCAAAAGAATTTGTGGACTGGGGGTGTAGAGTATATAAATAACACTGTTATTTTCTCCACCTCTCCCCCAAGAGACTAGTTTGTTCCAGGAGCTGAGGGGAACATCTCTTATCTCGGGTTACCATGCAGAACTGAGCCCTAATGGAGCCATTCCTAAGTAATGGAGAAGGCTGGCATGGAGAGGATAATGTGAGAACAGCATTAAGAGAGTAGGAAAGAAGGCTGGGCAGAAAGTTGGTGTCCTCCTTTTATCACCTCAGGTTTACTGCTAACCACAGAAAGCTTCTTCTCACTACAAGCCCCTATGACTCCGACCAAGGGCTTCTTTGGATGGCGGCACAATACTTAGCGCGTGCAGAAAACAAGCCGGAGTTAGTGCTTTCCTCCAATGATGACAGAGGAATTGGGCAATGAATGTCCCGGCTTGCTCAGGCCCTGGGAAACTCTGAAGTATATTCTACATACTCTTCCAAAGTGTCCTCACAGGATTCCAGTTGTCCACAGCGATAAATGGCTACATACCTCACCTTTCTGTGCGCCACCCCCCCCCTCCCCGTTTACTCCCATCTTCCCTTAAATGACTTTCCTGAGATCTCTTGTCCAGTAAACCATGTGCACCACTATCTTTGCCTCAGAATCTTCTTTGGTGGAACTCAAGATGGAAAGTTATCCCTCTCCTCACTGCCAAGCTAAAAGCCATACTTTAAGGCTCCACTTATACGGCTTTTCAAGGCAAGCCTAGAATGTCACTATTTTTTTTTTTTTTTTTTTGCCTCTGCAACCTCTATTCCATCTGCCTTGATTTTCCTTCCCCATTTTCATCCAACCACAAGCATCATCTTTTAGATTCCAACCCAAGCGTGGTTGGTGCCATAGCTCAGGGGTTAGAGCACTGGTCTTTTAGATTCCAGCCCAAGCATCACCTGCTCCATTAAACTTTCTCTGCGCCTTCCTGGGCAGTGTCACTGCCTCCCTCTTTCTCCTTGCTTTCTAGGCCTAATTTATTCAAAAGAGAAAACACATGCACATATGCATACAAAGCCAAGTGATGACTAGAGTTATGAAAAAGGCATAAATGACATAACTGAAAAGTGTTCTTTTGTCTACCATCACTCCAGGAAAATACTTGTTTCTTCTAACTATGTAGAGAAGCAAAGAAAAGTGGATACCTACCTTTTTCTCTGTGCTCTCTCTTTTATCCTATGTTTCCCCAATATTTTCTGAAATCTTTATTTCTGGTACTAGTCACATTTTTAACACATCTTTGACTAAATTTCATGAATGGTTTGCAAATTCCTCTTGATAGACGACACATCGCAAAGACCAAAGGCATATGTATAAGCACCAACAGGAAATGAAGGAAAATAATGTTAATGGAGGATGTTGAGGATCAACATGATTATTTGTAGTTTTTCCTTGGGAGGCCATGTTTAGGATGAGCTGAGAGCAATGAATAGATTCAGGATTAGGGCCTTGTTTCTAATTTTTTATCGGGACATATATTGGTTAGTGAGGAAAAATAAGTATACACATCTTTAGGACGTGGGCAAAACTATAATACTGGTGTTATTAAAGATGCCATAACAATTATTTGTATAAACATATTTGTATATTTAATAATAGCATCCATCCATGCCACTTTTGGGTCTTAAATGAGCCACCATGGAGAGGCCACCTTCCATTCATTAGCCTGGTCTTTATGATATTACTCCAGTTTTCGTTTATTTATATCATTCCAGGTTATAAGAATTATGCATGAACGCTATTCTTAAATCTTAGAGCTATATTTAGAAGATTTCATCAGTGTAATGACATGGTCTGCCAATGCCTTAATTTCACCATAAAGCTCACCCGCTAAAGCTAGTGAATTTGGGAGAAATTGGGAGAATGATGCCTGTGAATTCCATAAAGCACAAGCTTTCAACACTTATATACAAAGGTTAACTACAGATTCATGGGTGACGGAGAGGTGGAGCAGCCTTCCTCTGTGTTCCCAGGGTCATGGTCAGTTTGGGCTGCTTATCTATCCTCTCTGTGTCAGCAGGGTGGCTTTGTGACAAGGCTGAAATGGTCAGCAGATCGGTCCTCACTTACTTCCCTGGTGATATACTCAAGGTGTTCTAACAGCGTTCAGCTTAGCTCCTCCATGGGCCACGCAAGCTTAGGCTGGGCAGGAGACAGTGAAGGGAAGAAATAAAGTGACCAGCTTTCTTTTTCTGCGACACTGAGTTGTCCTTCCTGCTGGAGAAGAAACAGGTTTTTCCTATACTAAAAAAATCCAATATACAAATATCTAAGTATTCAGAGGACTTGAGACTGATTTGTTTTATCAAATGATTCATAGAAATTTCCCATTAAATAACCAGTTGAGAAATAGCCAAATTAGTTTATTAGATGCTTATAAGTAAGGCTGGGGGTAATTCGTAAGCTTTCTCTACATATCAAAAGTGGAGGTGTGGGGCACCTGGGTGTCTCAGTCGGTTGAGTGTCTGACTCTTGATTTTGGCTCAAGTCATGATCTCGTGGTTTGTGGGATTGAGCCCCACATCGGGCTCTGCACTGACAACGTGGAGCCTGCTTGGGGTTCTCTCTCTCCCTCTCTGCCCCTCCCCCACTCATGCTCACTCTCTCTCAAAATAAATAAATAAACATTTTTTAAAAGTGAAGGTAAATAATGAAACATGACTAGACCCTATAGGCCTATTTAATAATCAGCTTAATATTCAACATAATAGTCATAAACTAGATATTCTAGAATGTGACCTTTCTTAGCATATATATAACCTGGGAAAAGCATCACCAGTGTCCAGTGTTTGTGATTCTGTGTAATTTTAAACACTCATTTAGAATAACATTACAAGATTTTTTTCTTCTTCTTTTTCCTGTTCTCATGATTGATTTATCCTTTAGGAGAACTGCCAATCAGAGAATTTCAAATCCCATTTTTCCATTTCTGAAATAGTATTTCTAAACTGTTGCTGTGCTACGATGCCTATGATGGCTATTGGTCACCTGCCATGAATTTTTCTTCTAACTCCCGCATGCTGTCTTTTTGACATACAGAGCCCCCCCCCCCCCAATCCCTTACTGGACACACAACCTCAAATCCAGGCTCCCTGAGGCGTTGACCCTAATGGGACTTGGCATTTGAGAGCAAAGTGTTCTTATTTTAAGGAACAGCAGCCTGGGGGCCACAAACGTGGATCCACATTCTCTTTGTCTCAGATATCTTCACCCAGGAAAGGTATACATACTCCCTGGTCTTTAAAATAGTTGCTCAAATGTTACCATAATCTTAAGGCTCTTTGTGACCACATTACCTAAAATATCTTTACCTCGTCCTCCCTATCTTACTCTTTTTCATCTTTCAGTACATTATACATCTACTTGATTCTTTTGTGTATCTTTCTTTCACCCCCACCCAAAGGTAACTTTCACAAGGACAGACAGTCTTGTCTATTCGTTGCTGTTTACCTGGCTCCAGAAGAGGGTGTAGCTCAGAATAGGCCCTCGACACATGTGGAATGTAAATGGATGAAAATTGCCACTATTACTGTTTTATACATGGAAAAAAATAGCAGTGGGGCTTGGAAAGGACAAATCATTTGTCAGAGGTACGTCTAGTATAGGGTGGAGCAGTTCTGAGGCCCCAGTCTGTCTGACCCCAGGCAGGGCCTTGGTCACCACACTGTTGGTTTTTGCAAGTGCTTTGCTGACCTGCATCTTCCCACTTGCTCGCTGAACATTTTGTTTGTTTTCTAAGAAGAGCCGTTCTTTGGGCTTTTGGTTCCATATCTCTTCTTTATTAGTGGCCTAATTGACAAAGCCAGCCGTGTCCTAGGTTTATATGTTATGAAAAAATTGTTAGTTTTTGTTGGTTTGTTTTAACGTTGGGTTCACAAAGTGCAAAACAAGCGAGCCAAATATATTTTGCATGATTTTGGAAACCCCTGCATGATCCATATGGAAAGTAAATACAACTGTTCTGGTTATTTTACATGGGGTTTCAATAATATTTGATGACTAGAGAGTCCATAGGGCATTTTCAAAAATCAGTAATGGGAAGTTGGGCTGAGTTAAGAGAGAAACAGTTGCAGCCCCTCCCCCCCGCCATGCTCAATCACTACAAGCTGTGTAAGAAAGCTCGTATAATTGATTCAAGAATATGGCAACTCATTTCATAAATATCATAAAAATCACAAATATTTAAAAATAAGAGTTCCCAAAGTTCTAAATCTGTGGCACAAACCCCTATTCCACCTAACCCTGCAGGGGAGTTGTTTTGCTTGGAGGACAGTTATCCACTAAAAATAAGCCCATTTCTTCTTGCTCACATCTCTGAAGCTTCTCATGCGCTAGTCCCAACCTGGACTGACAAAATGCCAACCACTTGAGGGGAGTCTGGGTGGCTCAATCAGTTAAGCATCCGACTTCAGCTCAGGTGATGATCTCACGGTTCATGGGTTCGAGCCCTGCATCCGGCTCTGTGCCCACAGCTGCCCACAGCTCAGAGCCTGGAGCCTGCTTCAGATTCTGTGTCTCCCTGTCTCTCTGCCCCTCCCCTACTCATGCTCTCTCTCTCCCTCTCTCTCTCTCTCTCTCTCTCTCTCTCTCTCTCTCTCTGTGTGTCTCTCTCAAAAATAAATAAAAACATTAAAAAAAAATTCAACCACTTGAGGTGGAGAGGTTCTTTCTCTACCGTTACTACCTCCCTTTCTGGAGTCAATGAGTCCACCTCCCACACATCTTTGAAACCACAAGATTCGTCTCCTATCCTATGGCAACAAAAGGGCCCTATGAAGACCCAGGTACTTTGATGAAGAATTTTTTCTGTTTATTTCATTTCAAAGCACAGTACACACTGACTGATGTTCTTCCTTTTGTAGTTCTAGATCATCAGTGTCTCTGAGTAACTGAAAGGTTATTAGTTTGGAAATTAAAAATTAAGAATTCAGGGTGCCTGGATGGCTCAGTGGGTTAAGCATCTGACTTCGGCTCAGGTGATGATCTTGTGATGATCTCGGGGTTCATGAGTTCAAGCCCCGCATTGGGCTCTGTGCTGACAGCTCAGAGCCTGGAGCCTTCTTCCAATCCTGTGTCTCCCTCTCTCTCTGCCCCTCTCTCGCTTGTACTCTCTCTCTCTCTCTCTCTCTCTCTCTCTCTCTCTCTCAAAAATAAATAAATAAATAAATAAATAAATAAATAAATAAAACAAACATTTAAAAAAATTAAGAATTCAAACTGGAACATGTTGACATGCTCATAGTAATATATGACAAACTACAAAGTTCAAAGTTTTAGTGGATAGATGTTTAATCCATCTAAACATAAATATAAACTTTGAAAACTACCTCAGGAATCACTTCCTCCAAGAAACTAAAATAAGATTTGTGTGCAGTGTGTATGTATGTGGTTTCAAAGTTTGAAATATCTGGGATCTTAATTTATGAGTAGCTTAGTAACTTAGCTATTGCCATGTTTAGCTGGCATAGGGGAAAGAGAGGAGGAAGAAATATAAAACAGACATGTTTGAATCACACTTCTTTCATGCATAAGCTCTAAAATGGAGATTAATAATAATTACTCTAAAGGATTATTGTAACTGCTTTGTGAATAATTATAGGTTTTTTTTCTGGAGTATAGAAAATAAAGCTATGAGATACTGTTTAAAAACACAGGAGTTGAAATTGCCAAGATTTAGGATGAAGAGTAATGCTGTGACATTTTTTTTTTCTGAAAATGAAAATTATTTAAATATATAACTGCAGTTAATGTGAAGTCTATTAAAAAAGTCAATCACTGCATATTTTATGGGTAAGGAAAAATGTTGCCCATATACAGTTTGTATCAAAAATCTGTGGTATTGCTAAATAATTGCATCACAGATAAATTACCTAGTACATTTTGCTATATGATGCACTGTCTTCCTAAAATATTTTACCTTTTTCCATTTTACATTCATAGTTACTAGTACTGATACTTATGGGAAAATGTTCTACCTATCAATGAAGTGGTTCTAATCTGTGAGATTGAACAAAGGAAGTAGGAAGTTCTTGACCTATGTAAACCACAAATGATATATTCAATCTCGGATAACAGAGTGGCTATAACCAAGTGTTGCTATAATCTGGGGCAAATTTCCAAGGGAGTTAGATATATGGTAAAGCTCATATAATTATATGTATAAATATGTTGCATATATATATATAATTATAGATAGATAGATAGATATCCTACCTTCTCTGTGGAAAAATGAAGGGCAGATTACTTTAACTGTTCTTTATTAAACTGTTACACAGCATCTATTAAGTAGAATAAAAGAGATCAGTGGGATTACTATGAAGTTACAGGGATCCTTGAAAATGTATAGTGAGGCTCACGTATAATGTGTATTGTGCTTTAAAAATTCTATTTTTTAAAAATATGATCAAGAAAGAGAGTGGAAACATTGAAATCTTAGATTTTTTTTCCCCCTGATTGAGGTTGTTTTTAAATCCATGACCAACAAGTTACTGTGAGCTTCCCACTGTGGTTAATTGTGAATAACCTTTACAGTTAACTCTTACAGATTGACAAAGTTTAGGCAACTAGGACACATGATCCAGCTCTTCTGGCTTTATCTTACATTTGGATCTGTTCACCTTTTCAAAGTCACTCATTATGAGATTGACAAAGAGCCCAGTTGTCTCAAATTCCCAGTGTTTACTATAAACACAGGAAGTTCATAATTCTCAGAATTAAGCCTAACGCGGAACCTGTTTCCGTAGAATGAATTCTGCAATTTCCCAAAGAACCCAAGTGAAAAGTACTTGAAAGAACATGTACACTGATGAATATCTTATTGATTGAGGCCCCATGAATGTAGAGTCTGGAGTCATTCAGACATTATGTGTGAAACATATCTTTTTATCTCCCCTTGAAGAAAAATCTGATAAGCAGAGCAACAGTGCAAATAGGAGTTCCAGGGAGATATCTGACAGACAAGAACTGACCAACTGTTGTTAAGCCTTTTTCTGAGATCTGTGTTGTTAATTGGTATGTTATTATTTCAACTTTGTTGTCATCACATGCTAGGTGCTTATTAACTGTGAGTAATCTGAAAGCTTCTGAAAGACAAAACAATGCGAGTATTTACTGTTCTGTACCTATATGCAAAACAATTTGTATAGCACCTTTCATTAAATCTTAGCCAAAATACCACATATGGAAGCCTGAGGGGCCAAGTGATAGGACGGTTTCTGGGGTAGATCCTCCCCATGACTCTCAGAAGCCTGAAAATAAAGCTGCTTGTTTGGCTCACCTTCTGCCTGAACTGCTGTGGCTGATACTGAGTTAGAGGTTATAAAAACTTTCTCTGAAAGAGAAACAGACACATAAATGTTAAGATCTACTTGTGTGCTTTCATGTTGTTTTCCCTATAATCTTCCAACAAACTCATGAGGTATCTTTGGTTATTTCCACTAAATATTTCAATAAATTGAGGCTCTAAAAGGTTAAGCAAATATCCCAAGGTTGAGTAACTACTAAGTGTTGAAACCCATCTACGAATCTCTCCTGTGGTCTCCAAGGAGTATACGTTTTACGTTCTATCACATTGCATCAAAGGTGCTGTTACTTACTAGCAGCTGCACTGGGTAGATCTTCACCCAGGCCCTCAGCACAACACTTACCACATGTGGTCATACATCATAGTGGTTTGTTTATCCATTCTCTGCACTCAAATACAGCTTCTTTATGGGCAGTAGAACTTGTCGTCTTTACACTGGGATCCAAAGAACCCAGCACATGTCTTGGCACTTAGTGTGGCTCAGTACATTTTTATTAAATGGGTATTCAGAATCAGAGGAACTAACCCAGAGACCAATCTTCACCTTCCTGGGAATGGTGTGGGACAGGAAAATGGGTTATGTCAGCAATGCTTATTTAAATAAAAGCAGTATTTTAATGCTGCTGATATGACTTGAAGGAAACAGAAGATGTCCTGTGGGTCCCTTACAGAGTGTGGTGAGGAATTCCAGGAATGGCCCCCTAGGTTCAACGCCTTCATCCCTTGGACCTATAAACGTGATGAGATCTCTTTCTGGTAATGACGATATGTTATATGGCAGAGCTGACCTAAAGATAAGGGTGGGCCTAATCTAATCATACAAGCCACTTTAAAAGCAGACAGTTTTCTCTGGCCAGTGGTGGAATGAGGAAGTGAGAGAGACTCAGAGCTTGAGAAGAATACGCCCCACCAGGGCTGGTAGGAAGTGGGAGAGAGTGCACCACATGAGAAAGAATGTGGGTGACTTTAAAAAACTGGGAGAGGCTCTAAGCTGACAACCAGTAAGCAAATAGACTCAGTCTCATAGCTACATGGCTGTTGGCTGAATTCTGTCGGCAATAGCAATAAACTTGGAGGGGATCTCAAACCCCGGATGAGAATACAGCCAGCCAACTGCAGCCTGGTGAGATTGCAAAAAGAACCCTACCGAACTGTGAGCTAATAAGGGGGTGTGTTTTCAACCTCTAAATTTGTGATGATTTGTTACCCAACAGTAGAAAACAGATAGATAGGACGACAAACTTTTTTATAAGAACTAACTCTAAAATAAATGAAATTCACTATCCTCTTTGAAGGGACTGTAATGAAACCTTTAAAATGAACAGTAACTTCAGGGAACAACCCCCATCTGCTTCAGGGGTTCAGCAGGAAAGACCTTCATTATCCAGTTATAAATTTACATTATACATCTCTAGTTGCCTTCCACCACATGACAATGAATGTATGCTCTAAGAATTTAATGTATTCTATGGGCTTCTGAGTGGCATCCATACTAAAGAGGCGAAATCCTTTTTTGGGGGAGGCAGGGGAAGTGTATTTTAATGATGTTTGAAAGAAGCAAAGGCCTTTTTTGTGGCCTTATTCAACTTCCCCCAAAACTTGTCTCAGACTCTGTCACACTGAAAAATATATGTGACTTTCTTTTATTCTTTCATGTGTTTTGAGTTTAATAACATATGCTGTTTATATTTGGTTTCTATAGAGAGTTCCTTTTTGTCTTGTAAACAGTTGCAAAGATTTACCTAGAGCCGTGTGGGTTTTCTCTTTCTTTCTTTATTCTCCCACCCACTTTGGAAAGTCTGAATAGTTCCAAGGATTAGCAGCAGCTTAACTTCCGTCATGATGTGTAATAGATAAATGCAGCTATTCCATTTTGGCTCTTCAGGACAGTATGAAATTAACCAGTTGTCTTGTTCTTTCTCACAGTCGGGATCTTAATAGTCACTCCTATGTGTGTTTCATGGACTTGTCAGAGAGTACCCATAAATGAATCCTCAACGTGAAATGAGTTCAACTGCTTCTTCTTCCAAATGAGTTAGATGCTTCTGGAAAGGATAATCAACTCCTCATCATGTAGTATATGACAGATACTGAACTAATCCAGTAACACAGGCTATTTTTCGTGCTCATTAATATCCCCGTTTTTCAGAGTAGCACACTGACAAAGAAATGGAAAGACCTGCCATAAGTGTACGGATACTAAGTGGAGGGTCTGTATGGCAATTAATCCAAGATGACTCCACATTGCTGGCACTTAGATAAGTGTTAGACCTCATAAATTACCACAAGACTCATATATTCGGTCTCCCAGGTAACAGTCTGTCCTTGACTCTAGCACCTTAAAATCTATTATGAGAGAACATGATAGTTCTTTTCATTTCAACCGCAAATATGTTAATAATAAAACCATGAACTCATCTGAACACTTTTATATTTTCAACCTAAGCCTCTTCTTGGAAATGACATGTTCTGTCATCCCCTGTGGGGATGTAGATGTAGACTGGTGCTGTTCCACAGGCTATTTTTGTTTAAATTTCTTAAAATGGAATAAAAATAAAAATCCAGCTTCTCACACTGGCCACTTTTCAAAGGTCCAATTTGCCACCTATGGCCAGAGGCTCCTCTATTGAACAGCACAGATTTATAGAACATTTCCATCGTTGCAACAAGTTCAATTGGGGAACACTACAAGAAAGCCGTAGTAACATTAGCTAAGCCCTGAGCTTCACGCTGGGGATAAAAATGAAAGAAAATATGTTTTATGGAGCTGAAGGGCTAGAGAGCCTCAAAGTTCATAGTTCCTTTATGCTATTAAGAACAAAAACTTCAGGTGTTTTTTTTTTTCCCCAGAGTTTCTGATAGTGCACTCTCCCCAGCTCTGGTATACAAGGACACAGGAAAGAACCTTGCTTTTCCCCCATCCCAGCTTCAACACCCTTGTAGCTTGTGACTATATACCCTCTTACCTGCCCACATGAATGGTGATCATCATTTAAAACTAAACATTTTAGGGGCTCCTGAGTGGCTCATTTGGTCGAGCATCCAACTCTGGGTTTTGGCTTAGGTCACGATCTCATGATTTCGAGGTATCAAGCCCCAAGTCACGCCTGTGCTGGCAGCGCGGAGCCTGTTTGGGATTAGCCCTCTGCCCCTCCCTCATTCATGCTGTCATTGTCTCCCTCAGAATAAATGAATAAACTTAAAAGAAGGTTAAACCTAACTATTTTAGGCACTCAACTAAGGATGCTTGAAATATAGGTATTAAGTAGATAATATCCCCTAGCAAACCTGTACCTTGACTCCTAACTAACGCCTATCTTTCGAGTCTCAGTCCAAATGCCATGTCTTCTGGAAGCCATCTCTGATTCCCTAGAAACTAAGCTCTGTATACCCACTACAATTCAAAAATTGTAATAATCATCCCTCTTGATTACCAATTCTAACATAATCAATGCCTTTGCTCCCCACTTAAACAATGAGCACCACATGAGCAGGAACTCTGTACTGTGTTCATCATTGGATTTCTAACTTCTAGAACAGTGCCTGGCACTTTGGTTTTTTTTTTTTTTTTAATTTTTTTTTTCAACGTTTATTTATTTTTGGGACAGAGAGAGACAGAGCATGAATGGGGGAGGGGCAGAGAGAGAGGGAGACACAGAATCGGAAACAGGCTCCAGGCTCTGAGCCATCAGGCCAGAGCCCGACGCGGGGCTCGAACTCGCGGACCGCGAGATCCTGACCTGGCTGAGGTCGGACGCTTAACCGACTGCGCCACCCAGGCGCCCCATGCCTGGCACTTTGTAGAGGCTTTTTATTTGTTTTATTACCGACTAGTTTTCGTTTTGTTCTGAGAATATAGACAAGAGAGTCAGATTTTTCTTTAAGTTTATTTATTGTGTGAGAGAGAGAATGTGTGCACAGACACGTGCGAGCAAGGGAAGGGCAGAGAGAGAGAGAGAGAGGGAGGGAGGAAGGGAGAGAGAATCCCAAGCAGGCTCTGTACTGTCAGCATGGAGCCCAACACAGGGCTCAATCCATGAACTGTGAGATGAAACCAAGAGTCAGACACTTAACCGACTGAGCCACCCAGGTACCCTGAAAAAGTCAGCTTTTTAAACATATAGTGTACCCCATCTACTCATATCTACAACATCATCTCTAACAGTAGTCCAAAAAATTCACTTTGGTTACCTTGAGAAAAATATTATGTCTTCATTGTGTCTTCTGATGTGAAAGAAGTATGTTTTTTTTTCCAGAAAATTTAAGGCAGCAGGATGTAGCACATGAAAGAAGTGGTCTTGAAGCAAAGGACCCAGAATTAGAATTTTTTCTGTGCTGCCAAATTTGCTATGTGAGCTTCATCCCATCAGAATATTGTTATCTAGGATTCTCCTATATAAAATGGGTACGTGTGGGTCTACCCCGCAGGATTTCCAAAAGAATTAAATCAAATGATGCAGGATTTGTGTCACATGCATGGTAGAATGCCCAACAAATGTCGGGCTCTTACCTGTTTTTACACACTCAGGAATTGCCCCTGTAGAAAACGATTGGCAGTTTGTTTTGATTTCTTCCTCTTCCTCTTTGGTTTCTTTGACAGATCCTCTTAATTTATTTGACCCCCCCCCCTTTTTGTGTGTATCTTAATATCTGATCTTCTTCTTCCCTTCCATTTCTCCCCACTGGAGCATCCCCCCCTTTGTCTGGCTCAGCTGATGACACACAGAGTACAATTGAGCATTGACCTCTGGCACAAATAAGCATCTGTCTTGCACATTTAGGATATTATGTTGCCTGTAATCCTTCCCAGCTTATGATTTTAAATTACTTTTAGAATTTCTGTGTAATTTCAAGTTGGTAGGTTAAAATTGCAATTTTATTTTGGCATATAATGTGTTTCTAAGTTCTTCCCTATGTATGTATTAAATAGTTTTCTCATATAGCAAAGCGACTTTTTGTTTGTCCTTGACAACACTAGAAATTAAAAACTATGCCTTACTTGACAAAAGGTCATTTACTTTCTGGAAGAAACTTAAAATCTTATATTTAACTCGTATTGTGTTATAGAGATACTCATGTCTTTGCTCTTTTTTTTTTTTTTTTTGAGAAAAGAAAGGAACAGAAGAAATTCTTTAGAGCTATGGTTTTCAAAGTTATTTCTTTCTTGAAAGTTATTTCATTTTTTTCTTACTTAGTTATTGGTGTGTGTGATAGTCTGAATAATGGGCCCCCAAAGAAGGCCACATTCTAATCCCCAAAACCTATCAATATTTTATATTTCATGGCAAAAAAAGGAAAAGGACTTTATAAATGTGATTAATTTAAGGATATTGAGATTGGGAGAGTATCCCAGATTGCCTGGGTGGGCTTAATGCAATCACAAGGGTCCTTATAAAAGGAAGGTAGTATGGGCAGAGTCAGAGACAGAGATGTGACAATTGAAGCAGAGTTTGCAGTGCAGAAAGGCCATGAGTCAAAGATGTAGGCCGGGACGTGGGAAGGGCAAAAGAATTTGTTTTCTCCTGGAGCCTCCAGAAGAAACCTTGATCTGACACTTTGATTTTAGCCCTGTAAGACTCATTTCAGATTTCTGACTTCCAAACTGTAGGATAAATTTTTTGATTTAAGCCATTAAGTTTTTGGTTAATTCATTACAGCAGCAATATGAAACTAATACAATGTAGTAAAAATGATTTTTTTCTTTGATTGTTCCTGTAGTCAAAAATTAGCTAAAAATCCAAAAATGTACCTCTGACATCAAAGTAGGCTGCTCATGTACCTAAGTGCACATCATTTTACCAAACTGTTGTAACTGAGCATTTGAGCTCATTTATTCCTATAAAGAGGAGACAGATACCAGATGCATTCTGGAATGTGAGTACCAAACACATTTGTATAATCCTCCGAGGACTAATAGACTGAGAATATGTAGGTGGATGTATATCTATTTTTAACTGATTTGGAGCTAACATGCAAAGCCTTCCTTTCTATCCAGATTAAAGATCATTTGAGGACACTTCTTCTCTGCCAAAGAATTATTTGTTGACTGATAGACTTGGGAGAGTTTAATAGGCACTAGCATAAATGAGGTTGAATGAAACCAGTTTGGTGGGCTGCAGACAGGGACAGTCTTGAGAGGACAAGAGAGACACTCTTTCAAAATCGGCAAAGTGTCCTAGTAAACATTTGAAGCCCAACCCTTGGGGGATAAATGGTTCTCTCATGACTAGTTTTACTGGCTTTTCATAATAGTGATGTAATAATCAAACAAAATACATTACTAAGCAGTTAGTCTGGTTAACCTCTAGAACCTGTGAAAATGTGCTTGGAACCTCACATGCCATGGAATGCCTCAATTTATTTTGGTTATTGTCATTGACTTTCTTGGGATCACGAATTAAACCTGCCTGTATCTGGAGATAATACATGGTTTTTAAGATTCTTTCCTATTCTAAACACTGATTGGTACATTGACTTCATTTTAACTATATCACATATATTAACACAAGTGAGGAAAAATTAACAAACTCTTACTAATATAGCTTCCCAAGGAAATCTTCCCTGACTTCTCTGCATTAAGTGTCCCCCTTTGTGTTCCATTGACAACCCCAGAAAACCTCTATTAGCCCCATGTTCATATTTTGATTCAAATATCTTCTTTTGTAAAAATATTTTTTTTAATTTTTAATGTTTATTCATTTTTGAGAGAGAGAGAGAGAGAGGGAGAGAGAGAGAAAGACAGAATGTGAACAGGGGAGGGGCAGAGAGAGAGGGAGATACAGAATGTGAAGCAGGCTCCAGGCTCTGAGCTGTCAGCATAGAGACCTATGCGGGACTCGAACCCATAGACTGTAAAATCATGACCTGAGCCGAAGTTGGACACTTAACCGACTGAACCACATAGGTGCTCCTATTGATTTGTTTTGAGGGAGAAAGAAAGAGCACACGAGGGGCAGAGAGAGGACAAAGAGAGAGTCCCAAGCAGGCCCTATACTGTCAGGCTTTGCACTGAGCCACCCAAGCATCCCCAAAATATCTTCTTGTGAGCCCATCTTTCTCTTTTGGCTATAACCTCCCAAGGGCACAGACCAAGTCAGATTTGTTTTAGCTTATTATAGGCCCTCAAATAAACACAGAGTAGACACCAGATATACAGTTGACCATTGAACAACGTGACCATTGAACAACCTGAATTGTTCAGGTCGTTATACAGAGATTTTTTACAGTACTCTTCTTATGATTTTTCTTAATAACATTTTTTCTATAGCTTTATTATAGTAATATAGTATATAATACATATAAAATACAAAATATATATTAATTGTTGTCAGTAAGGATTCTGGTCAGTAGTAGGCTATTAGTATTTATGTTTGGGGGGAGTCAAAAGTTATACACAGATTTCGGACTGTATGAGATGTCAGTGCCCCTAGCCCCCATGTTGAACAAGGGTCACCTGTACAATTTCTGACAACCTCCTCTTCCAGTCCTTCCCTTTCAGGTGCTTAAAGTGGGAATGTGCATACTTCTTGCTGGAGTTATCAGATGTCTTCTCTGATTCAAGCACAATATCCTCAGTTTAAAACTCTCACTCTTTGAGCTTCCCCAAGGTGGGTAGAGTAGGAAGACCCTAGGCTTATGTTGTCTCATGAACACAACTACCTATCAAATCATCCTAAATATCCCCAGAAATCAGCTGAATAGTGACAGAGCAAAGTCCACAATAAAGGGAGAGACAAGGCCACATTGAAATAGGTAGGAAGTGCAGAGACATGGTTTAGGGGAGAAATGGATCACGGGTGCTGTGGAGGGGAGGGAGCCATAGTAGCAAAGAAGGGCAAAAGAGATAGAGAGGATTCTACAGGGGAATGACCAAAGGCCAAAGGCCATTGGCTTGGAAAATGAGAGGGGCTGAATTTCATGAGTTCTCGTAACCAGCAGGGCTGAAATCCTGGAGCTTTAAAGGTCAGCAGGCCTGGCTAGGATAATGCCCTCCGGGCAGACAAACAACCCTGGGCAGACAGTGTGGAAACAGTGATCTGAAGAATGCCTGGGGCACCCAGTGAGGAGATTATTCCCTATTCTAGGAGCAAGTCCCTGAGAAGTTAACATTCTTGGAGATGCCTCTCAGCAGGGTCACTGGCTGCCTAACTTGCTAACACCAAGCCCTCCCCAGCCCCCCAAGCCCTGGTAGGAATGCCCTTCTCAGTCCAACTTTCCTCAGTCCCACTGTGGCAGGCCCCTCCCCTAGAAGAGCAGGACAATGTCTCTTGACCAGAGAGTTCTGTGGGACCTCAGTTCTGATGGAGTTCATGTCAGGTCTCATTTCACAAGCAGACCAGAGAACACCTACTTAAAACTCAACATATTCAGGTGAGGGACCAAACACTGCCCACAGCAGGCAAGGAGAACCTCTGCAGACAACTGGTCTGAAGGATGGAGCAGCGAAAACACAATAGCAGGCTGCATTCAGCGCACACTGGAGACACTCCCCGAAGTGTCAGGCCCTGGACACTACATGATCTCTTCCTCATAAGGCCATTACTTTCATGAGCAGGAAACATAAGTGGCTTTTCTAACACAGAGAAGAAGGCAGAGACTTAGACAAAATGCCAAGATGGAGGAATTTATCCCAAATGAAACAATGAGGTAAGACCACACCCAGAGAGCTAAGAAACAGGTATAACTGACATGCCTGTTGGAGAATTTAAAGCAACAATCATAAGGATACTCACTGGGTTTGAGTAAAAAATAAAAGGTATCAGTGAGATTCTTACAATGGAGATAAAAGAGTAAAAAAAGAATCAGGGATGAAGAATGAAATAAAAAAGATTGGAAACAGGCTTGATACAATGAGCAGCAAGCTAGAAGAAGCAGAGGAACAAATTAGTGACTTAGAAGACAAAATAATGGAAAATAATGAAGCTGAACAAAGAAAGAATTATGCAACACAGGAATAGACTTAGGGAACTCAGTGACTCCATCAAGCATAAGAACATTTGTATTATGGGAGTCCCAGAAGAAGAAGAAAGAGAAAAGTGGACAAAGCATTTCTAGGGAAATAATGGCAGAAAACTTCCCTAATCTGGGGAAGGAAATAGACATCCAGATCCAGGGAGCACAGAGAGCTCCCATCAGAATCAACAAAAGCCTGTCAACACCAAGACAGATTGTAATTAAATTTGCAAAATATAGTGATAAAAAATCTTAAAGGCAACAAGACAGAAGAAATCCTTAATCTAAAATGGAAAACCCATAAGGCTGTCTGGAGATTTCTCAACAACAAAACAGGTAATAAAATGGCAAAAAACACGTATCAATAATTACTTTGAATGTAAATGGACTAAATGTTCTGATCAAAAGACATAGGGTATCAAAATGGATATAAAAATAAGACCCATCTATATGCTGCCTACAAGAGGCTCATTTTAGACCTGAAGACACCTGCAGATTGAAAATGAGGGGGTGAAGAAACATTTATCACACAAATGGTTGTCTAAGGAAAGTCAGAGTACCCGGCAATCAAAAAGAATGAAATCTTGCCATTTGCAACTACGTGGATGGAACTAGAAGGTATTATGGTAAGTGAAGTAAGTCAGAGAAAGACAAATATCATATGACTTCACTCATATGAGGACTGTAAGATACAAAACAGATGAACATAAGGGAAGAGAAGCAAAAATAATATAAAAACAGGGAGGGGACAAAACATAAGAGACTCTTAAATATAGAGAACAGAGGGTTGCTGGAGGAGTTGTGGGAGGGGGTATGGGCTAAATGGGTAAGGGGCATTAAGGAATCTACTCCTGAAATCACTGTTGCACTGTATTCTAACTAATTTGGATGTAAATTTAAAAAATAAAATTAAATTTAAAAAAATAAAATAAAATACAGCCTCACTGAAAAAGAAAAAAAAGTAGCAATACGTGTATCAGATAAACTAGACTTTTTAATTCTTGTATTGTTTTTATCCTGCTTGATATCAGGGTAGTACTGGCCTCATGGAATTATTTTGAATATATTCCTTCTATTCCATTATTTGTAAGATTTTGATAAAGATTGTGATTATTTGATTAAGTATTTGGTAGAATTCACCAGTGCAATCATGTGGGCTCCTCTGTGCTGGGAGATTTTTGATTCCCAATTCAACTTTCATTCTTGTTATTGGTCTAAGAAGATTTCCTGTTTCTTGCATCCAAGATTCATGATTCAATCTTAGTAAATTTTTAGTGCATTTTTAGGAATTATCTGTGTTTTTTTTTCTAAGTTATCTGATTTGTTAGTATATAACTATTAATAGTAATCTGTTATCACACTATGTATTTCTGTGGTTATTTGTCATATTGTTTTTTTCTTCCATTTCTCATTTTGGTTTTTGAGACTTCTTTCTTTTTCTTTTTCTATTAACTTAGTTAATATAGTTAAAGCATTGCCAATTTTGTTTATTTTTCTTGGAGAAGGTGGTCATTACTTTCAATGTTATGTTATTTTTTGTTCTAGTCTTTATTTTATTTATTTCTGATTTTTCTTTGTTATTTCTTTCCTCTGCTAAATTCCAGCTAAGTTTCTTCTTTTTCTAGTTCCTTGTGGTGTAATGTTAATTGTTTATATGAACTTTTTTCTTAGTACAATCATTTATAGCATAAATTTCACTTAACATCTGCTTTAGTTGCATCCCCTAGGCTTTGAAATATTGTGTTTTCTTTTTCTTTTGAGACATATTTTTATTTGACGTTTGATTTCTTATTTGGCCCATTACTTATGCAATAGTGTGTTATTTAATATTTACATATTAAATATTTACATTGTAGATTTTCCAGCTTTGATTTATTGTTGATCTTTAGTTTTGTACCATTGTGATTGGAAAATATACTTGGTATGATATCAGTCTTCTAAAATTTGTAGTATTTGTTGTATATATTTCTATGTAAATGAACCAGGGGATACATGAAGAAAATATGTATTCTATATTTCATAGATGGAATGTTTTATATATATATATATATATATATATATATATATATATATTTTAGAACCATATATTCTGAAGTATATTTCAAGTAGAAAATGTTCTTGTTGAAAAAGAAACAATAACTTTAACTGAGGGTACTGGTTGAAATAGTATCTCAGAGGGGAGGTGGTGGGGGGATGGGTACAAATAGGTGAAAGGGATTAAGAGTACACTTATCATGATGAGAACTGAGTAATGGTGTATAGAATTGTTGAATTACTATATTGCACACCTGAAACTAATATAACACTCTATGTTAGCTCTACTGGAATTAAAAATTAAAAATTTAATAAAAAGAAAATGCATTTGTAAAAATAAATCAATAAAACTGTCATTCTTTCTCTTCAACAATGAAGCACTCTTCATAATGCTCAAGTTCTTGTTTTTGTTTTTTACTTTTTGTTTTGGTTTCAAGCACATAAAAAAAATCCTCATACAGGGGCACCTGGGTGACTTAGTCAGTTAAGCATCCGACTCGATTTCTGCTTAGGTCATGATCTTAACAGTTCGTGAGTTCAAGCTCTGCATCAGGCTCTGTGCTGACAGCATGAAAGCTGCTTGAGATTCTCTCTTTCCCTTTCTCTGCCTTTCCCCTGCTTACTAACTCACTCAATGAATAAATAAATAAACTAACATTTAAAAATAAAAAATAAAAAATCCTCATACAATGACCCTTTGAAATCTGCATAAATAAACATCAAGAGCTCATGCTTTCTATCATTACCTAAGTTTCTGCCAGACTTTCAGATTATTATTATTATTAAGTCACTTTCCCAGCCAAAATCATGAATTTTGCCGAAGCACTAATTACCTTTGGTAAAACAGATATTTTTTGCCTTCACTATTGCTAAATAACCTGGAAAATATGATTCTGACATTTTCCTATTACATAAGGCTACATTTGCACCCTTGATTTTGCTGGTGGAGACTACTTTTGATAACTAATGAGGAGGCAGAGAGGACTTGAAATGAGGGGGAAAAAAACCCAAAAACAAAAAACCATATGTACTTAGAGTGACTGCTTTTGGAATCTAGAATTGTCTCAATGGCTAAAGCCCAAATAAGTATGCTTTTGATGAACTGCCATTTTGGTTCTGTGAGATGTGCCCACAACGTGCCTTTAAAATATAGTACAAATTGTGTATTTCTGGGTATTTGACATTGTTTTCCTTGAATCTATTTTAGCGGTTAGTCAGTCATTGGATATTCTAACAGCCTGTCAAATTTCTCTTTGTCAATCTACTCAGTGGCCACTACAACATGGGCATTCAATATGCAATAGCCAGCAGTGTCACTTCTGCTTAATTCGAGGAGTTTGACCATTCCAGTGCTTTAAACTAGAATCTGAAAGCTTAACCTTGGCCTGGGCTGAGCCCCAGAATCAACATGTAGCTTTAAATGACTCATTTTTTTCAGGGACTCAATTTCCTCATTTCTTAAAGTTAATGGAAAATAAAGTCAACTCAGGCTATGTAACTTGCTATGATGTAGGCATCTAATATTCTAAAGAGATTGAGTAATTAATTATGCCTCTTCCTGACTTAAATGTGTTTGATCTAGTTCCATGAGGTTGGGGACATAATGGCATATATATAATCTTGCAACTAAGTAAGACCAAATTAAGAGGCATCTGCTGGTTCCTTTCTCAAGAAGGGGGAAAAGAAAGAGGAACCAAATCATTTTTCCTGGAATGATTCCTGGAACAGCAGGGCTGGAGGACCCAAAACCCCGCTTCTTCTGTGGCTCATGCCACACTCTGCCCAACCAATCACTATCTTTTATCAACCTAAGGGACTTCCTCACATGCACAGCGGCCTCTCTCTGAGAACCAATTTAAAGAAGCCAGACTGTCATTCTATATCACGTTGCTCTATTTAAACTCTCTGCTTGGAACTCATCACCATGTGTTTCTTCTTTATTCATTTATTATTTCATCCTTTCTTCAAAATGTAAACTCAAGGAAATCGATAGCCTTGTCAACCCTGTTTGTTGAATCAACAGGGCCTTCAGATAGTGCCTGGTAAAATATGGTGAATGGTATTCATTCTTTAAGAACATGGAATATAGCTGAAATCTAACTACTCTACATAAAAACCTGCCATCATCCTGAATTAGTAGCATGTGATGGAAATAACTAGTCAATACAGTATCCTTTTTTTTCCTTGTCTTTCTCAGCACTAGTGGCTTCCACCATTCCTCTACTTTAATGACTACTTTGTCCACATCCATGGCCCAAGCATTGCTCTGAATTGTTCTGGACTTAAATATGTAAATGCTTAGATTGCTTTTTCTAACTTATTCATATTTCTTTTTTTTTTTTTCCTCTCACTTCCTTATTCCTACTCATGACCTTTGCATCCCACTTTTCTTCCATTCTATCAATAGACCCCTTTCTGTCTTCACTTCCTTCACTTTCATAGTCCGTGACTTCAACAGCAATGTTCTTCCTTTGGCCCTCTTAACTTTCCATTCTATTTTTCTAGACAATTTAATCACTTGTAGCTTTAAATATTACTTTAGAATGATGAATCCCAGATTTATATAACTAATGCTCACCAGTTTCCAGAGTATCTCTAATTAATAATTAAACATTCAATACTTTAGCTAAAACTGAAATAGTTTAAGAAATTGTCTGTATTTTATTTTTAATTCATTATCGTAAGGCTTGATAGACATAGTAAATAATACTCCTCTTCCCCATCCAAGTTCAAAAACATTGAGAAACACAAGAGTCAAGCAGATGGAGTATGGTAAAAATAGTTTGATATTACAGCCAAAATATAGGCATATACCCACATACATAAATACCTTCCTAGAGGTCTACTTTCATAAAATTTACAGCATAGAAGATCAGAGATGAACTCGAGATTCTTATAAGGAGTTGGGTACCTAAGAGAGAAAGGAATTCTGTCGTGCATGCTCAGTTACTTTTACAAACCTCACCAATCAAGTAAGTCATCTCCTTTTCCATGAAAAGAAGTGAATAAGGAGACCAGAATGTTGCAGTACTAGAAGCTCCCTCACTATGAAAACATTGTAAGGGAGAGAAATCCACTCCTCCAAAAATGTGATTTGATCCACTTTTATTGATATGATAATCCATTATCAAATGTGTGACACGGCAGCAAAAATCATTTCTCTCCAATATCATTTTTATTTGAATTATTCTTTTGCTCGTATTTCTACTTTTCATTTAAAACATGGTTCTCAAGCATTCATCAGCATTCTTTCCTAGCCCCCTCTCTCCTCTCTCCTCATTTCTCAGCACTTCCTGTTGTGTTCCCTTAGCCACTGCCAAACATATCTGCTACCATTGCCCCTTGGGAGGGCTCTACCCAAATTACATATGGCCTTGCTTTGTGATATTCTTCCCTCAACCTAACTACGCTTGCCAAGAAAAGCCTTTCTGCCTTGTATCTCTTCTTCTAAGCAGTTTTCAAAACTTTGCCTATTTCTGAAACATAGCTATTTCATTTATATTACATGTACTGTATTATATTACATATGTGTATTTATGTGAATCTATTTCTTTCATTAATTCTACTCTGCTTTATAGCCATTTAGTAATTCATATTGCACCAATCACTTTAACGGCTTTATAGTGCTACCACATGTCTTCTTGATCTTATTGCCATTTCCTCGCTAAACGAGATTATATCTCGTTTATTTTTATCCTGCTCCCTGTCCTCCGGCATATATAATCCAATGTTCTTCCTATTTGTGGTTTCTTAGGGTCTCATCCAGCCTGGTGTCAATCCCTCCATTTCTCCTCTCTTTTGGCTAGAACAACTTGAATTCCTCTTTCTGAAGAGGAGTCGTTATATAAATCAACTTCCTACGAAAGAAACATTAAATTCTATGTTGGCAGGTATTATGTCTATTTTATTCCCCACTATAGAATCACCCTAACTTTATTGCCCCACACATAAATGCTCAAGAAATGTTTGCTAAATCAATGCCTCTCAGGATCATTATCAAATCATTTTCACTGTGAAAGTGACGGTTGTACAGAAAACTTGATGTGACACCTCCATTCCCATTTGCACCTGTTCCTCTGTACCTGTCTCCTTATCACATGATTTTTAATCTCAGTCTTCTGCTAATGAGATAGCTTTCTCCCATTTTATCTGTCAGTTTTTGCTTCATGTATTTTGAAGATCTGCTATTAGGTTCACACATCTTTATAATTGCTATATCTTCCTAGTATATTGACCCTTTTTTTTCATTATGAATGTTCTCTTTTTACCTCTAAATAGACAAGTCTGTCTTGAGGGCTATATAATTTGTTATCAATATAGCCACTCTAACCTTTTCATAGTTTTGTTTGCATTTAAACATTCTTTTAAAAAAATTGTTTATTTATTTGAGAGAGAGAGAGAGCACAAGCAAGAGAGGGATGGAGGGAGAGAGGGAGACACAGAATCTGAAGCAGGTTTCAGGCTCTGAGCTGTCAGTGCAGAACCCAGCGCCAGGCTCAAACCCATGAACTCCTTGATCTTTCATGCTCTTGTATTTATATATATTACATTATGTATAAAATAAACCAGACAAAATTATATAATTTTGCTTTATGAAATTAAAAATTAAAAGAAGGAAACTATTGGGGCGCCTGGGTGGCGCAGTCGGTTGAGCGTCCGACTTCAGCCAGGTCACGATCTCGTGGTCCGTGAGTTCGAGCCCCGCGTCAGGTTCTGGGCTGACAGCTCAGAGCCTGGAGCCTGTTTCCGATTCTGTGTCTCCCTCTCTCTCTGCCCCTCCCCTGTTCATGCTCTGTCTCTCTGTCCCAAAAATAAATAAACGTTGAAAAAAAAAAATTTAAAAAGAAGGAAACTATTTATGAATACATATTTATATTCATATATATGAATATATATGTAAATGTATATAAATATATAAATAATTATACAGGATATAGAATTCTAGATTTAAAAAAATTTTTTTAACGTTTATTTATTTTTGAGACAGAGAGAGACAGAGCATGAACAGGGGAGGGGCAGAGAGAAAGGGAGACACAGAATCTGAAACAGGCTCCAGGCTCTGAGCTGTCAGCACAGAGCCCGACGCGGGGCTCAAACCCACGGACCGTGAGATCATGACCTGAGCCGAAGTCGTATGCTTAACCGACCAAGCCACCCAGGCGCCCCAGAATTCTAGATTTATAGTATTTTTTAGCACTTTGAATATTTCATTGAATATTTGCCCGCTATTTATTTTTTTCTGATAATCATTTTCTTGTTTCTTCAAGATTGTCTAATTATATTTGTCTTTAAGTCATTTGACAATAATATAAAAATGATATATATGTATACTACATATACATATATGCTCTATTCTATTTTCACAAGTGAATTATGAACAAAAGTCTTTAGCATTAAACATTTTCTTTGTTTCACAATGAGGTTTCATAGGCTAGAGATCCCTTTTTTATTAAAAGTCAGTTTTTTCCTTTAAGAACCATTCAAGCCTATTTTTAGAATAGCACAATATTGCTAGTTCACAAAACTTCCTCACAGTAGTACAATTTCTGAATATTTACCTACTTCTTGGAGGGAATGTTGAGATTCAGTATGTTGAAATGGAAAGAGATGTAAGGATTTTTAATGAACAAAAGGTGTAGGCAATTCCTAAAATAATGTGGAGGTATGAAAGAACTCTTGAAAGAGAATTAATCAGGGATCACGAGTGATGTAAAAACTAGCTTTCCAGGAAAAAACAAACAAACAAAACAAAACAGAAAATGAAGAAACCTGTTTTCTAGCATTTGCTGCTATCTGTGGTATAGTCTTACTGCTTTCAAGCTACCAACATGATGTCAATGAACATGGAATTGGAAAGAGATGCATTATAATGGTGTTTATAAACTACTTCTACTGTATAAATATAGTACTCATAAATAAACTCGAGTATAGATGATAGTGATATGTAGTAAAAATAAGTAGAAAGTGATGAGTTTTGAGTGTTTACTACCTTTATTTTTAATATAGTTTATTTGATTGTAAGCTTATACCTAACATAATCTAATTTTTACTAAATTTAACTACTAGCTTACAAAATTTCTGAAAATTTAACAGCTGGTTCCTGCAAGTTGATGTGGGCCAGCTCCAGCTCACTACTAAAAATATTATAGGTGTCATTGCACTTGTATCAATTGATGTCATAGTACAGAGAGGTAAGTGTTTGTGTGTCAGAGTTGTCGAGAGCAGATGTTAGTTCTTTGGCAACAATCATGAACATAGTAGAAATTTTCTCAGAAATTTTCTGGAATATGTTTGTAAAGGGCTTATTAATGTGTCAAGTCTTAGTGAGGTTTAAGTTTTTTTTTTCCAACGTTTTATTTATTTTTGGGACAGAGAGAGACAGAGCATGAACAGGGGAGGGGCAGAGAGAGAGGGAGACACAGAATCGGAAACAGGCTCCAGGCTCTGAGCCATCAGCCCAGAGCCTGACACGGGGCTCGAACTCACGGACCGCGAGATCGTGACCTGGCTGAAGTCGGACGCTTAACCGACTGCGCCACCCAGGCGCCCCAAGTCTTAGTGAGGTTTAATCAGCTATAGTTTTATATTTCACCACAGCCCTTCAGACCTAATCCCTGTCTCTGTTTGGAACATCAGGAAGCTGTAAAAAGATTTGGGGCACTTTGTGTTATTATAACAGCCCCATTTTATATATTAAAAAAGAAATATATTACTATTAAACTGTGATCTAGTCATTATAATTCAATCTCCTATTTAGTTTATTTCTTTCCCTTTCTTTTTTCCTCTTGTTCTCCCCACCCTCAACCCCTTTACTTCCAGTGTGTGTCTGACCCAAGCTTAGTCACCTGATGTGGAAAAGCGGAATGTGATTAATTTCTTCTCTGGCCTTTTTATACTCTCCACACGCCACTTCCCTGGTCTTCTAAGTCTGGAGCAGGAAAAAGAAAGAAGAGATGAAAAGATTAAATGACATTTTACTTATATGATGCTATTTGTACTTCTGTCCCAGCTGTTGAATGACTTCTGTGAAGCCCACATCCAAATACTAGTCTCTCCGATAGGTTTTTTTATTCTTTCAAATCACTAGTCTAACATGCACAACTAGCACTTGGTAGCTAGCTCCACCTTGTCCTTCCCTCCAGATCATCCGCCCTACCTCATTGCTCCTGTGTAGCAAGCTGAATGTTACACAAGCAACTTTAAAAATCAAACTCATGCTCTTCAGCCTCTCCACAAATTAAAATTCCTAGAACACATAGCAAAATGTACAAGAAAGATTCAGAGCTTCTATAATGCTTTAGGTCCAATTTGTTGTTTTTGTCTTTGCATGTGTATCAATTTGGACAGTGCATTATTGGCTGTCCTTTCACAGTTAGACATATAATCCTCGTATGTCCTTGCACACTTAAACATATAATCCATAACATCCAACATCTGGTTGGAAAGTAAGAGTCAATCCAACACGTCTAGAAAACACCAGAGCAACCACATGTTTTATCAGCATTTTTTAAAAAATTACTTCTGATTGGAATGTTTTCAACTGAACGAAACCAAATTAATTTGAGTTCCTAAAATGGGCCACGTACTGAGTGAGGAACTCTCATATGTGAATTAACTCTTACATTAATATAACTCTTATAATAATTCTGCCCAATTGACCGTTATTATCCCAAGTTTTACTATAAACGAAATGAAAGCTGAATGACAAAATATTTCACCCAAAGATGTGCAACTAGTAAATGACAGAATTGGGATTCAAACTCAACCTCGTGCTGGCATTCTGGTTTTTGGCAACACATCCTCCACTAGTACACAAAGTAACTGTGTCACCTCTGGAATTCTCACTCAGCCTGGCTGGTAAAGCTTTCCTGATGCAATATGACTACATGTTGCTAGTGTTGTCATTTCTTTTTTCACATGTGACCGTTTAATTTTTTAGTTAGTCATCTGAACAGGGGTCTTTCTCATGCTCCAGGGCTCCGTTCATTTTAATTAAGCATGACCTTGGACCCAATGTGGTCCCAACTTATTGAATCTTTGTTTTTGGTGTTTGTGGAGAAAAAAAAAAAAACATTTGATGTTACTAGTTTCATTTCCACTCATCTCTTCCATCACACATCACATCACAATAAAGAACAGACACACCAAGTGAAGCAGGCCATGCTGTATAACATGACATTGGCATGGGCCTGATAGAGTATTTTTCCAGGGTCTTTAGGTTGTTAAATATAATGGGTATAATTATGCTCTATGATTCTCATATAAAAATAATCACATTATTGATTCTTATCAAAATAAATATTTCTCAAATTTGGCAGGAAATAGGAGTTCATCCATGTGTTGGGGATCCAAACTCTCTCTGTGATTCACAGCAGAACACATAAATGCTGGAGTTTATGCAATGTAGAACATTTGGGGGGAAAGAGTTTACAGTTTTCTATCAATTCTAGTCATATAGAAACAGTGTTGTCAAAGGTTGTGTAGTGTACTTCAGGATTAGTGTATGAGTTTTATGCTTCCCATGGAAACCACTTTCTCCATGCCACTTGGCCATTACAACTTTCTTTGCAGTTTCCAAGGCCCAAT
Source organism: Herpailurus yagouaroundi (assembly GCF_014898765.1). Lineage (NCBI taxonomy): Eukaryota > Metazoa > Chordata > Mammalia > Carnivora > Felidae > Herpailurus > Herpailurus yagouaroundi. Next base: position 31,063,951 of record NW_024412417.1, on the reverse strand, counting down.
ACCTAACTGTTCAATACCCAGGTGTTCTTATGGCACATGATTTGAGTTAATGTCTCCTTTGTGGTCAAGCATCTGTTTCATTCAGGGAATGTGGTTCTGTCTCCTCTAAGTGAATCAGCATATATCCATGGCCCACACATTCTCCTCTCAGACAGTATGGTTCACAACACCTGATGAGTTTCAGCATTCACATTCAGTCTTCACCAAGTTCTATTACTCTACCTTTGGGCCAAGGAATCTCACACTCCAGAGCAGGAGAGTTTATTATTCTCATAGAGAAAATGGGGTGAGCTGTTAAATCTCTGACAGCAATAAAAACAAAGTGGAAATGTATTTCTTTATAAATCATGCTCCCACATTTGCAAGCGTTTAAGTTTGGAAAAAAAAAAAAGAAAACACATTTCGCGTTTAGGATAGATTAATGATAACAGCCAACATTTATTGAACATTTACCAGTGCCAAGCACCATTCAAAAATCTTTATATATAGTAGCTGGTTGTACAACCAGATTATCTGAGAGAAGAATGTTCTGTACTGTCTTTCTGTTACAGATGATGAAAGTGAGGCCTATAACTTGAGGCCTCAGGGGTCAACCTGGAGGTTGTGTGTGCAGGGGCTGATCTAGCACTGGGGTGGTGGAAACCTGTGTCTGTGGGAGGCAACCTTAAGGCTGTGACCACAGGGTTCACTTGGTAGTGAAGCAGGTGGGAGCCTGGATCTGCAGGAGCCTGTCTGACATCTAAGTCCATGGGGTGAGCCTGGCACTGGGGTGCATTGAAAGCTTCTATCCATGGTAATTGGCTTACTGCTGGGCCTGGCTGAGAGCTTGAGTTTGTGGGGGCTTATTGGGAGCTTGGCATCACAGAAGCTGCTGTAGGCCTGGGGCCCGACTGGCACTTGAGTGGCCAGGAAACTGGGTTTGTGGAAGCCTGCCGGAGACTGGTGCCATGGAGGCTGTGTCATAGACTCTGGGTCTGGAGTTCTCTCTTGTCCAGCAAGAGAGCGGGACACAAGATTGAAAATGCGAGAGAGGCTAATGTCCAGGAGGAGACAAGAGCCCCGAGTAAGGGTCCTGGCTCCATTTTTATTAGGATCAGAAGGCTTACAGGTGTGATGGGCATGCACAGAGACAATGAAACCGTGAACATTAACTCGTGGGCGTGGGGGGAAAAGGGGGTTTTGAAGATATGCCGTGTCAGGGGTTTGGGTCAATACAAAACAATGTTCTGGTGCTGGGTGAAAGGTTGTTTACAACAAACATGAGGCCCCACCTCTGTTTACCTAAACTGGTCTAGGGGACAAGAAGGAGAGAGCATGCTACATTAGGGGCAACAAGGCATCTTTCTTTTGCTAATTAGCTCCCTTCTGGGCAACTTCTCCCCGCTGAGGTCTATAGCCCTATTTACCTGTTTACCTAATTTGGTCCTTCCTTCCTGTGAAAGCAGCTTTCTGCTGTCGTCCTATACCTTTGTCCTATACTGGGGGCCTTTCCCCTGTTTGTCCTATACTGGGAACCTTTGCCCCATTTGTCCTATACTGGGGGCCTCTGCCCTGGTTACCTAATCTTATTTACCTAATCTTGTTTTACCCAAACTTGGGTATGTTCATCCTATGGCTTTCCAATTCTTCATGCCTTGTTAACCCATTGGTGCCAGCTCAGAGAATTTCTAAGCTGATTCCCCACAAAGCTGCCTGGGGCTTCACCAGACTCCTGGGGCTACTAAAGGTGTCTAGTGCCCTGATGGGTTGAGAGCCTAGGTTCATGAGGGCTTCTGGGAGCCTGGAGCTGAGAAAGCTAAAGGATCCTCCTGGGACCACTGCGGTTGGCAGTCACTGCCGGGGAGCCTGGATTCACAGGAGCCTACTGGGAGCTTGGTGCCATAGGAGCCATCTGGGCTGTTAAAGTTGTCTGGGGCCACTGGAGACAGCAGGTGCTAGTGTGAACTGGGGGTGTGCGTTTGCAGGAATCACTGGGGTCCCAGAAGCTGCCTGATGCTACTGGAGACAGAAAGCACTGGGTGACGGAAGTCTGGTTTTGCAGGAGTCTGCAGGGAGCCACCTCGGGCTACAGGAGTTAGCCTGGTGCTGGGACAGGCCAGCTCTGGGATCCATGGTAAAGTCAGGTGCCCGTTCCAGTCTCCTCCCACTGGGAGGGAGTATCTCTCTGCATTGGGCTGCCTGGGCTTGGGGTAGGGGTGACGAGACTAGTGGGAATTTATCTTTCTTACCCTCTTCAGTGGGTCTTTTTCCTTACTTCTATGCTTTTTTCAGGTGCCATAATCTCTCATTTGGAATCCTTGGCTCTCCTGATCGTATTTTCACATGCAGATAGCCGTTTAAAATGATGTTTCTTGGAAGACAAGCCCTAGAAACTCCTATGCCATCATTTCTTTCTTTCATATTTCAAGGGGAGAGGTGACACCTTCTTTACCTTCACATGTCTCGTGTGCACTGATGCCTCACACATAGAGTTGCTCTGTGGGTATCTATTGAATTTAACACATATAAATATGTGTAGTAAATTCCATTTGTAAGACACTGAGAAGAGCATTGCATCTCATACAGGGCCATATAACAGAGGATGGAGCCTGACTCAGAGAAAAGATAAAACATTGTAAGGAGAATCTGTGGACACAAATAAATAGAGCTTCAATTTATTTGTCTTTGTACTCCCAGTGCCTTTCATGTGGCCTGATAGATACCAGAAACTCACTAAATCTACGAGTGAACTAGATTTAAGAACTCAAAGAGGCTTTTATATAATAAAATATAGACAACAGGGAATATGGATTTTATAAAATTTATATCTCAGTGTAGTCCTAGCCCTCTCCCATATAACAAGTACTCATGAAATGTGGAAATGAATAAAGATCTTATATTATGTGTCATAAATGAAGATAGAGAGGAACTAAGCAGAAATAAGTGTACTTACTTTGGGCTGTAATGATTTGTGAGATAAGGTATGAGAACTCTATATGACGTCCCCTAGAAAGGAGGGCAGGTTGCAGTCTCTTCCACTTACATGTTTCTGTGCTCCAGCCAAATCCGATTACTTCAACCTCCTCACTTGGATCTTATGGTCTCGGGTCTCTACACCATCACACATGGGTTCAGGTCATGTCCACCCCTTCTGACTTCACTTAGCCAAAGCCAACATTTCCCCCAGTGCTTTGCCAACAGGCCACTATGTAATTTAGAGTGTATTCTACTGTGGTTATTTGATATATTAGGAGGTTTCATACCATAATTTTCATGACACTGTACTTTTGTGAATTTAAAACGTGTATTAGTTTGATATAGTGCCATTTGTCTGTTTTTGCTTTTGTTGCCTGTGCTATTGGTGTCATATCCAAGCAATTATTGCCAAATCTGATGTCCTAAACCTTTCCTCTGTTTTCTTCTAGGGTTTTTATAGTTTTAGGTCTTATATTTAGGGTTTTAATGCATTTTGGGTTAATTTTTGTGTATAGTATAAAGTGAAGGTCCAACTTCTTTCTTTTGCATGTGAATATCCAGTTTTCTCAACACCATTTGTCAAAGAGATCATGCTTTCACCATTGTGTAGTCTTGTCACTCTGTCGAAAATCATTTGGCCATATATGTAAGAGTTTATTTGTAGACTCTCTATTCTGTCCCATTGGTTTATATATCTGTCTTTATGCCAAAACCACACTGTCTTGATTACTGTATAAGATGTTTTGAAATCAGGAAGTGTGAGGCCTTTAACTTTGTTCTTTTTCAAGATTATTTTGGCTATTCAGGCTCCCTTGAGATTCCATATGAATTTTAGGATATTTTTTTCTAATTTTGCAAAGAACACCATTGAAATTTTGATATGGATGCATTGAATCTGTAGGTAACTTTGGGTAGTATGGATATTTTAACAATATCAAACTTAGAAACATCTGTACATCAAAAGGAACAATTGAGGGCACCTGAATGACTCAGTTGGTTAGGTGTCCGACTTCAGCTCAGGTCATGATCTCTCAGTTTGTGAGTTCGAGCCCTGCGTTGGGCTCTCTGCTGACAACTCAGAGCCTAGAACCTGCTTCAGATTCTGTGTCTCCCTCTCTTTCTGCCCCTCCCCTACTCGTGCTCTGTCTCTGTCTCTCAAAAATAAATAAACGTTAAAAAAATTTTGTTAAAAGGAAATAATCAATAGAGTGAAAAGCTAACCTATAAACCTATGGAATGGGAGAAAATATTTGCAAATCTTATATTTGATAACGGATTAATATCGCAAAATATACAAGGAACATATACAACTCAATAGCAAAAACAAAACAAAAGCAAAAAACAAAAACAAAACTCCAAAAAACCCCAAACAGACAAAAACTCCACAAAAACAAAAACTAAATAACTCAATCTAAAAAATGGGCAAAGGATTTAAATAGGCAATTCTCCAAAGAAGATATACAAATGATAACAAGCATGTGAATAGATGCTCAACATTACTAATCATAACAGTAATGCAAATCAAAACCAAAACGAGATATTACCTTACATCCATTAGGATGGCCACTATCAAAAGAACAGAAAATAACATGTGTTGGCAAGGTTGTGGAGAAATTGGAATCCTTGTGCACTGTTGGTGAGAATAAGAAATGGTGTAGCCTTTATGAAAAGCATCATGGAGGTTCCTCAAACCTTTAAAAATAGAATTAGCAGACGATGCAACAAATGAACTAAAAGCAGGATCTCAAAATGGTATTTGCACAACCCATGTTCACTGCTGCATTATTCCAATAGCCAAGAGATTGAAACAAACCAAATGTTCATGGGCGGATGGATAAAGAAAATGTGGAATATACATTCAACGGTATATTATGTAGCTTTAAAATAGAAGGAAATACTGTTCCATGTTACATATGGATGGACCTTGAGGACATTATGCTAAACAAAATAAGCTAGCTACAAGTGGGCAAATACTATATGATTCCACACATATTAAGTATCGAAAGTAATCAGAAGCATAGAAACAGGACTGTGGGGAGAGGAAAAGGAAAATCAGTGTTTCATAAACATACAGTTTCAGTTTTGCAAGATGAAAAAGTTATAGAGATCTGCATGACAATGTGACAACACTTAACACTACTGAATTGTATACTTGAGAATAGTTAAGATGGTATATTTAAGATAATGTGTTTTTTGCTACACGCACGAGTGCAAGTGTACACACACACGCATGCACACAAATGATTAAACACCTTTCTATGTTCTAGAAGATTATCTCTGTAATTGGGAAGTCAAAGGCCATAATTCTGGCTTTTGTTATAAATTGTATCTCCCAGAATTTCATCTCAGTGGAAACATGGAGCAGCTTAACACTTGTCCTTAGCCCCTGGTATTTTCTGAATATTTAATTCAATGGGCATTATAACAACAAGTATTCAAGTTTCTCTCAAATCAAGTGGAATCAAAAATAAACTGAAGCAAGTGACAGGATGTGTTTAAATGTCTCTGAAACACTTATTGAAATATTAATAGTACACTGTCAAATGTACTTGATTTCAAGTTTCAAATTTAAAAGTTATTTTTGCACATTGCAAACAGTTTGCAGTAGTAAGCTCTTTCCCCATTTACAAAGTTTTTTCCACACATGTTCTCACTCAGTCATCACACCTACCTTGTTAGATAAGGAGTATATTACAATCCCCTTTTCATAGATAAAAATACTAGAACTGAAAGGAGGTATTGGTCCTATGCCTTGGAAGTCCTATGGCTAAAGTCCTACGGCTTGGAAATGGCAGGGCTATTAGTCTACCTGTAGTAGTCTGGCTCCAAGTGGCACATTCTTTTCCATTACCCCACATATGTCATTGATGGCGCCTACCTGTCATCTTTCAGGAGGTAGGAATTCAAGAGGCCAGATGAAGAGCAGTCAGTAGGGCTGGCACGGACAGTCTGAAAATCCTTCTCTTGAGTAACCAAACACACAGCTATCGTTTATTTGAGCAACAGTGAAGTCTATGCTGCAAGGTAAGTTGTTTGGTATGATTTACTGAATGTTGTGACTTACTAAAAACCATCTGCCAAGATCAATCTAACATAAATATAAAAATGTATTAAAAATCTAATTTCATGCAGACGCACTGGGACAAATATCATTGCAATGGGTATTTGGACGTGAAGGGAATGTGCATTTCATCGCTTACGCAGTCCGTTCTTCTCCCAGTGCCTTAAAACAAAGCTTTGCGAATCACATAAAAAGTATAGTTTGTCCTGGTAGCCACTGGAATTTGCTCACACATTAAAGCTTTCTTTAGAATGCTGAGTTTGGTTCTTAAATGTTCTTGGCATTTGTGTTTCTGCCCTCATAAGGCAGCACTTCAATTTTTCTCCCTTTGGCACTATCCTTCTCATTTCTCTTACATATCATTATTTCACCAAATGTATGTACTCAATATGATTCCAATTTTGTTTTGTTTGTTGGGCCAGTGAACCTGGGTAACCCGAGGCACAGGGCCAAACATCTGGTAACAATAAGATCAACACAACGGTAGAAGAAGATCAAGAATCCTGTAACCATAAGGTAATGTGGAGTATATTCGGGTAGCTATGAAGGATCCATAATAGAGGGTTTTCCTCTATGATAGTTGTGTTCTCTGAATTGACAGAAATAGGTCAAAGATCCCCGATAGCATGCTTTCAATACATTAGGCCAAGAGAAAACAGCACTTGTCCTTTGCATCTGGTCTAGATTTTAGCTTTGATTTATCCATTCTTCTGAGATCCTTAGAATCACAAAACCCTAAAAACTGCAAATAAAATATATCCTGAAGTTCACCAATTTAAAAGAGAAGGGCAGACAGCCTTTATACAACACATCTTCTTGTGTTCATCAGATTTTGTTTTCACAGTCAGGGTCCTGGGTAGATGTGGAAGTCTATGAAAGCTTATTTTCCCCCAGATGTTAATTCTAAATGTTATTTTCCTTCATTTTGGCACACTATTTTTTTTTTCTAGAACCTCGGGCAGTCTTCAGTACTGATGCGTGCCAAGATATATTTGGTGAGTGAATAAATAAATTAATAATATACTCTCAGTTTTCTCTTTACCCTATGGTAAGCCACATTTTTCCTTTTTTGATATTTGCATTAACCTGTTTATAAATTGTGTACTTTCCACATACTAACTACTTAAGTAAACCCTTCCCATTTCGAAGCTCACTATTCTCCAGATTGCTTATACAAATTTCTAATTTGATTACCTTTAAAATTTTTCCCACCGCTTAATTACTTCAGAGTTGAAGGTTTATACTTAAGCTCACTTTTTCCATTTCCAGTTCCATATAAGTAATTTCTTTAGCTTGTAGTAAGCATTTATGGTGAGCACCTGTTCAGTAACCAGAGAAGAATACATTTTCCATTTGGAAACATGAACTAAAGCTTACAGTTTTGGGTTTTGCTGTTCCTAAAACATTCCTTATGAAAGTCAATTCATCTTTCCCTTTTATACTAGGACGGTAATAAGCATAAACAAGACTTTGGAAAAACCACTTAATAAGCCTTTAATTACATCTTCTGAGAGAAAAGATATTAAGCTTTATATCTCTAGAGTCCCTTCCTCCTTTCCATTGACAAGTTTATGATTTAAAAGAAAGATATAAAATACTTCTCTTCAAGGAATGCTGGCTCGACATATAAGGAAAACAGAAGATTTATATTCTCTTTGCATAATTCATCCAAAAAAATGGTTTGGCCTGAATTTATTGGCCAAAATATTGTCTCCTGTGTTGTCATTCCACATTGTACATGAGCACAGATTTGGCCTCTCTGAACATTTCTGCTTCAGATAGTCAGCAACACAGAGGGCTACTCAAAAGGAAATTGTTAGCTCATTTCCTAATTAGGACACCCTGCACATTGAAGAAGCACACTTGTTCTCAACTCTTGGGGAAGGAATTGGAAATTTATGGACCTTGAAAAAGATGCCTCATTTTTCCATGAATTTTCACTATCTGGATCCCTTCGCAGCAATAACAGCTTCCTTACAATTGTTTATATCTCTGTTAAAACAGACACACACACAGACACACACACACACACACACACACACACACACACACACACACGAAGAAGAAGAAGAAGAAGAAGAAGTGAAATGACATTTGTTTTCTTTGGCAAAACAGTAAGACCTGAAATCCATGTCCTGCCTCTCATTTCTCACTCTATAAGTGTCCATTCAACCTTAGGTTCTGTGGGCTGCAAAACTGCTATGATAAATCTTCTGATTTTTGTCTTAGCCTCAACTGGAGACAAGATGACTTCTCTCTGGGAGCCCATGACCGCATCTTTCCAGAACTTGTCATGACTTAAGAGCACTAGGTGAAACAGAATGAGCATCCCTAGCATGTAGTAGTAAATAAACTTCTCTTTTATTATTTGTTTTATTTCTTTGCTGATGACATCTTTTCTGAATGTATCTTATCTGGAAGGCTGAATTTACATGTTTTACTGTAGGTGTTATCAAACTTTAGCATCTATCACAACAACAAAAGTGCAGGATATTGAATAAGTGCTTTTATACGTATTATCTGGCCAGACACAAGGTGAATCAGAGTAATAGTCATAAAAATAATAACACCAATCAGACTAATAATTACAAACAAAGTAATAGTGGCAATGATGACCACCATAGAAGGATCTGCTACATGCCAGGCACTGTCTTTCTAGGAACGCCATGTATGCCATGGATGCATCCTCAGATCTCACCAGCCTGTATTTAGAAACAAGGTGACATTTTCCTTTCACACATACTTAAACTTTAGTAAATACAAACCTCTATCCTTCCAGGCTCCTCTCCTGGAGCAGCTTCTGATATTTCCCCTCAAAACTATGTTTACACTCTGTAACTTTTTCCTGTATTTCACTCATCTCTCCAATTGGTCTGACTCTCCGAAAAGCACCTAAAAACTGATACCTTCAGTTAATTGCTACTAATTCAAGGCTATTGTATTTTTTTTTAATCTTAAGATTATTGGTTGAAGCATAGTTAATTCTATAACTCTGTGTAGATATACTGTATATAACTATATAGTTATCTACTTTCATACACATATATAAAGCAGATGAATAATTCATTAGTTGAACACTTTGCTACTACAAATGAATATTCTTAAGAAATAAAGACCAAATCCACCCTCATAGGCCCATCCCAACCCCTGCTGGTTCTGTGAGCTAAAGACAAACTAATTCCCAGTAATAAAGCCACTTTTCATTTCTATTAGTTGGGGTCCAGATTCAACTTCTTCTTAGCCCCAAATGAGAGAACTTTCTTCCGCAAGCTCAGGAGCAACTCGGTTTTGCTCCAGGTCTGAATGTAGAAGGCAACATCTATTTACTCAAGGTATATTCACCGGTGGATATTCACTCATTTGAAATTATGACATCTATTTATTCAACAGATATAATTTCCAGTACCAGCCATTGTGCCAAATAGCAGGTATTCTGGGATTATAAACAATAACAACAAAATAAAACAAGAACAAACATGTTCTTGGGGCGCCTGGGTGGCTCAGTCGGTTGAGCATCCGACTTCAGCTCAGGTCACGATCTCACGGTCTGTGAGTTCGAGCCCCACGTCGGGCTCTGGGCTGACGGCTCAGAGCCTGGAGCCTGCTTCGGATTCTGTGTCTCCCTCTCTCTCTGCCCCTCCCCCGTTCATGCTCTGTCTCTCTCTGTCTCAAAAATAAATAAACGTTAAAAAAATTTTTTTAAAAAGAACAAACATGTTCTTTGTACTTGTGGATCTTACAGTCGATTGGAGGAGCCACCATTACACATCTCAAACAGTGGGCAATTTGATCTTAAATCTGTGTGAGGCATAACAGTCTGGTTCCTGGAGCCTTCCAGCATTCCTTTTTTTTTTTTTTTTTTTTTTTTTCTGTCTTGAAGGAAAGACCGGCCCTGAGTTTGTCTCTTACACATGCATACGCATCTCTCCCCCAAAACAAACAAAAACAAGTATTTGATAATAAAGAAAATAATATTTAGGAAAAAACTGTAATCCTCCCTGGTTCTGTTTACATTAATGAAATAGATTATATTCTTGAAGAGGATATTTAACATTTCACTTCAGAGTACCAGAATATGGATTACTTTGCTGCTTGAAGGCTACCTCAAGAATAAAGACTGCATATTTGCTTCATAGTTTCATGATTAACTGGTTTATTCTTATGATTTTTTCCATTCCCAAACAGTCATTGTCAAGGGTGACTTTAACTATGGAGAACAAGAATTATCATTACTACTCTTCTTATTGCTATTCTATTACTGTAATAATACTATTACTGTTGTTATTACTGATAATATAATTATGCGTTTTTAAGCTTCAAAGAAAATAGATCTTCCATATACCTCTTTTCAAGTAGTTTTCTCATGGATCCTCAAAAAATTACCTTTGATTTGGTTATCAAACTTATTTTAATATTGAATTAAAAATTTGTAGACAGTAACTCACCCAAGATAGCACAATAAAATTGTGATTGTGGATTTGTGATATTGACCCAGAGTTTTCTGACTCCACAATTTGACTTTTTTCCACTCTGCTGTGGGTGGGCACTTGTTCTCCCTAGGAGGTTAATGACTCTCTTGCCCAACACAATTTTCATCCAGTGCAACTTGCTAATATGGTGGGAGAGAGATGTAGAAGAAATAAACCCTCCATGCCGAGGCAAGTGACAGAGGAATGTCTTTATGGTGATATCGAGGAAAAGCTACCAGAAATTTGTTAATAATATTTTATTTTTGAGCCTATTAACCTAGAGTGGTTTTAACAGACTATTTAGTAATTCTCAAACATTTTTGTTAAATTTTTCCCTTAATCTTCATTATGAAAATAACACCTTTTACTCATTTACTGAATATAAAATATTTAACTACTATAAGTAATTTTTCAAACAAGAGATAATCTCCTCCCTATGTGTCAGATACACTACTTTGCCAGGTCAGCCTCCCTACCACTGCCTCTTGTCTCCAGTAGCCTGGAGGTTCACACACCTGGACTTAACTTTCCATCCTCCACAACACCGATTTAAACACACATAACCCCAAGCTATCATATGTGAATTATCTCATTGAATTCTAGTCTATTACAATTAGAAGAAAATCTGCCATTCTCATATTTTTCAGCTGTTCAGGTAACTGATAAAAAACATGAAAGGAGCTAATGAATGAGTTCCCTACCAACCAGACAAGTAGAAACCAAATGTCTAAATCTAAAATTTTCACTCCGTGACTAATAGTACAAGTTTAGCAAAATGTGATGTTTCTCTCTTAATGTATGATTCCGAAGGCTCCATTTAAAATTTAAAAATTCATTGAAGAGGGCATCTTTTGGGATGAGCACTGGATGTTGTATGGAAACCAATTTGACAATAAATTTCATATATTAAATAAATAAACAATAAATAAATAAATAAATAAATATTTAAAAATTAATTTCAAAAACTGAAATTTGGGGGGAAATGTGCCTAATTCAGCAAAACATGTAATTTATAGGAAGATTACAAAATATTTAGTGATTGATTAGATTTCACACTTTTACCTTTTTTTTAAGTAGGAGTAATTTTATTTATTTTTTAAGTTTATCTTAGAGAGAGAGTGTGTGTGAGTAAGGGAGAGGGGCAGAGGGAGAGAGAGAAAGAATCTTAAGCAGGCTCTGTGCTCAGTATGGGACCCAACTTAGGGCTTGATACCAAGACCCTGGAGTCTTGACTTGAGCCGAAATCAAGAGACGCTCAACTGACTGAGCCACCCAGGCAGCCCAGGTTTCACACTTTTAAAATGGCTTAATGTGTGCAGGCAAAAGCCTCTGTTAAAATTTTTAAAAATACATCTATCTTTTCCTATTGTATTCCTACCATAAGCAAAAATATTAGCAAAGATTAGACTCTGTGCATATCACTCAACAAATGTTTTTCTCTAATATAATGTCTAAAAATTATACAGATGATTATTGCTTTTTACTGTATTTGGGGGGAGGCATGCCTATTATAAACCCAACATAAATGAATTTCCTTATTAAAATCAGTAGAAAATTCCTCTGCACACCTCTCGAAAGATATGCTATTAAAAACAAAATATGATTCAAACTATTAAAATATTCCAATTAAGCACTGACTACACTAACCCCTCTATTTTTCTCATTTACAAAATAATACCATGTCCCAAGGTGCTAAATGGATTTGAAATGCCCATTCAAAATGCCACTGCATTTGCTCAGCCTAGCTGAGCAAGCTCAGCTTTACTCAGCTTTGCTCTGCTTTACCATTCCTCATCTATCCAGCTTATAATGTCTCATTAAAACAATGTTACTTTTTTCCTGAGAACATATTTTTATAAGAATGCTCAATGTAATATCTGCCCTCTCAACAGAGTTTTAAGTGTACAAGCATACAATACAGAATTGTTGTTTATACACGCAGTGGTATATATTAGTGAAATACCATGCAGCCTTAAAAAAGGAAAGAAAGAAATCCTATAATATGACAATATGGATGAATCTTGAGGCCATTGTGCTAGGTGAAAAAAAAAGACTGTCACTGAAAGGCAAATACTGTGGTCCACATAGATGAGGTATCTAGGACAGTCAAATTCATAGAAACAAAGAGCAGAATGGTGTTGCCAGAGACTAGGGAGAGCAGGAAATGAGGAGTTGCTAAACCTTTGTAATTTTGATGTATCCTTCTCCGTATTTTAATCCTTGGCGGTCTATATGGATGCGATTTTGCTCTCATTTTTTAGCTACAGGCAGAGTAACTCTCCGGGTGAGGCTTTCTGAGAACCACCTCTGAGCTGGGTGATCTATACTGATGGGGTCTACCAGCCTGGGCCTCACAAACAGGAGGAGAATGGAAGTTGTACATAAGGATTTAAAAATCTTATTTATACACCATCCTTCCTGTATTTCCTGATTCCCTTCCTTCTCAACCACACTCTACATTCCCATAAAAAGGAAGTCAACATTGTTATGTGTGTTTCTCCAGTTTTAGAAACTTACAGATTTCATAGTGCAGTTTCTTACTTCTTGTTTTTAGATGGTGAAGGTAAGCTGTATGACTTGTGCAGATAAGACAGCTAGAGATACAACCAAGGCTTGGCCATAAATGTCCTGCTTCCGCTTTCCTCTTTTAAGCCATTTCATACTCTCTTTTATTTTAGTCCATTGTTCAAACTGATATAACCGGAAAACATTTTAAGTCTTCCATGAAGAGATCCACATAGTTATGGGAGATTAGAGTATCTAAATTTTCAGCTTTTTAAATGCATATAGAAAATTTGCCTCAAGGAAGTTGTATGTGTATGTGAAAGTACTTGTCACCTGGGAATGTTCTATGAAAACGTAGGGGCTGGTTTCCAGCTCCAGATTCTATTTCAGTTGTCACTTCTGTGAAGCTAACATGGGAAACGCTCAGACATAAACAGCCTGGCCCAGCTGAGGAATTGAGTTTGTAATCCCCCTTTCCTCAAGTATCTGTTGGGGGAATCAGCCTGTCCCAGGCCTATGAAAATTAGTTCAAGGGCACCTGGGTGGCTCAGTCAGTTAAGCTTCCGACTTCGGCTCAGGTCATGATCTCATGGTTTGTGAGTTCGAGCCCCATGTCAGGCTCTGCTCACAGCAGACACACACAGCTCACAGCTCACAGCCTGGAGCCTGCTTCGGATTCTGTGTCTCCCTCTCTCTTTGCCCCTCCCCTGCTTGTCCTCTCTCTCTCTCTCTCAAAAATAAAAATTTTTTTAAGTTAAAAAAATTAATTCAAAATATTTCTCTGGATACAGTGACAATATAAGTACAAGACCTAACAGAAGCTCTCTCTTCTCTGAGATTAGACAATCTGGGGATGTAAGACTTGAAGCTTCTGTAATTTTCCTACCATGAAGGATATTGGCTGAAATTGAAGCCACATACAAAAGAGGGTAGAGCCAAGAGAGTCACTGACAACTGGAGTTGATACAAATAAACTGTGCCACCTTGTGTCCTTACTTTTCAGATATATGTTCCAATAAAATTCTTTATAATTTTAAGCCAGTTGATTTCAAATTTCTGTTTTTTAACATCTTTAGCTGTTCTAATCTATAACATCTTTAGATGTTCTAATTTATAAAAAATGGAAAGTAACTTGCTTTATTGATATTGGTTGTTTTCTATTCAATGACCAGGGCAAGAGAATATGGATGGAATGTTCATCTCTTCACCAGAGGGTGACATGAATGCCAGTGAGTCAGGTATGTATCACATGGAGCCCCTACAAGATTTAAATCAGATATATTAAGTTTTTCCAGAGCTCTCTCTCTCTCCAAAGAGATGGAGATATCACTTTCTGCTGTCTGAAATAAGCACAATAGAAAGGCTCTGCTCAGTGAAAAAAATCATAAGATCAGTAGACCTCTACTGCTTTTCCCCTCTACCTCTATTCCCCTTATATCAAGGGACATTGGAGTGGGAGTCAGCATTTGTGAGATATCACTAATGGGAAACTGAGTTGGGTTTGGTGGAATAGAATTATGTGATTTTTGAAACATCACTTATAGATATATTTCTTGCTGGCTGTCCCGTATGGGATTGGCTCATTATGACACAGATGTGCAGGGCCAGAAGTTGGACCACTAATGTTTATCTGTTAGATAATGTTAATATGGATAATGGTTATGTGTTAATATAGACATATATTAATATGCCCCATGGCACCAGGCACCAGAAGTGGGTTAGGAATGGGAGGAGAAATGGAAATGTCCTGATCCAGAAGCTAGTCTGTGGAAAATTCTTCAAATTATCAAGCATTGATATCAAGTGTATTCTGTAGAAAATTCTTCAAATTATCAAGTGTATAAATTTGTGTGGAGAAGATTTAGTTAATCCTTAACTAATCAAGTTAAAGCTCTCTACTCTACTTCTTCTCTTTTAGTGTTCATAATAAAATTTTTCATATGTGCAGCACAATTTATAACTTAAAGTGAAACTAAAATACATTTTGTGAGAGCTTATATGACCCATGCATTCTAAATATACATTTAAAAAAATCAATCTCTTATGCCAAAGGCAAGGCTAAATTATCTCTCTCATTTTCTTTATAGAATTTTTTTTCAAAGTTGTTGAGTTATGTCAAATTAACTACAACCATGTAGCCATAACAATTTAGAGGAAATGATTATAGAAGGAATTGATCAATTGGTTAATAGAAATATTGTTACTTTTCTGGATTTTGAGATGTTTTGGGAATTGGTCAGCTTTTTAAAATTTTTAAGTTGCTCTATTTTTTCCTAGTATAAATAAGTATTTGCATTTATATCTAATTTTCTAATTGTAATTGTATTTTTTTTCCTTAAGAGTGTCCCTCAAAGTCAATATGTATCAAATTTCACACAATTTTTTTGCCCCTAATTCACTAAGAATTACGGAGGAAATGATGAGTTCCTCCATTATCTGAAGGGGGATACCTCATACAAAGGATTTTGTTGAAGAAGGAGTCAAGAAAATGGGATTAACCAGAGGAAAGTAACATTGGTCCATAGTTCAAAGGAAATGCCTTTGCTGAATGCCCTATCTTAAATTGCACCCACCCCACCCCACCTAATGACTTCCTCTCCCATTGCTCTATCTGAATGAAACATACATTACTTTTCACTTCTGTATCTTCACTAAAATAAGAACTTCATGAAGGCAAGAATTTGTTCCACGTTGTTCATTGCTATTACCTCCTCAGACTAGAATAGTGCCTGTCATATAGCATATAGTAAATGTTCTATAAATATTGGTTGAGTGAATGGATGAATGCCCTGACATTCCCTGTATCAATGTGAGCTTCTTTCATTCTGTTAACTCAGAAATCTGAATTCTATTCTATTAATTCAGAATTCATTAATAGAATTCATTCTATTAATTCAGAAAAAGATTTAAAAATTCTTTTAATCACGTAATTTTTTTTTTTTTTTTTTTGGTGGAAGTTAGATTTTGTAATCATAAATGGGAAGATCCAAAGGGTTCTTCTCAGTTACAGGCCACCCTCCAAACAGTCATAGGAACTGGACAAAGATCTCCAACACCAGCTTGGCAATTCCATGGAACCTTATCTATCCTAACTTTCTCCATCACAGAGTTTTGAATCTGAAAGGGGCCTCAGGAATCCCTACAAGACAAACAGATACCTCTGAACTGGTCACTCCCCGTTTTCCCGTTGCTAGTAGGAAACTCTGGGTTGGGAATGAAAATGTACCCACATCTGTATTTGCTTTTACATTCCCTTTTTCAGCTAGAGGCGATCATGTGACGTGTTTTTGGTTAGATACAAGTGAGACAAAGTCCCTGATAAGGTTTTCTTTTTTAAAGTTATGTATTCCTAATGTAAGGAGCCTCCACAGAAGGCAACACCATTTGTCATTCCTGTTGCCACCTTGAGGGCACACACGACGTTTGGAACTAATGCTGCCATTATGACCATGACGTGAAAGCAAACAGCTAGGAGTAGTGGAGCACAAATCTTAGTCTAGGAGAGGGTCATGGAACCACTAGCCCTGTGTTGGACTGCTAATCTCCAGACTACTTATTATGTAAGAAAAATAAACGCGTATTTGCTTAGTCTTCTATTACTTCAGTTTCTCTTATTTGCAGTCAAAATATTCCTCTTGTAGTTCTTAATTCTAATGTGTTTAATGCATAAGAGAAGAAAACTGAGGCTCTGTGAAAACAAACAGTTTGGCCAGAGCCATAGATATTTGGTTGGGGGAAGCACATTGTAAGAGCCCCTGCCTCTTCTGGGACCCTCACAAGGAACACCCTATGGCCAGTGAATAAGAGTATGGTTTTGCTTCACCTGCCTGTTCAAGGCAAGGAAACAATGAAGATAACAAAATGTTCATAGTGGAAAATGTCCGAACTGTTGACAATTGTAAGGATGAAAGCTAGGCTGCAAAAGGATATATTTGTTGTATACAAAGTAATCTTTTTGATGTTTTTTACATAACATGTTGACGCCAAATTACTATCATCTGCAATAAAATGTTTGTTCATTATTGGGTCAGAACATCCAAATGACAAGTCACAAATTCCACCATTCAGCAAGTTACTCTAGCCTTACCTCTAATTATCCGGCTATCTGGATGCTTGGGCATCATGTAGATTCAATTAAGTTCTGCGTTGAGTTAAGGAGGCATTTGTCTCCTGAATTTGAGCAATGTGCTTTTAGTAATTTAGATTTTCTATCTTTACTGTCTCTCATGTTTTGTGTGTGTGTGTGTGTGTGTGTGTGTGTGTGTGTGTGTGGTCTTAATAAAGGTTCCTAGAAGAGTCTAGATTGACTTTATGTCATCATCTATGCTTTGTTTCAGTCTTCATTTATTAATTTATGCTAAATTGAGTCAAAGTTTTCAATTGCTCATATACCTCCTTACAAAGGAAGTGTTTCTCTCACTTAGTAGTGCTAAATCCCAGCTCCAGGCATAGCTTTCCCTTTGTCACATTTCCATGTGTATTACTCACAAACAAATAAATCCTCTCTGTAAAGCATTTGGCATCTTTATCTTCCTTCATGAAAACGCAATTCTGAGATTTCCAATTACACATATGGACCAGATGTGAAACATGACTTAAACGAACAGGGAATTCAGTATGGTTTTGCAATCACGAGACATATATTGTATCCCTCTTATGCTAATGTTTCCTTTATAATTCCCTGTTGTAGAACATCTGCTGCAAGGGCCTGAGTGGCCCCTCTTGGCATGTTCTTTCTCTTTTTGTGCCTTTTCCGCCTTCCCCAATCTAAAAATGGAGGCAGAGTGGAAATAGGACTTTTGCCTCATACCTAGTATATTAACATGAGTATGTGGCACATAGGTCACCTCTCCTTTCTTTTTTCTCTGTGCCCATAGTCGACAGAGAAGGTCAGTCATTGGCAGCCTTTGTGACTCAGATTTGGCGTGGAATTCTTCTCAACACATTGTAATTCAGTCAGCTCAAATAGGTGCCCAGTCTCCTTACAGTCCCTCTACCCTTCTGAGTTTAAATTTAATGTACATTTGCCACGTTTATGTTTCCACCAGCAGGTGTTCCTTTGGAATAAAAATATTAAGTAATATTTTATCAGTGATAGTGATGAAAAGAAAGAAAGTTCTGTGGTGTGTCTGTGTCTGTGTGTGTGTGCATGTGTGTGTATATGATTTCAAACTAGAAGAGAGAATGACTCCAAGGAGAGAAACCAATTCCAAAATGTATCACAAATTCGCTTCGGTTTCTTTAAATCAAAATGTCATTGCCTCTTCTCCTACCAAAACTACTATGACGATCTCAAATGTGTCTTGTATTCACTATACCTCTGTCCATTCATTGTTTCACACTGTACTGTAAGCAGCTTCCAATCATGCAAACCATTGGTACCGCCCCCACTCTTAATATCCTTCAGTGAATCTCATCACACATATAACTAACTTAAAATTAACAGCATCTACAAAATCAGGTATGATTTTGGCCCCTGCCTTTTTTCAATCCTCACCATCAAATACTTTTTACCTTATTCACTTAATTTCACCCACGAGGATCTTCTGTGTCTCAAACTGCTACACTCATTTCTGCCCAGTGTCTTCTCTTCCATCCATGCATTCATTTAATTTACATTTATTAAGTGGTTCAAAATCAAACAGCCCCTTTCCTATGTATCTGGTTGTTTCCTACTCAGATTGCAGGGTGAAAACCACTTCCACAAGAAGACCTTGCCTGACTGTGACGGGAACTTCTTCGATATGTTCAGTAAAATCTATTCACTCTTCTTTCTGGCCACAGTTCTACAATTCTCAGTCTGTTTTTAGATCTCTGGATGGCATGGGACTAGTATCACCTATTGAATGGAAATGGAAATGTCATATGTCATTTCCAGACTGAAGTGTTTAAGAAGTAAGAATTTGGTAAAAGACCCCGAATTTTCTAGCATTTAGGTGCTGCCCATATCCCTTGACTCCTGTCCTCATATCACTCTGACTTCTGCTTCTGATGGCAAATCTTCTCCGACCCTGATTCTGATGCCTCCTCCTATAAGGACCCCTTGATTTCATTGGGCTCATCTGGATAATCCAGGACAATCTCTCCATCTCAAGTCCTTAATGTAATCACACTTTCAAAGTCCCTTTTGCTATGTCACATAACATATTGGTAGGTTTTGGAACATAGGCATCTTTGGGGAGGAGGGAACATTTTTCTATCTACCACACCAAGTGACCAGATACAGGTCTATAAAGGATTTAGAACAAAAGTTCTCATTAACATTCAAACTGGAAATAAAGAAAAGCTTAGACATGTGGTTTTTCTACCGAAGTATGTTATTCCAAGGAACTTCAAAATAGCCATCATTAAATTTGAAAAAGAATCATAAGGAGAAGGAAGAAAAGACAGCAGATTCGAGAACAAATAAAATAACAAATCTAAAATAACAATAACATGAGTGTGGTTATTAGCACATGAATTTGTCTGTAAACAAATGGAAACTTATTATAAACTTTCAAATTGTACTGCCACCGAAAAAGAGCTTAGGATAAAGATAAAAACGTTTTAAAGCCTTAAATCAACTTTCAGACTCCACACTTGTTCCGATTAGAAATGAACTTTGGAAGTGGTATACCCCTCAATTAGGACGTGATCCCCACACCTTCTTCAGATGTCATCATGGGGGATAATGGGCTGGTAAGAATCTCCCAGAGGGCATAACCAAGGGCCAGGGAGAACACTGAACATCAGAGCTACTCCCAAAGAATGGAATGAGGATTACATCAAGACCTGAGTTTGCCAAATCCTGCTGTAGTAATAGATCCAATTTCTCTTTCGATCAAATTTTGGTTTTGAGTCCCAAAACAGGCTCAGTTCCAAAAACTGGGCAAAAGGCCTGGGTTTTTATTAGGGCCATTGCCCTTATTCTGATCATCCCTCTCTGTTTTCTTATGACTGTACCTATTAAGTAGTAATCTTGTTGACCACCAATCTATGGTGGAGATGCCAAATTCGATAAATTATTTTTATAGCTCTTCATGGTCAGACATCCCTGCTATCCATATGATATTATCTACGTGGCTTCTGACAGATAAGCAAAACCATCTGGCCTCTGTCGTTTTGGGGTCTATCAACTGCCCTGCATTACAGAACCCAGTTCTAAAACAGCATCACCTATTATCAGTCCAGGGCTACCATTGATCTTCTAAATTATTTTGGTGCCTCACTCAGCAGTTTCTTATTTTTTATTATTTTGGTAAATGGTGTATCCTCTTTGTCTTCCCATGGGACATAGTCCTCTGGTGAGTTCTCCAGCCTTACATGGAATGTCCACTTTGGCATGTCCACATCTTTGAGAATATCGATACGATCTTCCATCATCTGCGACAGCAATTCTGAATATAGTTCTCTCCGTTCTTCTAGGAGTCATCAGGAGTCATCTCCTGATATTTTTGCCAAGACGTTAAATTCTGCGTATCAGGAGAGTGTTCTCAAATTGACAAAATCTCTCTTATTCGATCTTACATTCCAGCCCCTGATTAAACATCCTCAGAATCTACTCCTGTTGTCCTCCCCCAACTCCTGCTGGTGCATACTGGCTACATTCTGCAACTCTTTTGGCATATAGTCCCCTTCCTCCCTTAACAGGACCAACACACCCCCTACTGCCTCATATTGTGACTTAATTCTGTCCCTGGCCAGGTATTGAGAATGTATACTTGTTTTCAAATATACGCATTTGGGAAGACTTTCTTATTTAGAAAGTGTCCTAAAGATTATTATATTGTGGGATAAGACAGTCCCTACATAGCAGTTACAGAGATGTGAACAGTAGTGTGTTATGCGAGTGTGTGTGAGTGTGTGTGTGTGTGTGTGTGTGTGTGTGTGTGTGTGTGTTGGGGGGGTGGGTGTGAGAGAGAAAGAAAAAGAGAGAGAGAGAGAGAATGTCTGTAAATGAGCATTTCATGTTTAAGGCAACTAATGTCCTTTGAACTACTGGAGAAAAAAGTCAATGGATTCTGATTCTGATTGTTATTGTTATTGTTATTATTATTGAAACTTAAAGCACAAAGGCTGAGGATTGATATCTAAAAATTATGATATATTTAAATCTGAATAATTTAAAAAACAAGATTAGTGCAGTATATTCACACTGTAGTTTGTGAGCCTTTCTGCTGCCACAGGCTCTGGTACCTAAACAGATACTCTGTTATAAACAGTTTTTTAGAAATTTAATTTTTCATGATGTTCTTTACAATCACTAGAAAAATACCACTTACACTCCTTATGTGAACACTTACAGTGAAACCTGAAGCCACTCAAGAATAATTTTTGGATAAATATGATCAGAGATAAAAGTTTTCAGGTCTGATTCCAAGAAGCAAGTAGACCACACAATAAGCCACAACACAATAAGCAATTGACATGCTGATGCTCTCAAAGGAAAAGTTACCTAAACTTCAGTGTGATGGGAAATTGGGAAGCTCTCTTCAGAAACTAAATTTCCATAGGTTTGTAAACCTTACTATATATTTTTTCTAAAGGAAAGCACATATTCATTATTTTTCTTCATATTCCTTCCTTACCCTTCAACACACAAGCCCCATTGTGAGTTTGCCTATTATTTCTTGATTCCAAAACTCTTTATAGAGTCTGAGCAATTACAGAATCCTGCATCAAATCGTCATATGTTGTGAATGAGAATTTCAATGAACATGTACTTGGGAAATGAAAGACAGATGGTCTTTCAGTCTGTATCTCCTTTATCTCTTTTGTCAACCCAGAATTGACTTCACATGTCTTCTCCATTTTATTTGTATCACTATGCTTACATGGATTTCATAAATCTTTTTTTTTTTTTTTAGTTCACTTGAGTGTTTTCACCAATTCTAATTCTCTGAATGTCTTCTCCATTGAAATCCTCCTTTATTACTTTCCCTTCTTACTACTGTAATCCATTTCTCAACTGGGTCATTTCACATTTATTCTCCAGACTTTTCTAAATAAAAGGTCATAGTAACTAGGTCTTTCTTTATAATAAAACAATCTAACGAACTATCCCGTTTTGCAGTCTTCACCGCCATCTGAATCTTTGGCATCTGGCACACAGAAGGCATTGAATCGTTAAGGGAGAACAAAACCAGTACAATCCTTCCATCCATTTTTACTTTCCTAAACCTGGAGAATCCAGAAGCATCCCTGGGGTTGAAGGAGGACAGGAAGAGCAAGCAAGTGGATGGGTGGGAGATGAAGCACAGACCATATTCCCTTTTCCCACTGTTCAACGGTGGAAGTTGAAGGTCAGTCTGACCTGGGAGATGGAGAAATTTTGAAACTCAGAGTTTCATTGGAAACTGAAGATGAGATTGAGTAGCTGTGACTACCTGAGGCAGGTGACTATCAGAGGCAGGGAGCAGAAAACTCACACAACAGGTCTGAGGGCAGTAATTGTAAAAATTTGTTCCTATCTGTACTCAACTGACTCCAACATTTTACTTTATTTTATTTTATTTGCTCCAACATTTTAAAATAAATATATTTTTCATGAATAAATACATGAAGATAGGCAAAGTATTTCATGAAATTAAAAGTAAAGCAGGAAAAATGCAAAAGTCCCAAATGTGCTACTTACTAGGGGTATAATATCAGACAAATAAAAATAGTCTCTGAATATCAAGAGCTTCATTAAAAAAATAAGAATAAAATGATTTCAGTGCATTGTTGTGAGGTTCCAGTGAAGATTAATGCATCAAAATAACAACCACAATACCTGGAACATAGGAAGCCCTCAATTCATTCTAGTTTACTTCCCTCAGAATTTTCCATCTTTGTATATTTTCTGAGGAGTCACTGTATATCTAGGAACTCTACTTGACAAGCATGAGATGAAGTTCTTTCTCTGTATCTTAGAAGCCATTAAGGGTCACCAAGTTAATACAAATAAAAAGGAAAAAAGCACAAGAGCATCATCAAATTATGGTTTAAACTATAGTATAGTTGTTTTGGAAATTAGGGGAGAAAATGAAGCAAAATGTGAAATAACACAACACATTTCCTAGAAAACAAACCAAAGTTCAAGTCAACAAGAGGACTTGTTTTTCTTCCTTCTGGCTCTTTCCAACTTGAAACACAGCCAGAGCCTTTTCTGAAGATCAGGAAGCTTAAAGACTATAGGAGCCAGCGGTACATGTCATTGTCCTGATTTGTTATTCAAGACACAGATCTGTATTGCCCAAATTCTTACAGAACACTACTCCCTGGTACCCTATTTCAACATTTGCAACAGATTATTTGGAAAGCATTGTTGGGGGCAAAGCCACATCTAACAACTCCCATTCCTAGAGCATCAGATTTTAATTTTAATAAAAACAAGATTCGAAGCCTTTGGACATCAATTTATGGCAATGGGAGCTGTAAATAAAGTATAAGACCTAGTTACACTGAGTTTATTAATATAAAACCACCATGAAATCAATGGCTTGCTTGAAGAACTTAGATTCAGTTTACTTTGGATTAAGAAAATGTTTCATCTCATTGTGTGTAAGAGCTATAAATATGCACATATAAAGAAAGAACATTAATAATATGGGAGTATTTGCAAACTTTTTGACTACTCTAGCCCTCAAAAGAGAGGTCTCTTATTGCTAACCCACAAACCCTCTCGTTAACCCAGAAGATTCAATCTTGGTTAGTCAAGCTGTTACTCTTTTATGGTGCGTGCAGTCAGAGTAAAAGCCAACAAGGCTGAAAAATGAGTAAAACAGTGGATGGAAGGTTATGTCAATCTGTATGATCTGTAGGGGGAAGGGAAGAGCAGCCAGAGTTGGAGATAGAATAAAAGTTGCTTTTACTAGAAGAGAAATACTGACTGTAGTTGTTGTGAGGAGGGTCATAAATGAGAGTCTCTTAAGTGTTGTGGGTGACAATGTGGATGGAAAACAAAATGAGATGTGAGAAACATTGCTGAGGTTGTGGATTAGATATGTTTTAATTTCTCACAAGGAACACAAGTAGTGCCTGGAATTTCTTTTGCCCTTTTTTGGTTTTAGCTTATAAATTGTGCTTTTTTTTATTTGAGAGAGAGAGAGAGAGAGAGAGAGAGAGAGAGAGAGAGAAAGTGCGTGTAAGCAGAGTAGAGGGGCGGAGGGAGAAGAGAGAGAGAATCTTAAGCAGGTTCCATGCTCAGAGCAGAGCCCGACATGGGGCTCAATCCTACGACCCTGGGGTCATGAGCTGAGCTGAAATCAAGAATCAGATGCTCAACCAACTGAGCCACCCAGGCACCCCATGTAAATTGTGCTTCTTGAAAGCAAAATCATATGTAGACAGGACCATTTGTATCTCTGGGTTGTGAGGGATACACTCATAGCCAAACAGCCAGAAAACAATTTTAATATTCCTTCCCCATACACAGAATGCCATTTGTATGCTGACGCATGTAGTCTATAAAGGTCAAAGGTCCACAAAAGTCAAAGCTCACTTGTAAGAATCTTTGTGCACTAGATGAGCGTAGGATTCAGGTATGTAAATGAGCAAAATAGAACCATGTGCAGCAGGATGAGGGGAAAAAGAACAGGCAGAGCAAAAGAGGTCAGTATCCAATGAATACAATATGGAATTACTTGGCAGTTTAAACTGTTCACAAGAACTTTGGACCAGGAGAAACAGCAATTTTCAGAGACACAAGGCTTTTTGTAAAATGTACATCAATCCAAACTGAGAAAACTCTGGGGAATCATATGAGTTCTTTTCTCCTTGGTGACTAAGATCTGCAACATGTCCCACTTCTCTGTAAGCCTTAACTAGGAGCTAAACTCCATCCAGACATCTCATGTTATCAGTACTTGCCCCATAGTGCATGTATAATCAGTATTTGGTGAGTAAATAACCTCCTCTCACAAAAACTACTGCCTCCCTCCACCATAATACTATGAGAAATTAAAATGAACCCTTTAAGTGTCTGGCTCCTTAACTAACTTTAAGCTCCATGAGCTCAAGGACAGTATCACATTCATGTTTGGAGTCCCAGTTGGCAGAGTGAGCGCTCAGGCAATGGATTTTGAACTGAACTGAACAAGAAATATACAAAAATAAGCTCTTGCTTGGGTGGAAATAGAGTGGGTAGAGGTACATATAGGCCATCTTCACAGAGCCAGGCAGGAGAGGATTTGCAGGTAGATTGAGGTGAACTCAGTCTTGATGTAAGACCTCACAGTCTAGCAAGTTCTGCTGTTATGAGCAGTGTAGAAATTATGTGGTAACAGTATATGAAATATTATGGTTCCATTCTCTGTGTCATATACTTTTCATAGGTTTTGTCAGAAGACAGTATCGAGTTGCAAATAAGAAGATTATCTGCAGAGTATCTTGTACCTTGAAGTTACTTGGAGGTGAGTCTAAATTTTGTATGGTGACACATGAACCATAAGCAAGAGATCATATTCAGAATAGTTCCTTTGGGAGACTGAAGGTTTATTCTAATAATACTGTGATTGCTCAACATCTCTTAGGAACTTCCTTTAAAAACTTTGAAAAATAATTCTCTTTGTAGGTGAATATTATTTTGAAAACAGGCAAAAGTTATCCACACTTTCGTGTCGTGAATGAATATGTGTTATTAACAAAGTAATGCAGTGTTTTGAAAAGAAAATAAGGCATACTAATGAAATCACTGGTATTTTGGAGTTGCTTGAAATCTGACTGAAATCAGTGCCATTAGAAGTCACAAAAATATCTTTATCAGAACAATACTGTGAAAATATGTAAAATGCTTTCTAGAAGGACTAATTTGGGAAACAACACTCATGTAAATGCATAAGGTGTGGCCTGCTTGTTCCAGAAAAGTCTTGGAACTTTAAAATATGAATCCCATAGGGGCGCCTGGGTGGCTCAGTCAGTTGAACATCCAACTTTGGTTCAGGTCAGGATCTCAAGGTTCGTTAGTTTGAACCCCGCATCAGGCTCTGATGCTTGCTGCTGTCCGCGCAGAGCCGCTTCGGACCCCCTGTCTCCCTCTCTCTGCCCTTCCCCAACTTGCACTGTCTCTCAAAAATAAATAAAATATTTAAAAACAAAATAAAATAAAATATGAATACCATATATTTTTCATTTTCCTCTGTGTGCTTTTATAAGGAATGCCAAAGAACAATAAGAGAGAGTAGAAAATAGGAGAAAGCGGTGGAAATTGAGAAATCCTTTGCCAATACCGAGGCACTGACAAGGTGGTTTATGTCAAACTATTTATGGAATTTAGAGAACAACACATGAAATGGTCTCTTAAAAAATGATCTCTAAGTAAAAGGATGTGGGCAGACTTATCAACTTCCTGTGTGAACTTCTATCCTATTGGAGTTTGTGAACCCTACATATAGTAGTCCATCTATTAAATAATTAGATATTTATTAAGACAGCTTAAACCAGAAAGAGAAAGAAATACAGCTCTATCCCTCCCCTGTACACCCATTGGCTAAGTTGTTTGGGCAGTCAGTGCCATGAAATCATTTGCTTGTGAGAAACCACACTGTTTTTTTCTTTCTCAAGTTTAGGTATGAATAAACCACTCTGAAAAAGCTATCTTATACCATTAAACAGTCACTGTCTAGTTACAGGTTAGATCTCTGCCCTCTACTGGAAAATACTATACATGCACCAGAATGTTTCTTATTTCTAAGTTTATGGAAACCATACATCAATATGTTGATCACAAATCACTGTGTTTCCTTATTTAAATCTATCCATATCCTTAATATTTATGAAATTCTCTCCTATTCTCAAGTTTTATTATTTTAGCATATCATTAAAAATATGTATTTAAGTACTTCTCTACCACAAGACCTCTTTTTCTGTGCTGGCAGTACAAAGAAATGGAGTGGCGTGGTCCCTGTCCTTTAGGCCTGGGTAAACACACATGTGCACACGTGTGTAGATACCATGTGCATAATACAGTAGCCACTAGGCACATGTGAAAACTTAGCATTTGAAATGTGATGGGCCCATATTGTAATGTGCCAAAAGTACAATGTACACACCAGATTTCTAGAATAAAAAATACATTAAATGTTAATTGCTTATTTTGATTACTTTTTGAAATACTATTCTGGGTGTATTGTGTTTCAATATATTGCTAAATTAATTTACCTCTTTATTTTACTTTTTTAAATGCGGCTACTAAAAAATTAATATATATGACTCAAATTTTTGGCTCACATTACATTTCAGTTGGCTAGCACTGTCCTAGAAGCTCTAATTTAAGAAACTGATACAAATACATAACTTACTATATAAACATCAATATGGTATATGTAATAAAAGATTATATTTATATCCGTTAAGCATGTTGAATTTATACATCTCCTAAGAGGGAACTGTTACACTATTATTATCATCATTCATCTGTTATTTTTTTAGATGAGCAAACTAAGGCCAGAGAACTTAAATATCTTGACCAAAGGGGAAAATCCATGATTTGAACCCATGTAGGTGGAATTTGGAAGCTGTGCTTTTCATCACCACACCACATGCCGCTGTAAAGAACATGGATGAGGGTACTTCATTGAAGTGTGGCTTCAGAAATGGCTTTCTGGTGTAGCTGAAATATGAGTTGAATTTTTTTTGTTTATTTTGAGAGAGACAGAGAGAGAGCATGAGCAGGAGAGAGGCAGAGAGAGAGAGAGAGAGAGAGAGAGAGAGAGAGAGAGAATCCCAAGCAAGCTCTCTACTGCCAGTGCAGAGCCTGACATAGGGCTCAAACTCATGAACTGTGAGATCATGACCTGAGTCAAAATCAAGATATGGACACTTAACCAACTGAGCCACCCAGGTGCCCCTGAATCTTTAACAATGAATAGAAGATGGTCAGGTAAACCTCTTTCTTATGTGAAAATAAATCCATAGAAATGAGAATGTTATTTGAGTACATGTACATGAAAGCTGTCCTAAGGATAAAGGAATGGCAAAATCCTTTATCTCTAAAACCTTTGGGCACCCACAGAGGCAATATGAGATGTAAAAAGGAGCAAGAGAAGGGAAGAGGAGGAGGAGGAGGAGGGAGAGAAGGAGGGAGAAGGAGGTGATGTCATTGTTGCTCACAGAGAATTTACATTTGGCTGGAAGTGGAAAATTGTAAGCTTTTGCAACTCCATCACTTTATAAATGTAAAACTCAGTAAGTCTATGATTTCTGTGAGTCCCCAAATCGACCTCTTGTTCCAAGTCTAAGGATATTAATTGGCAATCAGTGTGTTTCTAACCCACGGGAGAATCGTCTATGGAAAATAAACTCGATGGTGAATCCCTAGAAAGTTTGCATGTAGACAAACTGAGCCAAAATCAGGACAGTGAGATGCCTGCTTAGTTCAGTATGCGGCACCTTCATGTTTCGGGGATTTTTGGAGATCTCCTGATAATAATAAAGACAAAAGAACATCATTTTGAATGATTTAAAAAAGGAAGCAGTCTCTCGCCTTCTAAATCTCATCTTCCAAGATAAATGCTTGTGTTCAGGTAAGGGGTTCGGGGCAATAAGGAGTGACGAGGGGACACTATTAGTTTCTACATGTGTGAGGAAATGTAGATCCTGGCTCTGCTCACTGCCACGGAGATCTGCTGTTTACAACAAGAGAGACGCAGTCTCCGATCATTACCTCAAAAAGGGAAGTTAGGACAAATTACCAGGAAAGAGTCTAAAAACCCAAATGAAGAGGTGGTGTGGGAAAAAAGAAACAGAGGGTTGCGTTTGGATGACGAAATAAGAGCAGGGATGAAGCTGCCATGTGGGTGAGAACGAACTTCTAACCCCATCGGCCAAGTCTTCCTGGAAGGGATGAGCCTGAGTTAAGATTTAAAGAATGAGTAGAACTCAGCCTGGAGAAAAACTGATTTCAAAGGAATAGCAAGTGGTGGAAACGGATGAACAATGACTCGTGTGGAATCAGAGTGTGGGGCTGAGCAGTTGAGCGTGTCTCAAGCATTGACAGGAAGGAGTGGGAGACAGATAGGAATGAGGTAGGCAAGCTCACTTCCTGGAAGGCCTTGCAGTCCCTTTTAAGCATCTTGGATTTTACCCTTTAGGCAATGGAAATCACCTAATTGTGTTGGGGAGAGAGTGATGTAGTCAGACTTATATAAAGAGAAAATTTCTGTTTACCTCCTTTTCTTTGTTCTTGCAACGGTTCCTCCATTCCAAACTAGCCCCTCTCCCTGTTATTATTTTCCTTTCATCTAACCAAGCGACCTTCAGTTTGTAAAAATACCTATGATTCTATTATTTACTTATCCCAATACAGTGGGGTATTTTGGAATTTGCTATTTCCCCAAATTGAAACCTACCAACTAATGCTATTTTAGTCGTTGTTCAGTGTAACCTTTTGGAAGCTCTGGTGAAAGTCTTCAAATACTTTTGAACATATTCAGTGAATACTTTCTGAATTTCTTGGGTAAAGGCTAATAAGTGCTAGGTAAGATAGAGGCCAATACTCTTTCTTCCATAGCATCTTAGGACATGGGTTCTCTTCTGCTTCAAGAAAGAAGAGACCAGGACATTGTCTTAAGAGCAGGCAATATGCCTTTCATCTTTCTCCTCCATGTTAATCATAGGCCATTAAATGCAACGTGTATTTTAAAAATAGGAGAATGAATCAGGATCCAATGTCCAATCCTGCCACTTGCTATCTGTATGCTCATGGATAAGATTCTTGATCTTCCAAAATCAACTCCCAGACTGTAGTATTAGAGTAATAATACTAGGTGGTGTCTACTGAATCCTTGCTATGTGCCAGCCACTGGCCTACCTTCAGTGCTTTATACTTATGATAGTACCTACTTAATCCTCACAGGCAGTCAATGCTATATCCTCATTCTTATTTTACAAATGGAAACAATGTGGCATATAGAGAAAGACATTCCTCAAAATCCATGTCAAGAAAGTTGCAAAGTGAGGATTTGAAGCCACCGATTCTGATCCAGAACTCATGCGTTGAAACTACTATATCCCTAAAAACCAAATTGGTTAGGGTTCCACTGATGAACAGGTATGATCTTTGTACATGGAGAGCCGTTGGTTGAATTTAAGTAGTACCATTGTTCGGTTTTATTTTGGGATAAAGCTTGTCAGAGTGTGTAAGGTCTAGCACATAGAAATTCCCAGGGAAATGAGTTCTTGTTCATTCCTCCATAAAAACTAGTGCCGTTCCTCTCTCCATATCCCCACCGCGGGAAGGACTTCTAAATAGATCTATTTTCCTCTTCCCATAACCCCCAATGATAAAGAATTAAAGTAAAATGCACAACTTGTACCAGATGTTCTGTAGTTGTTTTGGCTTGAATGTCCCTTGGTTTCCTGCACATCGCTTATACTTTGATACTGTGTCTTCACGTGTTCACATGCACCCCATCTGAAGTTTCTTGACGAGAAAGGGGATAGGCCCGGCATCAAAGCTAACCTCCTGGCCTCATTCCCCAACTGTTTAATTTCCCTTCCCAAGATTCACAAGAATTTCTTGTGTCAGTGCTCACGTGGTCAAAGCAGATGGAAGAAAAGATGGATGGATTACAACCACACCTACCCAAAGTCCTGAATTAAGCACCGTACCTGAGACTTCCAAATTCTGGCCAGAAGTTTAAAACCAAAAGTGTTTCGAGCATCCGTGGTGCTGCCTATATAAACCTAAAATAAACTGTTGATTCAAATAGAAATTGCCAAATGCCTCCCTTGTCTGACACAGTGTAGACTCAATCCAGTGTGGATTCATTACATTTTGGATGATCCACCTATCAGAGAACCTGAAGCAGAGAAATAACTCGTGCAGAAAGAGACCACAGGAGTTTAAGATTCAGGCTAAATAGCAAAGGAAAATGGTTATAAAATAATATAGGCCAAAAGAAAATGTATTATTCATCTTTGCACTAATGTGCTAAGAACAGCAAAAGAATCTTCAGTTTCGATACATGTTATCTCTAACGGTTTTCTAAATCATGTTTCATCCCCTCTCCCATCAGTGATGAGTCCCTAGCATTGCTTCATTTACCTTATAGAAATGTTTGCTACCAAAACTATTTATTTTTATATTGGCTAAGTCTTTTTCTGAGATATATTCTAAACAAATGGTGGCTACTGAGTCTGTCTTCTTCATGTCCTTCCTAGAACAGTATCTACCACATACAGTTTGCTTTTAAAATATAATATGCTAGGGGCGCCTGGGTGGCGCAGTCAGTTAAGCGTCCGACTTCAGCTCAGGTCACGATCTCGCCGTCCGTGAGTTCGAGCCCCGCGTCGGGCTCTGGGCTAATGGCTCAGAGCCTGGAGCCTGCTTCCGATTCTGTGTCTCCCTCTCTCTCTGCCCCTCCCCCGTTCATGCTCTGTCTCTCTCTGTCCCAAAAATAAATAAACGTTAAAAAAATTTTTTTTAAATAAAAAAAAATAAAAAATAATATGCTAAAAAAATTTAAAAAGATAAAAAATAATATGCTAAATATCTAGTGAGAATGCTATTATGAATCTTACAGTCCTCTACAATCTGGTTCTGGTCACATCTCTGTAAAGCCTTCTATAAATGCACCACGTTCTAGAAACAATAGTGACCCATAAAGTTGCCAGGCTATTGTCTAACATATCCTTAGCTGTCGTTAAGTGGATGCCATGGTCATGAACAAGTGCCTACACATTCTTCACAATTACTCTACAGAAAACCATAAACCGACAGCATGTGCATTGTTATCCTAACTGTACATGAGGAATTGTGGAGCCTAGACATATTAATAAGAATTTTTAGAAATTATACTGTA
Organism: Herpailurus yagouaroundi; assembly: GCF_014898765.1. Taxonomy (NCBI): domain Eukaryota; kingdom Metazoa; phylum Chordata; class Mammalia; order Carnivora; family Felidae; genus Herpailurus; species Herpailurus yagouaroundi. The sequence continues at coordinate 31,032,200 of NW_024412417.1, read as the reverse complement.
CATGTAAATAATCATATCCACATACATATTTATACTTATATAGTATAACTGCTAGCTCATATATATATATATATATATATATATATATATATATATATACACTCAAATATTGCTCTGCTTTCCAAAGTTCATTTATTTAATCTTTGCACCAAACTTGCGGCTTAAGTGCATTTTTAAATTTGAGACAAAGGAAGTGAAAAGATATTAAATAAATTGTCTCAATTCACAAGGTTACTCAATGGCAAAACTAGGGTCTGAACTCTGCCTAAGCCCAGGCTCTCATCCGCTACACCCACAGTGTTGTTCTAAGGTTTCTCTAAGCAACTGGCCCCCAGTCACACAGCTGTCACAACAGCTAGACTCTGAACCATGCTTGCCTGGCTTTTTGCTCAACACGAGGCTGCCTTTCCCAATATTCCTATTCTTTGAACTTCAATGTCACTGAAAATATTAGAGCTGATAAAAGCGTTAAGAGTTGACCTAACCTCATTTCCTCATTCAGATCACAGATGAAATGCCCACAGAGGGGGAGGGGCTTGGTGAAAGTCACACAGTAGCTCAGGGAAGGAACTGAGTTACTTCTTCACATTCATCACATGCCATCCACCTTGGGATTTCTTTATAACCTGCTTTATAAGTGCTTTCTGTTTCTAAGACTTGCATCCACTAAAAAATAGCAAGTGAGATAGCAGCTCTAAGGGGAAAAAATGTATAATGGCTTCATGAGATGAAAAGAAGTAAATTAATACAAATTACAGTTCTACGTCTTTTTCTTAATTTGTGGTCACATTTATTTATTTATTTTGAGAGGGAGAGCACGAGCAGGGGAGTGGCAGAGAGGAAGAGAATCCCAAGCAGGCTCTCGCTGTCAGCACAGAGCCCAGCATGAATTGCGAGATCATGACCTGAGCGGAAATCAAGAGTCAAACACTGAACCAACTGAGCCACCCAGGTGCCCTCAGTTTTACATCTTTCAAACAACCCATGCTAGATATCCAGGCAAATCTCCAGCATATTCACGCAAACTGGTGAGACAGCATCCATTTATTTACTGGTCTATGCCAGGAGACATTTGTTCTAATTCAACAATTTTGTGCTAAGTTCCTATTAGGTACCGAGAATCAGGCTAAACTTTAAATTCATTTAGACCAGAAGAACTGTAGGTATCTCTAACTGCAATATCTTCATATCCATGAGCTCATAGAAGGAACCAAATGTTTGTTGAATACATGGGTGAGTGAGTGAGTGAGTGAGTGAGTGAGTGAGTGAGTGAATATGAGAAGGTTCTGTGAGTATATCCAACAGGGTGCAAAAACACCAGGCTATATCATCAGTGACAACGTCTCTTTGCATCTCTCCTAGAAGAGACTTTTGAGAGGGTGGCTGGGGTGTGTTTAAATATATAAAATATTGGGGCACTTGGATGATGCAGTCGGTTGATTATCCAACTCAGGCTCAGGTCGTGATCTCATGGTTCATGGGTTCAAACCCCACATCAAGCTCTGAACTGGCAGTGAGGAGACTTGTTCGGATTCTCTCTCTCTCTCTCTCTCTCTCTCTCTCTCTCTCTCTCTCTCTCCCCCCCTGCTCCTCCCCAACTAGTGCACACGTGTGTGCATGCACTCTCTCTCTTGCTGTCTCAAAATAAATAAACTTAATGAATATGTAATACAATATTTTTAAATGTTCTGGAAATCTTAACAACTAACAATATGCTTATTGAGCTCTGCTCTTTCTTGCATTATTATTGTTTCACCCATTATAATGAAGCATTTTTGCTGTGTGGCAAGAAATAAGAATTGACAAGAAGCATGAAATGGCTGCAGAGACTCCCAAGTCCAAGAAGGCAGAAAGAGAGGCATATTCTTAGCTTTCGTCCACAATAGTTTTCCCTCACAGTTAGCAAAATAAAGAATTGTGGTAGCACTGGTTTTTAAGAAAAATCAAAAAGCAATTCCAAAAAGGTATTCATAACATTTCTCATCTAACCAGACCTAAGCTTGGCTGGAGCAGCTCCTCACCCACATGAAAAGCAATTCTCCCATGGAGCTTTTTATTAGTGATTACCACTCCCCTTATATGTGTATGCTCTTGGCTGTTTTTTTTCCCCCGCATCCAATATGATCAATAAAAATTCAAATGTTATCATGTGCTATCCAATGTACTAACCAACACACTTGCCGTGCAACATATCTTTCTACTCTTTAAAAATAATCATAGGAGCTGAATATTCTTATACCCGTTTTCCAGACAAGGAAGTTGATGCTCAAACAGTTTAACTTTTCCCAGGCCACAAAAAGCAAGTAAATAATATGACCAGGGTTTTAAATCCACATGTCTTATTCCAACATCACAGTGCCTCCTATTGTGCTAGATTGCTCCTGTATCTTCCAACACTTCTGCACACATATTGATACCCTGACAACCACAAGCAGAAAAAATTACTGGTAAGCTGTTCCCCATACAAACATACCTGATAAGTTGGGTCATTGTCAGCTCCTGCGTTGAGAGTTGTGTGATTTTTGGCTATTGCACGGCTCAGTGGCTCAGTGTTTCTTCTTGCCCTGCACCAGCAGTTTAACGATCTCCATATGTTCAGGAGCTCACAGAAAGGGAATTGAGAACAGCTTGATTAGCATAGTACGGGTGTTGGGTAAACTGCTGTCTTAGTTGAAGATATTTTTCTTCATGTTACTCAGCGTGAAGTCTCTCCACAATTCATCAGTTAACACCATGGCTCCTTAGTGACCAAGCACTAAATCTTGAGTTTCAACCCCTTTGGGAATGTTTCACTTACTGATAGATAATCAAGAAGCATTTATTGAGCACCTGCTGTGGGAAAGCCCCAATAGGGAGTTACAAAGAATTATGAGACTATGCAACTTTTCCTCAAAAAATCCAATAGCTACTTAAGGAAAAATGGAAAACTATCAATACAATAGTGGAGAATTAAATTTAGAAGTCAGGGTGAGAAGATACTAGGATGTTATTTAAAATTGACAGTAAAATGAAAATCAAAGTCACTAGGTGCAGAAGAATTTCAGATGTGTTCTCATCACTGGGCTCAGACAGCCAGTGAGCGATTCTTGGAGGAGGGAAGACTTCATACAAACTGAGTTGAGATTGTACTGGGTGTACTAGATGAAGAGATAAGGGCAGGAAAGAGAATCATGTGAGGTCTGTTTCTATAGAACCGACGTGATTGTACAATTTTCCCACTTTTTTGAAACAATGGACAAATGAAATATACTGTTTTAATTGGCTTATAAAGTTAATCTTGGGTTCCTGGGTGGATGAGTCAATTAAGCCTCCGAACTCTTGATATCGTCTCAGGTCATGATCTCAACATTCACAAGTTCAGCCACACTGACAGTGTGGAACCTGCTTGGGATTCTCTCTCTTTCCCTCTCTCTCTGCTTCTCCCCCACTCACTTTCTCTCTTTCTCAGAATAAACAAACTTTTTAAAAAAACCCATAATCTTTATTTCACATAAACTTTAAAAATACCTTGCTGACAGTCATTCAGTCAGAGGTTAAAGATACAAAAGACAACTATTTCTGCCCTTAAGAAGCATATACTCTAGTAGGGGAGGAAGAAAAAAATACATGATTTTAGTAGAATGTTAAGTAGTGTTAAAATACAGATGTATAACTCTGCCTATTAAAGAAATAAATTCCAGAAAGTATTTGAGAGAATTTCAAAGAGGAAATCTGAAACTACAGGTTCTAGGGAAAGAAATAGCAGTTTTGTTTTTTGAATAAGAGTATGAAGCATATTGTACTATAAAATCATGAAAGTCATTGGTGACAAAGAAGGGAGATTGATCTTTATTTGTGAGGTGGTAAAAAACCTTTGGTTATTCGGGGTCTTTGGCTCTTTGGGAATAAATCCCACTTGATCATGGTGAATGATTTTTTTGAATGTATTCTTGGACTCAGTTTGCTAATATTTTGTTGAGGATTTTGCGTATGTGGTCATCAAAGATATTGGCCTGTAGTTCTCTTTTTTGTAGTGTGTTTATCTGATTTTGATATTAGGTTAATATTGGTCTCATGGAATGAATTTGGAAGCTTTCCTTCCTCTTATATTTTTGAAATAGTTGATAAGAATTTAAATCTGCTTTAAATATTGGTAGAATTCACCTGTGAAGCTGTCTGGTCCTGGACTTTTGTTTGTTGGGAAGTTTTTTGATTATGGATTCAATTTCATTGCTGATAATTAGTCTGTTCAAATTTTCTATTTCTTCCTGATTCCATCTTGGGAAGTTACATGTTTTTAGGAATTTATCCATTTCTCTAAGTTGTCCATTTTGTTGGCATAAAATTGTTCATAATATTCTCTTGTAACCCTTTATACTTCTGTGGTGTTGGGTGGTACTGGTTGTTATTGCATTTCATTTCTGATTTTGTTTATTTGAGTCCTTTTTGTTTGTTTGTTTTTGATAACTATGGTAAAAGTTTATCAATTTTGTTGATCTTTTCAAAGAACCAGCTCATAATTTCATTGATCTGTTCTATTGTTTTTTTAGTTTCTTTTTCATTTATTTCTGCTCTAATTTTTATTATTTCCTTTCTTGTACTGTTTTGGGTTTTGTTTGTCCTTCTTTTTCTAGCTCCTTTAGGTATAAGGTTAGGTGGTTATAGCTGAGATTTTGTTAGTTCCTTGAGGTAGTCCTATATTGCTATAAACTTCCCTCTTAGAACAGCTTTTGCTGCACCCAAAGATTTTGGACAATTGTGTTTTTGTTTTTATTTGTCTCTATGTCTCTTTTGATATCCTCTTTGATTCTTGGTTCACCCATTCATTGTTTAGTAGTATGTTATTTAACCTCCATGTATTTGTGTTCTTTCCAGATTTTTTTCTTGTAGTTGATTTCTAGTTTCATGGTGTTGTGATCTGAAAAGATGTATAGTATGACTACAGTCTTTTTTAATTTGTTGAGACTTGTTTTATGGCCTACCATGTGAACAATTCTAGAGAACATTCCATGTGCTCTTGAAACGATGGTGTGTACCACTGTTTTGAGATGAGATGTTCTGAATATATCTGTTAGATCCATCTGGCCCAATGTATCATTCAAAGCTACTGTTTCCTTGTTAATTTTGTTTGGATGATCTGTCCATTGATATAAGTAGGTTGTTAAAGTCCCCTACTATTATTGTATTACAATCAGCTACTTCCCTGATGTTTGTTAATAGCTGCTTTATGTATTTGGGTGCTTTCATATTGGGAGCATAAATATTTACAATTGTTGTATCTTCTTGTTAGATTGTTCCCCTTATGATTATATAGTGTCCTTCATCATCTCTTGTTACAGTCTTTGTTTTAACGTCTATTTTGTCTGATGTAAGTATTGCCACCCTAACTTTCTTTTCACTTCCATTTGCATGATAAATATTTTTTTATCCCTTCATTTTCAATCTGCATGTGTCTTTAGGTTTGAAATGAGTGTCTCATAGGCAGCATATAAATGGGTCTTGCTTTTTTATCCATTCAGTCACTCTATGTCTTTTGATTGGAATGTTTAGTCCATTTACATTCAAAGTAACTACTAATAAGTATGTATTTATTGCCATTTGTTACGTTTTTATGGTTATTTTAGTATTTCGTCTCTCTTCTTTTCTTGTCTTGATCTCTTCTCCCACAGTTTACTGCCTTTCTTTAGTGATATACTTGGATTCCTTTCTGTTTATTTTTTACATATCTATTACCAGTTTTTGATGTGTCATTACCAATTAGCTTATATATAACATCTTATGCATAGAGCAGTTTATATTAGTTTGATGGTCCCTTAAGTTAGAAACCATTCTTAAACCACTAAATTTATATTCTTCTCCCTGCCATGTTTTAAGTGTATAGTGTCATACTTTACATTCTTTTATTCTGTGAATCCCTTCACTGAATTTTATAGATACACTTAATTTTACTGCTTTTGTTCTTCCTACTTTTCTTACTCCTGCTTATGATCTTTCCTTTCCACTCAAAAAGTTCCCTTCAATGTTCCTTATAAGTCTGGTTTAGTAGTGATGAATTCCTTTAACTTTTGTTCGTCTGAGAAACTCTTTTTCTCTCTTTCTATTCTCGATGATAGATAGCCTTGCTGGATATTCTTCACTGCAATTTTTTTCAGCACTTTGAGTATATCATGCTACTACCTTCTGGCCTGCAAAGTTTCTGCTGAAAAATCAGCTGATAGCCTTATGGGGTTTCCCGTGGATGTAACTATTTTCTTTTCTATTGCTGCTTTTAAAATTCCCACTACTTTTTGCCATTTTAATTGCTATGTGTCTTGGTGTGGCCTTCCTTGGGTTGATTTTGTTATGGGCTCTCTGTGCTTCCAGGATCTGGATTTCTGTTTCCTTGGTGGGCTTTAATGGAAGAGGTCCATTTTTCTTGTTCACTGTATACCAAACCTCTTTCTTTGTGAAAAGCCCCACCCTTTCAAGATCCTATCTCTTTCAATACAGTGGGTGAGGGGCTCCAGATTATGAATGATTCTGATGATTCTCCAATAGGAAGATAACATTTAGTTCCCCAAATTCATAGTGTTGTGGAAATATAAGAAATGTTTGGCTCAGTTCAGTTTTACTTCTACCACTTAGTTTAGCAAGTTACTTAATTTCAAAGAGGTTCAGCTTTCTCATTCACAAATTAAAACATAATATTACTTACCTAAAATGCTGTTGTAATTAGAGTCAGATGAGATTAAAATATATAAAAGACTATGCATAGCAGGAAGTCAGTAAATGATAGTACTTAAATAGTAATTTTCACAGATGCTGCTACTATTGTCTATAAATTATAATGGATATTTTAGCCAATATCACTGAGGGCATTGAATTATTTCCCTACCTTGCCTACCTTTGTTGATAAAGTTTCCTGTGTCTAGAATGCCTATTTCTTATTGTACATACCACTAAAATCTTCCTTATCCTTTAAGGAGCCATCTTTCTGAACTTCTTGTTTTCTTCAAAAGCAATTTCATGATTTAAAGGTGCTAAAACACCCAGGTTTGATTCTCTGTAACGCTTTTCTTCTTTTCTTGTTTAATTTCTTCTTTAATTCATTATTATAAGAACCCTACTAAGCAGGCATAAGAATGTTATTAAAGCAAGTTTGTGAATTCATTTAATTTGAACATGATATGAAGCAGTGGAAAAACTGGAGAAAATTTACGTTGACAATAATGCAGAGATGTCATGTGTGGTTTTTTGTTTGTTTGTTTGTTTGTTTGTTTTGTTTTGTTTTTTTAGTTTTTCCCAAATCTCTGTATTGAAAGATTTTACCAAAGATGTATGGGGAAAAAATTTAAAGGAAGCCTTGGGTTAAGTATGTTCCTATATAAATTCAAGCATCCCCCCCTTCCAAACTGCAAAAAAGTATTTATTATCATCAAACTAAAATTCTGAGTCATCCAAACACTTGGGCTGAAATCAAAGTTTAGAGACAAATGCAAAACATCTTTGAGCAGTGCAGCAATAATCAATAAGACTTGATAGTTGATTCCAAGATGTGAGAGCTATTGAAGCCAGAACTTGAAGAAAGTCCTTTTCTTGGCAGAAGACGTAAGCAAAGATGACACAGTGGGAGTCCTCCAAGAAGCTCTGCTGTTGCTGCAAGCAGATCTCACCTAAGCCTTATCATCACTCCAAGGAACATAGGCTTTATTTCTAGGGCCAACCCAGATGGAAAAAAAAAAGATCTATTAAAACATTCTCTCCTCACTATAGAGAGGCCTAAAAAATGCATTCAACCAAGTGACACAGGGAGTTGGCTCAAGGGAGAAATTTGATAGTGTAATCCCAGATACTGGGGAAATAACTTTCAGTACAGAGCTGATTTTTTTCCAAGTGACCTATATGACACTAATGTGGGATGAGTCATGAGAAAGTGGACTTGGCTGGAGAATTGACCAATGACAATTTAAACTAGCCTAATATTTTTAAGTGCCTCATCCAAATTCTGATATATGCCCCCTAACCCTACTATTAGAATCCCCCTCCCCCTCCCAGAAACAGAATGTCCTTATCTTGTCCCAGGAAGGTGAGGAAACTCACCTCAACATGCCTACTTTGTGTTTCATGTTTTCTACCCACTTACTCTTAGAAAAATCAGACTTTTCTGGGGCACCTGAGTGGCTCAATTGGTTAAGCGCCCAACTTCAGCTCAGGTCATGGTCTCGCAGTTCATGAGTTCGAGCTCCACTGTCATACCAAGTCTGCTTCAGATCCTGTTTCCCTCTCTCTGCCCTCCCCTACTCATGCTTTTTCCTCTCTCTCTCTCAAAAATAAAATAAACACTAAAAAAGTAAAGAAAATAAGACTTCTCTGTGTCTACTTTCTTCATGGCATTAGGAGGTGTCTTGTTAGATAATTATCCAGATCAATAGACTTTGGAAAAAATTTATATTTTAAATTTTATATTTAAAATATACTTAAATATTTTAAAATTTAAAATTTAATATTGAATATATTGAATATGTTAATAGCCAAATAGGTTATGCGTGTATCAGGAATTTCATGTCCCCTAACTCATGCCTATAGTTTTGTTAAAGTTATTTATATCTCAGTTTCATACAGAAAGCATCTGAGGATGCTATCTATAGTTATCATAGGACCATCATATAGTATCACTGTCACATATTGATTTGCCAGTTGCTGAGACGTATGACAAATTATTTTCCCTAGGTATTTCCAGCACTAAGGGAAGTCCTTGGAAGGAATATTTAGGTCAGAAGTCCTCTTGGAATTCCTTTTATTCTTTGCATAAATATCCCTGCAGAAGTTCTCTGCTATATCTAAAAGTATTAGTAGCAACCAGTACAATTTTCTGAGTACCTCCTAAGAACTGGACACTTATTTGAAAACTCTCTGGATCTTGATGATTATGGAAATAACCTCAAAGATCTTGTTTTCCAAGATCAGTTAACCAGAGAGTGGCACAGAGTGAAGTGAAATTAGGTTCTAACCATCTCCCAGTCCTTGTTCTCTATCATAGCTCATCCAGGGGATTTTTGCTTTGGTTATACCCCCATAGTGGCACAGCCTTATCAGTAAGTCATCAAAAGCCTGAGAAAGTCCTTAAACTGATCATCAGATAGTTCCCATATCCTAGGCTAGAAATTAAGGTGTCAGTTGGCAGATACCTTTGTAAGTTATCTGGGAGTGATTGTAGCTGCACATGGTTGGAACCCAAGGTCAGGCCAGGAACAAATAATCTCAAGTAGGTAAGGTTGTAGGAGAGACCTCCTAATACTCAGGGAGTACCTCCAGATGGATAGGGAATCATTATGAGTAGAAAAGCATTATTTAGGAGATATGTATGAACCACTTAGTGTCAACATGAAATTGAATGAGGCAATTGAATGGAGGTAGGGGTGTGGAGGATCTTATTTTTTCAGCCTTTTTTCACTGAAATTTTTTTCTTAATAACAATTAAAATGTAAAATCCACTGAATCATTACTCATACAACAGAAGCCCCAAACAAAATGCATATGAAAATTAATATATGTGACTACAATGGAATATATATTATAAAAACATTGTTGTCCATAGGTGTGTGGGGGAGGAGTTGTTTCTAGTTGTTTCTAGTTGTTTCTAGTTTTATACTTTTTAAGCCTATGCCTATTACTTTCACTGTTATGATTGTGTATTTTCTTACTTTTTTTTATTTTTTTTATTTATATATGAAATTTATTGTCAAATTGGTTTCCATACAACACCCAGTGCTCATCCCAAAAGGTGCCCTCCTCAATAGGCATCACCCACCCTCTCCTCCCTCCCACCCCCCATCAACCCTCAGTTTGTTCTCAGTTCTCAACAGTCTCTTATGCTTTGGCTCTCTCCCACTCTAACCTCTTTTTTTTTTTTTTCCTTCCCCTCCCCCATGGGTTCTTGTTAAGTTTCTCAGGATCCACATAAGAGTGAAACCATATGGTATCTGTCTTTCTCTGTATGGCTTATTTCACTCAGCATCACACTCTCCAGTTCCATCCACGTTGCTACAAAAGGCCATATTTCATTTTTTCTCATTGCCACGTAGTATTCCATTGTGTATATAAACCACAATTTCTTTATCCATTCATCAGTTGATGGACATTTAGGCTCTTTCCATAATTTGGCTATTGTTGAGAGTGCTGCTATGAACATTGGGGTACAAGTGCCCCTATGCATCAGTACTCCTGTGTCCCTTGGATAAATTCCTAGCAGTGCTATTGCTGGGTCATAGGGTAGGTCTATTTTTAATTTTCTGAGGAACCTCCACACTGCTTTCCAGAGCGGCTGCACCAATTTGCATTCCCACCAACAGTGCAAGAGGGTTCCCGTTTCTCCACATCCTCTCCAGCATCTATAGTCTCCTGATTTGTTCATTTTGGCCACTCTGACTGGCGTGAGGTGATACCTGAGTGTGGTTTTGATTTGTATTTCCCTGATAAGGAGCGACGCTGAACATCTTTTCATGTGCCTGTTGGCCATCCGGATGTCTTCTTTAGAGAAGTGTCTATTCATGTTTTCTGCCCATTTCTTCACTGGGTTATTTGCTTTTCGGGTGTGGAGTTTGGTGAGCTCTTTATAGATTTTGGATACTAGCCCTTTGTCCGATATGTCATTTGCAAATATCTTTTCCCATTCCGTTGGTTGCCTTTTAGTTTTGTTGGTTGTTTCCTTTGCTGTGCAGAAGCTTTTGATCTTCATAAGGTCCCAGTAATTCACTTTTGCTTTTAATTCCCTTGCCTTTGGGGATGTGTCGAGTAAGAGATTGCTACGGCTGAGGTCAGAGAGGTCTTTTCCTGCTTTCTCCTCTAAGGTTTTGATGGTTTCCTGTCTCACATTCAGGTCCTTGATCCATTTTGAGTTTATTTTTGTGAATGGTGTGAGAAAGTGGTCTAGTTTCAACCTTCTGCATGTTGCTGTCCAGTTCTCCCAGCACCATTTGTTAAAGAGACTGTCTTTTTTCCATTGGATGTTCTTTCCTGCTTTGTCAAAGATGAGTTGGCCATACGTTTGTGGGTCTAGTTCTGGGGTTTCTATTCTATTCCATTGGTCTATGTGTCTGTTTTGTGCCAATACCATGCTGTCTTGATGATGACAGCTTTGTAGTAGAGGCTAAAGTCTGGGATTGTGATGCCTCCTGCTTTGGTCTTCTTCTTCAAAATTACTTTGGCTATTCGGGGCCTTTTGTGGTTCCATATAAATTTTAGGATTGCTTGTTCTAGTTTCGAGAAGAATGCTGGTGCAATTTTGACTGGGATTGCATTGAATGTGTAGATAGCTTTGGGTAGTATTGACATTTTGACAATATTTATTCTTCCAATCCATGAGCAGGGAATGTCTTTCCATTTCTTTAAATCTTCTTCAATTACCTTCATAAGCTTTCTATAGTTTTCAGCATACAGATCCTTTACATCTTCGGTTAGATTTATTCCTAGGTATTTTATGCTTCTTGGTGCAGTTGTGAATGGGATCAGTTTCTTTATTTGTCTTTCTGTTGCTTCATTGTTAGTGTATAAGAACGCAACTGATTTCTGTACATTGATTTTGTATCCTGCAACTTTGCTGAATTCATGTATCAGTTCTAGCAGACTTTTGGTGGAGTCTATCGGATTTTCCATGTATAATATCATGTCATCTGCAAAAAGCGAAAGCTTGACTTCATCTTTGCCAATTTTGATGCCTTTGATTTCCTTTTGTTGTCTGATTGCTGATGCTAGAACTTCCAGCACTATGTTAAACAACAGCGGTGAGAGTGGGCATCCCTGTCGTGTTCCTGATCTCAGGGAAAAAACTTTCAGTTTTTCCCTGTTGAGGATGATGTTAGCTGTGGGCTTTTCATAAATGGCTTTTATGATCTTTAAGTATGTTCCTTCTATCCCAACTTTCTCAAGGGTTTTTATTAAGAAAGGGTGCTGGATTTTGTCAAAGGCCTTTTCTGCATCGATTGACAGGATCATATGGTTCTTATCTTTTCTTTTGTTAATGTGATGTATCACGTTGATTGATTTGCGAATGTTGAACCAGCCCTGCATCCCAGGAATGAATCCCACTTGATCATGGTGAATAATTCTTTTTATATGCCGTTGAATTCGATTTGCTAGTATCTTATTGAGAATTTTTGCATCCATATTCATCAGGGATATTGGCCTGTAGTTCTCTTTTTTTACTGGGTCTCTGCCTGGTTTAGGAATCAAAGTAATACTGGCTTCATAGAATGAGTCTGGAAGTTTTCCTTCCCTTTCTATTTCTTGGAATAGCTTGAGAAGGATAGGTATTATCTCTGCTTTAAACGTCTGGTAGAACTCCCCTGGGAAGCCATCTGGTCCTGGACTCTTATTTGTTGGGAGATTTTTGATAACCGATTCAATTTCTTCGCTGGTGATGGGTCTGTTCAAGCTTTCTATTTCCTCCTGATTGAGTTTTGGAAGAGTGTGGGTGTTCAGGAACTTGTCCATTTCTTCCAGGTTGTCCAATTTGTTGGCATATAATTTTTCATAGTATTCCCTGATAATTGTTTGTATCTCTGAGGGATTGGTTGTAATAATTCCATTTTCATTCATGATTTTATCTATTTGGGTCATCTCCCGTTTCTTTTTGAGAAGCCTGGCTAGAGGTTTGTCAATTTTGTTTATTTTTTCAAAAAACCAACTCTTGGTTTCGTTGATCTGCTCTACAGTTTTTTTAGATTCTATATTGTTTATTTCTGCTCTGATCTTTATTATTTCTCTTCTTCTGCTGGGTTTAGGCTGCCTTTGCTGTTCTGCTTCTATTTCCTTTAGGTGTGCTGTTAGATTTTGTATTTGGGATTTTTCTTGTTTCTTGAGATAGGCCTGGATTGCAATGTATTTTCCTCTCAGGACTGCCTTCGCTGCGTCCCAAAGCGTTTGGATTGTTGTATTTTCATTTTCGTTTGTTTCCATATATTTTTTAATTTCTTCTCTAATTGCCTGGTTGACCCACTCATTCGTTAGTAGGGTGTTCTTTAACCTCCACGCTTTTGGAGGTTTTCCAGACTTTTTTCTGTGGTTGATTTCAAGCTTCATAGCATTGTGGTCTGAAAGTATGCATGGTATGATTTCAATTCTTGTAAACTTATGAAGGGCTGTTTTGTGACCCAGTATATGATCTATCTTGGAGAATGTTCCATGTGCACTCGAGAAGAAAGTATATTCTGTTGCTTTGGGATGCAGAGTTCTAAATATATCTGTCAAGTCCATCTGATCCAATGTCTCATTCAGGGCCCTTGTTTCTTTATTGACCGTGTGTCTAGATGATCTATCCATTTCTGTAAGTGGGGTGTTAAAGTCCCCTGCAATTACCAGATTCTTATCAATAAGGTTGCTTATGTTTATGAGTAATTGTTTTATATATTTGGGGACTCCGGTATTCGGCGCATAGACATTTATAATTGTTAGCTCTTCCTGATGGATAGACCCTGTCACTATTATATAATGTCCTTCTTCATCTCTTGTTACAGCCTTTAATTTAAAGTCTAGTTTGTCTGATATAAGTATGGCTACTCCAGCTTTCTTTTGGCTTCCAGTAGTATGATAAATAGTTCTCCATCCCCTCACTCTCAATCTAAAGGTGTCCTCAGGTCTAAAATGAGTCTCTTGTAGACAGCAAATAGATGGGTCTTGTTTTTTTATCCATTCTGATACCCTATGTCTTTTGGTTGGTGCATTTAATCCATTTACATTCAGTGTTATTATAGAAAGATATGGGTTTAGAGTCATTGTGATGTCTGTATGTTTTATGCTTGTAGTGATGTCTCTGGTACTTTGTCTCACAGGGTCCCCCTTAGGATCTCTTGTAGGGCTGGTTTAGTGGTGACAAATTCCTTCAGTTTTTGTTTGTTTGGGAAGACCTTTATCTCTCCTTCTATTCTAAATGACAGGCTTGCTGGATAAAGGATTCTCGGCTGCATATTTTTTCTGTCTAGCACCCTGAAAATCTCGTGCCAATTCTTTCTGGCCTGCCAAGTTTCAAAAGAGAGATCAGTCACGAGTCTTATAGGTCTCCCTTTATATGTCAGGGCACGTTTACCCCTTGCTGCTTTCAGAATTTTCTCTTTATCCTTGAATTTTGCCAGTTTCACTATGATATGTCGTGCAGAAGATCGATTCAAGTTACGTCTGAAGGGAGTTCTCTGTGCCTCTTGGATTTCAATGCCTTTTTCCTTCCCCACTTCAGGGAAGTGCTCAGCTATTATTTCTTCAAGTACCCCTTCAGCACCTTTCCCTCTCTCTTCCTCCTCTGGGATACCAATTATGCGTATATTATTTCTTTTTAGTGTATCACTTAGTTCTCTAATTTTCCCCTCATACTCCTGGATTTTTTTATCTCTCTTTTTCTCAGCTTCCTCTTTTTCCATAACTTTATCTTCTAGTTCACCTATTCTCTCCTCTGCCTCTTCAATCCGAGCCCTGGTGGTTTCCATTTTGTTATGCATTTCGTTGAAAGCGTTTTTCAGCTCCTCGTGACTGTTCCTTAGTCCCTTGATCTCTGTAGCAAGAGATTGTCTGCTGTCAGCTATACTGTTTTCAAGCCCAGCGATTAATTTTATGACTATTATTCTAAATTCACTTTCTGTTATATTATTTAAATCCTTTTTGATCAGCTCATTAGCTGTTGTTATTTCCTGGAGATTCTTCTGAGGGGAATTCTTCTGCTTGGTCATTTTGGATAGTCCCAGGCGTGGTGAGGACCTGCAGGGCACTTCCCCTGTGCTGCGGTGTATAACTGGAGTTGGTGGGCGGAGCCGCAGTCAGACCTGATGTCTGCCCCCAGCCCACCGCTGGGGCCACAGTCAGACTGGTGCGTGCCTTCTCTTCCCCTCTCCTAGGGGCGGGATTCACTGTGGGGTGGGGTGGCCTGTCTGGGTTACTTGCACACTGCCAGGCTTGTGATGCTGGGGATCTGGCGTCTTAGCTGGGGTGTGTAGGCAAGATGCACAGGGGCAGGAGGGGCAGGCTTAGCTTGCTTCTCCTTAGGTGATCCACTTCAGGAGGGGCCCTGTGGCAGCAGCAGGGAGTCAGATCCGCTGCCGGAGGTTTGGCTCCGCAGAAGCGCAGAGTTGGGTGTTTGCGCGGAGCGAGCAAGTTCCCTGGCAGGAACTGGTTCTCTTTGGGATTTTGGCTGGGGGATGGGCGGGGAAGATGGCGCTGGTGAGCGCCTTTGTTCCCCACCAAACTGAGCTCTGTCGTCCGGGGGCTCAGCAGCTTTCCTTCCCTTTGTCCTCCAGCCTTCCCGCTTTCTGAGCAGAGCTGTTAACTTATGACCTCCCAGCCGCTAAGTCGCGCTTGCTGTCGGAACACAGTCCGTCAGGCCCCTCCGCTTTTTGCAAGCCAGACTTGGGGGCTCTGCTTGGCCGGCGAGCCGCCCCTCCGCCCCGGCTCCCTCCCGCCAGTCCGTGGAGCGCGCACCGCCTCGCCGCCCTTCCTACCCTCTTCCGTGGGCCTCTCGTCTGCGCTTGGCTCCGGCGACTCCGTTCTGCTAATCCTCTGGTGGTTTTCTGGGTTATTTAGGCAGGTGTAGGTGGAATCTTTGCAGTTAGTTCTCTTGGCCCAGCCCTCCAGGCAGCAGCTCTCCCCGCCTTACAGAGCAGAAACCCAAGCAAGTACTGGAAGCTTAATTCTTCTTACTTTATAAAATATCTTATGCCATTAATTTATTTATAATATTAATGTGAAAAAAACAGTGAAAATCCCGCAATAAGAAAAAGTCTTAACAAACTTAAGTGTCACGAAATATGAAAAAAAATTAGTTTTATTTCAAGTTATTTTTTTTATTTCTTCATGGTCATAATATATTACTCATGAACTTTATGCTATTTATTTATTTACTTTCTTATTTTCCACCAAAGTTGACATGAGAGAGGAGTCAGGCAATCAACCAACTAAAAAAATTACAAAAGAAGAAAAAAATTGTGACATCGGTTCTAAAATTAAGTAATGAAAGCCATCAAGATCTAATAAAAAACTTTCAGACTGATGACCCTGCCTTACCTCAACCAGTTAATATAGAGCTAAAGTTACCAAAAATGTTCTTGCCCTTTTCTCCACTAAGCCTACAAAGAAAACGGAACGCATCTTTAGTTGTTAATGAAATTGAATCACTAAGTAGGATTCAGCAGAATTTGAAAGCGTGAATGGGGAATAATTCAGAGCAGAGAAAGTGGAAACAGAGTAGGATACCAATGAGAAAGGAGCTGATTGCCCCCACAGAAACCACTCAAACCTTAGGGAATAAGGCAAAGCAAAATAAAAATTTTAAAAGGACAGGCCGGGGCAACTAATTGGGAACTTTAAAAAACAAGGTAAAGAAGAGATTCCAAAAGCTTCCAGAAAGGAAATAAATACAACCTTATCACATGTAAAGTGTCTGACGAATTAACAAAGAATATTGTAAAAGAACAGCATCATGTGAAGGATAACAGAAGCTGAAAGGTGATGAACCGATACTTTCAAAGTTCTGATTAAACATAAATCTCCACCTAGAATTCTAGACCCACCCAAACTAACAACTAAGAGTAAAGATAGAAGAAAAAATATTTTCAGAAGAGTGAAATATCAAAAATATAACCTTCTTTGACTCTTTCTCAAGAATCTACTCAAAGAAAATGTCTCAGTATATAAGTGAATAAATCAAGAAAGAAAGAAAAAATAACACGTGAGCCTGTTTCTACAGGCAACCCAAAACAGATTAAAAGTGAAAGCTCTTCCTAAAACACTCGAGGGAATTCCCAAAACAACAGCAGTATGGCAGGCATAGACAAAACCAAATCCAGTTTGGAACAGATTAAGGGGGACTCCAGAAGATACCTCCAGGAAAAAAAGGAACCGGTAGATTAGGTAGCTGGTTTGCACTTTGTGACAACTTCTATTGAGAGACACTTTTTAGAGCTTATTTTAGATGTTGGAAGATCTAGCCAAATGCTCACACAATGAGAAAATTATGCAATAATAAATATTGGAGAAGGAGTTTGAGAAACAGTTCAAGGAGGGGGAAAATGTTATCCTAGGAACCACTTGGTTCAGCAGTGAAAAACTAATGTTTATATAGTCAGAGTAACAAAGTTATGGAATACAAATTTAATCAATACTTTAAAGTGCATATACTGGGGCACATGGGTGGCTCAGTCAGTTAAGCGTCCTGCTTTGGCTCAGGTCATGATCTCACGGTTTGTGAGTGTGAGCTGCACATCAGGGTCCATACTGATGGTGCTGAGCCTATTTGGGATTCTCTCTTTCTCTCTCTCTCTCTCTCTCTCTCTCTCTCTCTCTCTCTCTCAAAATAAATAAATAAACTTTAAAATAAATAAATGAAGTGCACATATTGGTAAAATGGCAGGAAAGAAAGGAGAGGAATTAAAACCTCATCTTTTTTTAGTTGGAGGTAGTTAATATTTAAAGTTGCTGAATCAAGAGATGGCAATATACAAATACTTATTTGAAGTGTGGAACTCAAAAGACAGTAACCCTAATGCCCAGATGTACAGGATATTCTTCAAATTGTGTATTTTCATTAAATTATTTGTCAATACAGGTGGAAAAGGCAAGAATAATATTTATAGTATAATATTTTTAAAACAAAGCAACAAACTGTATATAATATGTATGTAAAAGGTTCTACAAAGAAAAAGTAGGAAAAGTACATGCCAGATTATCAACATTATTTGCCAATAGGAAGAAAAGATGTAGTGACTTTCATTTTTAACTTTTTTTTTTACATTTGAATTGGAACTTTAAATTTTTTTTTTAAGGTTTATTTATTTTTGAGACAGAGAGCATGAATGGGGGAGGGTCAGAGAGAAGGAGACACAGAATCCGAAACAGGCTCCAGGCTCCGAGCTGTCAGCACAGAGCCCGACACGGGGCTCGAACTCACAAAACTGCGAGATCACGACTTGAGCCGAAGTCGGCCGCTTAAGCGACTGAACCACCCAGGTGCCCCTGAATTGGAACTTTAGAGAGACTGTGTATTACTTTTGTTGTTAGAATTTTTATTGGACTTTATAGAAAAAATAAGGAGGGGAAGAAAAGTAACCAGCAGAATCTCCTAAGAGTAGAAAGGGAAGATCAATCCCGAGACACAGGGCATAACAGATGAGCTATGTTTGGACTCTGGCAAATGAAACAGGGGACTTGATATTGCCCAGCGATTGTGCAGGAAGAGGCTCAAATGCAGAAACGCTGATGTTGTCACCTCTCTCCTGTTGAAGTTCATACATCCTTATTGAGTTTCTGTGTCTCGGTCCTTGTGGTTGGTGCTAAGGAAAAAAGTTAAGGCACGATATCTGTTCTAAGGAATCCAAAGTCAGACTGAGAGAAGTAAACGTGTATAAACAAATGTAATCCCGGGGCGCCTGGGTGGCGCAGTCGGGTAAGCGTCCGACTTCAGCCAGGTCACGATCTCGCGGTACGTGAGTTCGAGCCCCACGTCGGGCTCTGGGCTGATGGCTCAGAGCCTGGAGCCTGTTTCCGACTCTGTGTCTCCCTCTCTCTCTGCCCCTCCCCCGTTCATGCTCTGTCTCTCTCTGTCCTAAAAATAAATAAAAAAAAAAAGTTGAAAAAAAAAAAGAAAACAGGGAGTAGAGGGAGCATCTGTCTATAACAGTTGTTTCTGAGATGTCAAGTAAGATGAGAACAGATACAAAAAAGATTAGGAAGATACACAGTAACTTGATCAGGTCATTTGTGTTGAGTGTAAGGGACTGAAGCTGGATGGGAAAAAGTTAGACAGTGGTATATAAAGGAGTAGACTCTCCTTTTCAAGAAGAAAGATAAGGATATCTGGCTGGCTTAGTTGACTGAGCATCTGACTCTTAATTTTGGCCCAGGTCATGATAACAGGATGGTGGGATCAAGCCTCACGTCAGGCTCCACACTGAGCATGGAGCCTGCTTAAGATTCTCTCGACTCTTAAAAAACTGAGAACAAACTGAGGGTTGATGGGGGGTGGGAGGGAGGGAAGGGTGGATGATGGGTATTGAGGAGGGCACCTGTTGAGATGAGCACTGGGTGTTGTATGGAAACCAATTTGACAATAAATTTCATATTTAAAAAATAAAAAATAATAAAAATGAAAAAAAAAAGATTCTCTCTTTCTCAGATACTTGTAAATGATATATCAGATAAAGTGTTAGTATCCAAAATCTGTAAAGAACTTATCAAACTCAACCCCCAAAAAAACAAATAATCCAGTGAAGAATGAGCAAAAGACATGGATAGACACTTTTCCACAGAAGACATCGGGATGACTAACAGACCCATGGAGAGATGCTTAACGCCACTCATCATCAGGGAGATATAAATCAGAACCACAATGAGATACCACCTCATACCAGTCAGAATAGCCAAAATGAACAACTCAGGCAACAACAGATGTTGGAGAAGATGCGGAGAAAGAGGAACCCTCTTGCACTGCTGGTGAGAACACAAACTGGTAGAGCCACTCTGGAAAACAGTATGGAGGTTTCACAAAAAATTAAAAATAGAACTGCCCTATGACCCTGCAATTGCACTACTGGGTATTTGTCCAAAGGATACAGGACTGTGCCCCCAATGTTTATAACAGTGCTATCAACAATAGCCCAAGTATGGAAAGAGCCCACATGTCCATTGACTGATGAATGGATAAAGAAGATGTGGTGTGTGTGTGTGTGTGTGTGTGTGTGTGTGTGTGTATATATATATATATATATATATATATACACACACAATGGAATATTACTCAGAAATCAAAAAGAATGAAATCTTGCCATTTGCAACAAAATGGGTGGACCTAGAGTATATTAAGCTAAGTGAAATTAATCCATCAAAGAAAGACAAGTATCATATGATTTCACCCATATGTGTAATTTAAGATACAAAACAGATGAACATAAGGGAAGGGAAACAAAAATAATATAAAAACAGAGAGGGAGACAAACCATTAGAGATTCTTAAATACAGAGAACAAACAGGGTTGCTGGAGGGGTGTTGGGTGGGGGGATGGGCTAAATGGGCAAGGGGCATTAAGGAGGGCACTTGTTGGGATGAACACTGGGTGCTATATGTAAGTGATGAATCACTAAATTCTATTCCTGAAATCATTATTACACTATACATTAACTAACTTGGATTTAAATTAAAAAATAAATAACTAAAAATAAATAAATAAAATGAAGGCAAAATAAAGTCACATTTTATAAAGAACAAAAACAAAAGATTCTCTCTCTCTCCCTCTGCCCCTGTCCCCAGCTCTTTTTCTCTAAAATAAAATAAAAATTTTAAAGAGAGAGAGAGACAAAGAATTAGGGTGGCAGCTGAAGAAAATGTGAGATTATGTGTTTAGATAGGAGACCATAGAGCATGTTTGTGTGCTGTTGAGTTAAACCAGCTGAAGGGAGAAATTGATAGTGTGAATGAAGGATAATTGTAGGGAATTTCTTGAGGAAGTTAAAAGACCACAGGCCTAGTGGACCTGGTCTCAAACACATTGCAATAAGGAGGAAATTGAAGACTTCAGGTACAGATGTGGACCAGTTGGCATATGTGGCTACAAAAAAGAAGGGATGTAGCCCATCTTTTTGCTTTTATTTTCTCCCTAAGGTATAAGAAAGAGTGTTTATGTGGAAGGGTGGAAAATAAGGAATTAACTGGGGCATGTGAGGGCAGTAGAGAGAAGAAGAACATTATAAATAACCCACAATGGAGGGAAGAGGTCAGACCAGAGGAACCCATGTGAATAAAGCCCAATTGATCAAGGTACAGGCACAACTTACTAGGATATAAATCAAGGCAGGAAAGGTAGGCACAGACTCGATGGATGTCACTGTTGAGGATTTTGATCATTATCTGTTAAAGCAGTAAGTAGCTATTGAGAGTTTTTAGGCACAAGGGTGATATGATCATATATGCATTTTAAATGATCACTCTGCCTACAAGGAAAAAATACATTGTGGGGAGGGCACAGTGAAATGTGGGGAGGCCAGTTGGGAATCTCCTGCTGTGGTCCACATGACAGATGATGTTAGAATGATCCAGGAGGATGATGGTAAACTGGAGAACTGAAGGATAGTGCAGTGGTAAAATTGGTAAAGTTTGGTTTTAAAAAAATGATAATAGGATAGAGGAGAGAGATGATTACAAGGATGTCTTCTTCTAAGGGGCACCCGAGTGGCTCAGTCATTTAAGCATCCGACTCTTGGTTTTGGCTCAAGTCATGATCTCATGGTTTGTGAGTTTGATGTCTTCCAAAAAAAGATGTCTCCCAAGGTTCTGGCCAGTACAGCTGGATGGATAGTATTATCATTCACAGAAGCAGAGATGACTACATGAAGCTTAGTTTAAGGAAGAGAAACTTGTTAAGCATTGTGTCTAAAGTGCTTTTTTAAAAGAAATTATTTATTTATTTATTTATTTATTTATTTATTTATTTATTTTGAGAGAGAGAGAGAGAGAGTGTGTGTATGTGAGCGGGGGAGAGGCAAAGAGAGGGAGAGAGAGGACCCTAAGCAGTCTCCACGCTGTCAGCACAGAGCCTGACATGAGGCTTAATCTCACTAACTGTGAGTTCATACAAACCTGAGCCTAAATCAATAGTTGGAGGCTTAATCAACTGAGCTACCCAGTGCACCTGAAGTATCTGTTTTTTAAGACCATTGAATGTTCAAAACAGGATGTTGAATAGTTGTTGAGATACATGGATTTGGAGAACAGAGAGGAAATACCACCTCAGATTGAGTTCCTTTCATGAAAGAGTAATGGCCCTGATGATGAGGATGCAGGTTCTGACAAGTGCGATAGTATTAGATAACACGTAATGAGTGACTACAGTTTGCCAGGCACTGTGCCAAGCATTTCACATGGACCATTCCATTTAATACTCAACAAGCTCAGTAAGGTAAGGTAATGTTACTACCAGCTCCATTTTGCAGATGAGGAAATATAGGCAGAGAAGGATTAAGCAAACTGCCCAAGTCAAATAGATGGTACATCCAGAGCCAGAATTAGACAGTAACTGTTAGAGGAAACGGGGTTGTGCATCAGTGAGAATACTATGGAAATGCCTGATAAAGTATCCTTTCTTCAAATTAGAAATTCTTCTTCAGCCATGAATCCCAATGGCCCCAATTCATCCAATTCCTAAACAGTGATTCTGCACGTTTGTCTCAGGATTTCTATGTGAGTGTGGTTTGCCATTAACTACTGGTATTTTTAATATTTTAATATTAAAATATTTTTAATAATTTTTAAATAATTTTTAGTATTTTCAATAAATATTTCTTTTTATGACAGAAGCAATAAATGGCCATTGCAGACAAATATCAAAATCAGATAAGCATCGGATAGGAATTAAAGAATGGAGTTAAAAAATGTCCATATCCTCACCATCATAAAAGGGGAAAAATTACTTGTATTTTAATGCATTCCTAACATGCATGTTTGCATGTATATGTTTGCACATATATATATCCACATTTGCTTCAAAACTAGAAAAACGTGTACATATTGATTATTATCTGTTTTTTTAAGTAAGGCGTTACAAGCATCTTTCAACTATTAAGACATGTTACATCACTTATTAAACAAGTCAAGTATCTATCTGTTCCTGTGACCATAGCAGTTGTTTCCTCTTCTTATATGTTGACGGGCCTCCCTTTGAGGGATTTTCTTGTGATTGGTGATGGGGGTGTGTGTATACTTTATGTGTGTGTGAGGAGCCATGGAGTGGCTGATATTTTTATGTCAAATTTGTGGTCTACCTACATCTAGAAGCAATTTCTAGAAACATCAACTACCTTCGCTTTCTTTTCTATTTTTTCTCTACTTTCGCCCTTTCCCCTTCGCATAACCTCTGACTTCTCTGTCCCTAGTGTCACTGCTGATGGTTTGTAATGTTGGTGGCAAAGGCAAAGGAAGGAAGGCGTTTATTATTATTTTCCCTAAGGCCCTGCTTTGTTGAGGCTGGGGGATGTGTTGCTTTGTTTTCAGAATTGGGCTTTATGTATATTTTGTTAAATTCCCCGAAGTCTTCTAGACACCACGGACTAGAAAATGAAAAATGACTATTATTGTTACCTTATTTTGCCCAAGATCCTGAGCCACCACATGTTTCTGACTTCCCAGACAGACACCACACGTCTCCTTCACTGGCCATGAGCTGAAGGCCAAGGAGAGCTGTTTACTCCTTTTACAACAATCACAGAGGCATGCACGGTCCTGAAAAAAATGGAAACTTATAGAAGTTACTTTAATTCCTACATGCACTCTCTGTATTTTGTGCAAGATTTGAGCCGTATTCTACCCTTAAAACCATAAATATTCAAGAAGAAAGGGAAAATCTAGGTCAATGCAGGCAAAATGATTTGTTTCCTCAACAGGAAACACTGACATTTTGGAAGAATCCAGGCAGTGAGTTCATTTATTTACTTTTCATGCACATGTTTGTCATGCAAATTGATTCTGATGATTCTTACTTTGTTTCCTTTAAAATCTGAAATCAACCTGCAACTAATTATTAAGTATCTATTTTATTATGAGACCCTATTGTAGGCACTGCTTGAAAGACAGCTTGGTGTAGTGGGAAAAATTAAAACACAAAATGTTAAATCAGAAATCCAAAGAGCTGGGTTTGCTCCTTAAAACTAATGGTATGGTAGAAAAGTCAATTATGTCTCTGATCTCCATGTTCTCACCTACAGAATGACTATCTTGTCTTCTCGCAAAACTGTTGTGTTGAAGAACTTTATATGCTGTGATGTGCACACAAATGATAATGATAACCAAATATTTGTAAAATGTTTTCCCTTAACCTCAAGGAACTTACAGCCCACTTGGAGGACTCACAGATACATATTCAAGAATTTAATAACAATATAAGAGTTAAATCATTCCAGACAGATTCAAAAGATGTTGCAAGGCATTGCGTGATTAATTGCTAAAGAGTAGAACCTTGAGCAGAGAGAGAGAATAGTGTTAGCTGGAATCATCAAGGGACAAAAGACCAAACGATGCCAAACCACCATGAGGAGTCAGCTAGCATTCAGACAATGAGTATACAGCACAAAATATCATACAGGAGTATCATAATTTGAAATTGAATTTTTAACATTCTGACAAGCAGCCTTAATAAAAAAAAAAAACCATTCATTATAATTTCAGGCCTTTGAGTATGAGGATTGGAAAGGGAGATAGTGTTATTTGGTAGGAAGAAAAGAAACAAGAAATGAGAGAAAACAGAGTTCAGATTACCGGCTGCCCCTTTCTGTGGCTTTGGGGATTTTTCTTTGGGCTTCTCTTGAAGCCAGAGGAGTAGTACTTACCTCATAGGCTATTAAGAGTTAGTGGCATTGGGGCACCTGGGTGGCGCAGTCGGTTAAGCGTCCGACTTCAGCCAGGTCACGATCTCGCGGTCCGTGAGTTCGAGCCCCGCGTCAGGCTCTGGGCTGATGGCTCGGAGCCTGGAGCCTGTTTCCGATTCTGTGTCTCCCTCTCTCTCTGCCCCTCCCCCGTTCATGCTCTGTCTGTCTCTGTCCCAAAAATAAATAAACATTAAAAAAAAAAAAGTGAGTGGCATTAACTAGACAGAGATTGAGCTTTATGTGGGCCTGGGTGGGAACATGCCAAAGAAGGAACAACATGCCCAAAAGCCCTAAAGAGAGAAAGAGTTTTGAGGATTGGATGAACAAAGTCAACGTGTCTACAGGTTAGTAGGCAGGTAGAAAAGAGCCAGAATAGGCAGGAAAGTTGTCAACCCCTTTAAAGACTTGATCCTAATGGATTCTTTAGAAGCCTGTGCATTGTGTTAAAGGCAGGAGGAAGCAAGCCATGGCAGTGGAGCAGGGTGGGGGGACTGTTTGCAAACATGGGAGATTGCTTATCTTGAGGGGTTATGTGGTGTGCACCTTGATTCTGGCATATTATAACTGGAAAATTTGCCCCCCCCCCCATGAGTAATGTGTTATACTCAGTTTAAAATTAAAGACAGTGTTAGTCCAATAGTAATTACTGCCAGTAATCTTTCAACTTGCCTTGGTTACTTCCCATCCTCTGAAGTGGCAGTTGCAACACTTACCTTCAACCTTAGCAGACAATTGAGTGACCTGGATTGGAACACTTGAAGAAGTAACACATGTGCTTAGGGTTCACTGTAAAAGGTAGACTCGCCACCCCCCCCCCCCCCCCCCGCCACGAAAAAGGTAGACTTGAAGTTTTCAAGACTTATAAACCCAACTCAAGAAACTTGGATTTGGGAGGGGTTAAGAATTAAAGATAATAAGAATTCTACACACACACACACGCACACATATGCACATACATACATATAGATACACATGCATAAATATATATAAAGGTGAATTTTATATATGTATCTCATCTTACCATTGAAGCACTAATCTCTGAACTCACAATTTTGGTTGCATTCATTAACCTAGGATTACAAACCCAGTCATCACTGGGGTCACTGGTAAGAAAAAGACCCTGGGAAGTGGGGCACTGAAGACCTAAAGCCAAAGCAAGCTGGATGCCTTCTCTGATTTATGCGATTCTACTGCAGTGGGTTTTCCTTTCAGTTAGAAGTGATACAATTCCTCTTGTGTGTGTTTTCAACAACTCCATTAGGGAATAATGAGCAAGAAAATTTTCATATGCTGAAATGGCCATAATCCCTTAGCAGACAAGCGACATGGAGGAAGAGAGATTCAGAAAAGGCAATGTTGGGTCTGTGAACAAAGGCCAGCTCCCCCATAGTTAGAAATGCGTGAACCAGGAAAAAAAATTAAAGTCTGTGGTGTTTATTTCAGAGTTTCCATTGCTAAGACAGTGTTTAACCATTATAAAAAGTATTGGAAATTTTTTTTTAAAAGCAGGTAAGATTACTTCAGCACCAACCCATCTGGCCACACACATTCTTCTCCCCCGCCTCCCCAACCCCGTCCCCAAAACACTTCCCTTCTCTGTCCTGGCAGGATTTCGTATCATATCTAGGAGATGAATTAGGACTTGTAAAGCAAGGAAGAATTATTGCCCAAATCACATGTCTCTTCCCTTCTCTTTACTGTTTATTCTCTTCTGACTGCTTGGGGCAAAATCTGTTATTGAAGACTTAAGGGAAAATTAAAAGGGAGCAACATGTAGGGGAAGATGATGTGTTTGCCTCTCATCTTTCGTCAAAGTTCAACCTTAATGAGTTGTGCACAAGCTGAATCAGGAAGAAAATTCGAGTTGCATGTATTAGAGCACAGATAGGACTAGAGTGGGGAATAAAATGTAAAATATGCAAGAAACTGCCATGCATATTAGCCATGCCTTCAGCGTCAAACTCCTTTTTTGCTTGTTTCATGGACACAAGCTTTGGAGCTTCTCCAAACCACCAATGCCCCCAAAAGATGTGAAAGCCCCATGACTATATGGTCAACTGATCTTCAACGAAGCAAGAAAGAGTATCCCGTGGAAAAAAATGACACTCTTCAACAAATGGTTTGGGAAAACTGGACAACAGCATGCAGAAAAATGAAACTAGACCACTTTCTTACACCATACCCAAAAATAAATTCAAAATGGATAAAGGACCTAAATGTGAGACAGGTACCGTCAAAATCCTAGAGGAGAAAGCAAGCAGCAACCTCTTTGACCTCAGTCATAGCAACTTTTTACTAGACACGTCACCAAAGGCAAGAGAAACAAAAGCAAACGTGAACTATTGGGACTTTATCAAGATAAAAAGCCTTCCGCACAGCAAAGAAAACAAATAACAAAAACTAAAAGGCAACTAACGGAATAGGAGAAGGTATTTGCAAATGACATATCAGATAAAGGGTTAGTGTTCAAAACCTATAAAGAACTTATCAAACTCAACAACCAAAAAACAAATAACCCAGTTAAGAAATGAGAAAAAGATATGAGTAGACACTTTTCCAAAGAAGATATCTGGATGGCTAACAGACACATGAAAAGATGCTCAACATCACTCATCATCAAGGAAATACAAATCAAAACCATGATGGGTTACCACCTCTCACCTGTCAGAATGGCTAACATTAACTAACAACACAAGAAACAACGGGTGTTGGTGAGGATGCGGAGAGAGGGAGAACCCTCTTGCACTGTTGGTGGGAATGCAAACTGGTGCAGTCACTCTACAGTACGGAGGTTCCTCAAGAAACTAAAAATAGAACTACCCTATGGTACAGCAATTGCACTATTATGAACTTACCCAAAGGATATAAAAATACGTATTTGAAGGGGTACATGTGCCCCAATGTTTATAGCAGCATTATCAACAATAGGCAAACTATGGAGAGAGCCCACATGTCCATTGGATGGATAAAGATGAATGGATAAAGATGTGGCATGGAATATACTCAGCCATCAAAAAGAATGAAATCTTGCCATTTGCAATGACATGGATGGAGTTAGAATGTATTATGATAAGCAAAATAAATCAATCGGAGAAAGATACCATATGATTTCACTGATATAAGGAATTTAAGAAACAAAACAGATGAACATATTGGATGTAATGGGGAGAGGAGAGAGGGGAACACATCAATGATAGAGAAAAAACTGTGGGTTGACAGAGGGAGGCGGATGGGAGATGGGCGAGGTGGGTGATGGGTACTAAAGAGAGCAGTTGTTGTGATGAGTACTGGGTGTTGTATGAAACTAAAGAATCACTGAATTCTGCTCCTGAAACCAATATTGCACTGTATGTTAACTAATTTCAAAAGAAAAAGGAAAAAGAAAAGAAAAAGTGAAAGACTTAATACTTGGAGAACTGGAGTAGAGGTCTCCAGTTCTAGCCTATTATTTTGTGCCCTCTTTCTTTGCATCCATGAAGACCTGTCTTCAGAGTCCTAATTTCATCTTCGAAAACGTCAACAGTGGAGAAGGCCAAATGTGCCCATCACATAACATGCAGTATGCATGGTGGTTGAGGATCTGGAATGCAGTTCCAGAGTGCCTGCATGTGAACTTCTTTTTGCAATTTACTGCGTGTGCTGACATCAAGACAATTGCTTAGCCTCTCTGTGCCTTGGTTCCTTTTCTATAAAACATGAGAATAATAATAATAATGCTTATCACATACAGTTAGTGTGTTACATTAGTTGATATGTACCAAGAGCTTAGCACAGAGCCCGGCATTTGATAAACACCATTATTATTATTCTAGTGCTATTATTACCACGGCCAAGCTAAACTTCTCTTGAATGTGTGGTAACTGGGACAACCAAATACATTTTCAAGTAAACACATTTTCCAGCTTATGAAACTGGAGGCCAGAGTAGTGGGGAGTTCTGTCCAAGTCCATTGCATAAATAGTATAAACCCATGACTCCTGGGTCCCGGACTACCGTGCTTTCTTCTCCTCTTAATCTGTCTTTCAGATTAGAAACCTCTGTAATGAGATTCTGTGGGTAAGATTTAGAAATGTATAGCTATTCTTGATTTTAAAGAGATTGCTCAAAGTGTGATATAAACAATGACTTTAAACATTTTTGCCCACTTTTTACATACAAGTGATTTAAGTGAATTATCTGAAATCTTACAGGAGGCAAGTTGTTTCATATGACATACATGATTAAAGGAAACTGCAGGCCAAGGACCACATAGCTAGAAGTGGAATCCAAACCTTTTCTAATACACCTTCACCACAGATAGGAGCCAGCCTACTGTTTGAGACTTCGGGCTTGTTTCTTGTCACCTCTCTTTATTTGATTGTAAAGGACTTAAAAAATACCTGCCTTCAATTTTAAGATAGCGCTAAATGGAATAACCCAACAGTTCTAAGATTGAATGCACCCAAAGAAGTGAACTGTGGCAGGATTCAGAGTCAGGTGTTCTGGGACCTGAAATGTGCATCATTGTGGTAGGTCATCTGCCTCAGTTTCCTTGCAGGTTTCACGCACTCTTCATGGTGGGCTCTGACCCACTGAGTCAGTCACCTTTCTCTTGCCAAAGTCAAGAGTCTCTCTTGTTACAAACATACTTATCATTAAGCCATAGCTTTTCTCATTCAGCTTAGAAGACATTGTTGACAGTATATGTATCAATTTGATATTCAAGTCAGCATCTTTTTAAGAGAAACTTCAACTTAAATATTTGCTCACTAATCTACTCATTAAATGAGAAAACTTTTGCCGGGGCTCTTGATCTTACTTCCTTTATCTTTGCACTTTTTTTTATTCCCAACTTTCAGTCTTCCATTTTTTTCATTAAATAGTGGTTCCAAGTTTAAAATTATTCTTAATATGGTAAACAAGAGATAAAACAGATGGAAACAGAGAGATAGAAGAAGGGGATGGTGTTTCTCATCATAACCTTAAGTGAGATGCATTGATTTGGAAACAAGATATGAGATGAAAGGGGCTGTTAAAATGTATCATTTCTTTGGCTGACTTCGTGTTAACTCTGGAATGAGTACTATCAATCACAGGTGCAGGAGTATAGAAATCCAGATTAAATGGCCTGTGGGTAGTTTGCTTTCTTCACCATATACTCATGCAAACAAAACAACCCCGCATGTTTTAAATCCTAGTTCCTTCTCTTATCTGGCACCAGGACCACTTTTTATATGACAAAGTGATTAAGAAATCTATATTAAATAAAGCACTGCAAAGGTCAAAGTATTTCTCAGTCCATTTCCGCAGGATAGGAAAAGATACAACACAAGATTAGGGGACCGGCTGGGTCTAGAAATAAAACCAGATGTAAAAATATGTGCAGTTGGTGACACTTCCTTCAGATCCTCTCTCTCTCTCCTTCACTTTCTACATTAACATTATCTGTAGTTTCTTCTTGATGTTTTGGTCCCTTCAAAGAGAATTCCTTTGTCTTCTTTTGGTTCCCCTAGATGCCAACTCTATGCTGATGACTCACACATCTATAGCTCCAACAGTCTCTTTTGCTCTTGACCTGCTCTTGACCAGGCGTCTCTACCTGGATGCTCCACATTTATCTCAGTTACGACATTGTCCAAACTGTACTCACATTCTCTTTCTCCCCAACAGTGATGGAATCATGAAACTGACCACACATATCACTACTTCACTTACGGTTCTCCCACCCATTACCTTTAGAATAAAAAGCCCAACTCCTGGCCATGGCCTACAAACCCCACTCTGGTCTGGCCTCAGCGTGTTGCTCTAAACTTATCTCTCAATACTCATCCAGATAACTTCCTTCCTGCCATATAGGCTTTACTTATGTTTACTATACCTAAGACTGCTAGGTCTCTAGGCATCTGGGTTGCTTCTCCATTTTGTGGGATTGTTGTTTGTTTTTGCATTAATGGGGTAATCAGGAGAAAAACAATAATAATATTAGTACTGGTGTAAGTGTCTAGGTGGTATAAAGAGCCTCATGATAAACTGTGTACTACTCTGGCGTATAACAAAGCAAATGTTCTGTGTATTTCATTTAATACATACTGTCACTATGAATATTGGAAGATTCCTTGCTTGAAGTCAGGAATTAAAATGTATCATTACTAATGTTCCTTGTAATTGTTTTTGCTACATTCTAGTTTATCTGATATAAATGTAGTCACTCTGCCTACTTTTTAATAATGTTTGCACAATATATCTTCTTCCATCCTTTTAATTCTAAACTTCTCATGTTATATTTGAAATGGATTCCTCACGCAAACAATATTGTTGGTATCTTAGTAAGGTCAGGCTGCTATAGAAAAATACTATGCAACAAGTGGCTAAAGAGACAGACATTTATTTCTCAGCGTTCTAGAGGCTGGGAAATCCACGATCAAGGTGCACACGGATTCAATTCTTGATGATTCATTTTATGGCTTGCAGATGGTAGCCTTCTCACTGTATCCTCATATGCTCACATGACTGAAACAAGAAGCTCTGGTATCTCTTCCTCTTCATGTAAATTCACTAATCCCATGTTGGAGCTCCACATCTAAAACCTCATCTAAACCTAATCTCTCCCAAAGGCGTTCCCCCTAATACTATCAGTTTGGGGTTAGGGCTTCAACATATGAATTTTGGCTGGGAAACAATCATCAATCCGTTACTTGGATCATGGCTTGTTTTGTTTTATTTGGTTTTGCTTATTCTCTTTGCCAAGCTCTTTTTATTGGTACATTCAGAACACTTGCATTTAAAGTCATTATTGAAATGCTTAAGGCTTAAGTCCCTTGTTTTGTTGTTTTGTTTTTTGTTTTCTATTTGTTCTCACTGTTTCTCATTCTTCTATTTCTCTATTAATGGCTTCCTGTGAGTTACAAGAACATTATTTAGAATACCACTTAGGTTTATTTCGTATTTTTAAATATATCACTTTGTATAGTTTTCTTAGTCATTGTTTTTGGTATTACAATATACATATATACTTTATTACAGTCAACTAGTGTTGACATTTTACAGTGTAGTGAAAACTTACTTCCATCTTAGTTCTTTTATCTTTTCCATTTAAGAAATCTAATTGTCTTGGGGCACCTGGGTGGCTCAGTCAGTTGAGCATCGACTCTTGATTTTGGCTCAGGTCATGATCCCAGGGTTGTGGGATCAAGCCCCATGTCGAGCTCCATCCATGCTGTGTGGACCCTGCTTAAGATTCTCTCTCTCCCTCAGCCCCTCTCCCCAACTCATGCTCTCTCACTCTCAAAAAAAGAGAAAGAAAGAAAGAAAGAAAGAAAGAAAGAAAATACAATTAATACAATTGTCTTAACTACATCTTCAATGAGCATTGAGTACCATGTCACATTATAATTTTTGCTTTAATTATCAAATATGATTTTAAAAACTCATGAGGAGAAAATTTATCATACTTATCCCTATTTTTATCCATCTCTTTGTTCTATCCTTTCTAAAGTTCCAAGCCTTCTTTAATCATTATTCTTTCTGTTTAGAGAACTACCTTTAGCCATTCTTTATAGTCATGTATGTGAACAACAAATTCTCTTAGTTTTCCATTATCTGGAAATTGTTTTTCCTTCCTCATACTTACAGTATACTCTCACCGAATATAGGATTCAATTGACAGTTATTTTCTTTCAACACGCCACTTCCTTCTGCCCATGATGGTTGTGGATTAAAATATAGATTTATGGGGGCGCCTGGGTGGCGCAGTCGGTTAAGCGTCCGACTTCAGCTAGGTCATGATCTCGCGGTCCGTGAGTTCGAGCCCCACATTGGGCTCTGGGCTGATGGCTCAGAGCCTGGAGCCTGCTTCCGATTCTGTGTCTCCCTCTCTCTCTGCCCCTCCCCCATTCACGCTCTGTCTCTCTCTGTCGCAAAAATAAATAAACGTTGGAAAAAAAAATTTTTTTTTAAATATAGATTTATGGATTCAAATTAGGGTTTCCCTATAGAAAGAGTCATTTTTCTCTGGCTGCAAAGATTTTTCTTTGTCTTCAGTTTTCAGAAGTTTAATTATGATCAACCTTGATAAGAAATTTTTAGAGTCTATTCTATTTGTAGGTAGCTCAGCTTTTTGAGTCTGTAGACTTGTGTCTTATACCAAATTTGGGAAGTTTTCAGTCATCATTACTTTTAAATACATTTTCAGCCCCACATTCTTCCTCCTCCTTCAGGGACACCAATGGTATGAATATTAGATATTTGTTATCGTTCTACAGATCCCTGACATTCTATTCATTTTTATTATTATTTTATTTTTTCTCCATTGCTCAGATTGGATAATTTATAACTGTTCTGTCTTCAAATTCACCAATTCTTTTCTTTGTCATATTCCTTCTACTATCAAGCCCAGGCAGTGAAAATTTTAAAACTTATTTATATTCTATTTTTCAGTTCTATAATTTCCATTTAGTGTGTGTGTGTGTGTGTCCTATTACTTCTTTGGAAAGATTTTCTGTTTTTTCCAACCCCCCCCCCCCAAGAGTATTTGAAATTGCTCATTGAATCACTTTTATGATGGTTGCTTTAAAATCCTTGTCAAATAATTCCAACATCTCTTGATTGCTTTTTGTCATTTGAGTTGTGACTTTTCTATTTCTTAGTAGAAGGAGTGATGTTTAATTGTATCCCAGACATTTTGGATATTATGCTAGGAGACCCTAGACCCTATTTAAATCTTCTATTTTAACAGTCACTCTGTTTAGGTCTAGCACACAAGTCCGTGTCTGCTTCAGTGGGCTGTGGTCCCAATGCCAATTTAGTTTTCAGAGAGTCTGAAGTGCTGTTCTACTCTTCTACCTGACATTTGGGATCTGGCTTGGTTTCTGCTGGTGTTGCCTCTAGGGATAGAATGTGCTTCCTTGGACCTGGTACCACAAGTTTGGGGGGTTGAAAGAGGACTGTGGGCCAGTGTGAGTAGAAAGCTCTTCTTCAGGCTGCCAGGTGCTAGTGGGGCTCCTGCTTGGTCCCTGCTGGGGCCACCCATGGGTGAGGAAGGAACCTCCTAGGCTGCTGTTTGGGGGCTGAGATGTCATTTCCCTTGGCTTGCTCTCCAGGCTCTCAAGTGTTGCTAGGGCTCTCTCTTGGTCTGCTGGTGTTGTTAGGGGAGGCAGGCATCTACCCGAGCCACCTCCTCCCGCTGGGTGAAGCACTAGGAGATACCAGACCTGTTCCACCTGTCACCACCAGGTGGAAAGTCAGGAGACATCAGACAAACTGAGCTTTTCCTCAAGTCCTGGTGTCTCCAATCAGCCTACCTTCCTTGTCTACCTTCCGAGTTCTCCTATGGCTGTCTGCTGCATCATTACCACGTTTTTAGTTGTACTTATCAAGGAGGAGCAGGGAGAAATGAGTCTAGGCAATTTGCTCCCAAATCTGAAGTCTCAAAAAGGTATTTTAATAGTATCACTGTCGTTAGTAAAGAAATCTCATTTTAGGGTCGCCTGGGTGGCTGGCTCAGTCCATTAAGCCTCCGACTTTGGCTCAGTTCATGATCTTGTGGTTTGTGAGTTTGAGACCCGCGTCGGGCTCTGTGCTGACAGCTCAGATCCTGGAGCCTGCTTCAGATTCTGTGTCTCCCCCTCTTCCTGCCCCTCCCATGCTCATGCTCTGTCTCTCTCTGTCTCTCAACAATAAATAAACATTAAAAATTAAAAAAAGAAAGAAGTCTCATTTTATTTCACGCTCACTAACATTTGGTAGTCATTTAAAATGTGCTTTTTCTTGCAACAAACCCCAGAGAATTATCTGATCCCTGGTTTTAAGTGGTTCAAGGTTCAGATTTGTTAACTAGTAAATCCGTGTAACATGGTACATAGATTGCGCACTTTGGAGGCAGACAAATCTAGATTGTCAGGTTTCATAAGCTGTAACTATAATAGCTTGGGTAAGTCACTTGCCCTCTATGCTTTCAGTTTCATCAGTTGTAAAATAGAAAAATAACTACCATAAAATACTACTGTTGTGATTAGTTGAGATAAGTATATAGTATGCCCTATGTAGGGCCAGCCATATAGTAAACATAGACATTCAAAAAATGCTAATTCTTTTTCAGTATTATACTGCCAATATTTTTACATGTCTTTAGTTCTTCATTTTTATTTACACATGTCTCGAGGCTTTTTTTTTCTTTAATAATTACTTACTTCACAATATCCATTATCTTTGTTATCATTCAAATCATTGCTTCTCTATATATTAATAATGCCTTGAAAATTTCTTTCCCTGAGGGCTGCTCAGTCTGGGCTTTTAGCCTCATCACATCTCAGGAAGGAAGTTTATAGCCAATGTTATACAATTTCCCTATTGGGTTTAAAGGAAACAGGACCCCATACTGGAGCAGAGTGTAGATAATATCACTCAGGCCTCAAACTTGGGATCTTATAAACCATTGTATTTATCACCCATTGTTATGTCACACACACACACACACACACACACACACACACACACCCAGTTCCAGTTTGGATTCTTGAATAAAAAATTCTCTGAAAATCTGTGACTACTTCCCCATGTGCTAAGAGGGCACCTTTATTTGTTATAGTATCTTTTCCCCCAGGGCTCTGTGGTCTGGGAAGGGAAACTAGAGTGCCCTGGATTATACTTAGCATTTTATAATTGCTAGCTGAAACTCAATCCAAGGCTTTCCAGGCACTTGCCTTCCTTAACACATCTGGCAGCACCCTCCCCTTTTACTCTGGTCTGGCCCTGCAGGAGGAGCGCTTAGATAAATAAACTGAAGTGTGCATGTGGTCACCAAAAGATCTCTGTGGAAAGCAGAATCTAACCAAAGCAGCCCCAGGGCCTGCCGTGCCTTTGTGCACTGCCTCTCTGGGATGTAAGCAACCTGGAGGTATCGAAGGCAAAATCATTGTAGTTCCAGCAGGGCTCACACTTGCCCTGAAAATAACTCATGCCTGGGAACGACCAGCTAAGCAATCCTAACTATATACATTTCTGGAAGGAGAAAAATGTTAGCAAGGTATTTAAACCAATATTTACTGTGTCTCTGCTCAGTATTTGTGAATTGTGGTATCTCACATTTTACCAAGGTAAGCAAAGCATCTTTATAAGGTCAGCCAATAAGCCTGAGACAGTGTTTATGTGCATAAAAGTGAACAGAGAGGGCCAAAAAGAAAACTAGTATTTATTGGTCACCACTCTGTAAAAGAGTGTGAACTAACCAGAAATAACCTATGTGTCAAACTAATTTGTGGAATGAAATCTTGATAAAGGTAGTGTGCTATTGGAATTCTGGTGTTATAAGAACTAGCTGATTTATTTATTAATGTTTATTTCTTTTTGAGAGAGGGAGATAGAGAGACAACGGGGGAGGGGCAGAGAGAGAGGGAAACAGAGAATCCCAAGCAGGCTCCGCAGCTGTCAGCACAGAGCCCAATGTGCGGCTTGAACTCACAAACCGTGAGATCATGACCTGAGCCAAAACCAAGAGTCCTACACTTAACCGACTGAGCCACCCAGGCACCCCAGAACTAATTTGTTTTTATTCTACCTTTGCGATATAAATGATAGAAAATAATTTTATACAAGCCTGGATGTAAAGAAGTGATTTGCAATGATTTATGTACCTAGGATGCAATAGGTCTATGTGAAGAAATATTATTTCCATTTCATAGATGAGGAAATGAGTCTTAGGGAATCTTTTTTTAAATTTTTTAAAGTTTATTTATTTTTGAGATAGAGAGACACACAATGCAAATGGGGGGCAGGGGGGCACAGAGAGAGGGAGACACAGAATCCGAAGCAGGCTCCAGGCTCTAAGCTGTCAGCACAGAGCCCAACATGGGGCTCAGACACACAAGCCGTGAGATCATGACCTGAGCTGAAGTCGGCTGCTTAACCAACTGACCACCCAGGCACCCCTAGTCTTAGGGAATGTTAATATCTTTAATTCATTCGTTATCTCCCACATTCATTCATTATATATTTACCAAATGTTTGCCATGTGCTAGGCATTAATTCTAGATACTAGGACTTGATGAGTGAACATAACTGATATAATTCCCTGTCATCTCCTGATGAAGCTTATATTCTACTGGTTAGAGATGGATAATAAATTAGATAAGCAATAGCCTGTTAGATGGTGAAAAAAGATGAGAAAGCGAAAAAGTCAATATGGAACGAGATGGAGCATGTGGCGGGGAAAGGTTGTGATCTTTAAAAGACTGAGAAATGTTTCACCAAGAAGGCAACATTTGGGTAAAAACCTAAAGGACATGAAGAAGCGAGCCACATAGATAGCCAAACAAAGAATGATCTGGGCAGCAAAAAATAGCAGTTGTAAAGCTCCAAGTGGGGAGGGTTCCTGGCATGTTTGGGGATGCTGTGGAGGCCAGCAAGGCTGGAGCAGAGTAAACAAGGAGGAGAAGTACAAAATGAGGTTTTAGCAGAAACAATGGGGGACCTCAGATCATGAAGGGCATTGCGAACCAGTGTAAGAACTCTGGCTTTAACTCTGGGGGAGACGGGAGGTCATGGCCTCAGTGTGGCACAATCTGGCTTGCATTTTGACTGGATCTCTTTGGCTGCTGTGCCGAGAATAGACTGAAGGGCAACAGCAAAAGCAGGGAACTTGTTAGAAAGCTTATCTTAATACCGTAATTCAGGTGGCTAGTGATTATGCCCGAAGTCACATACATAGTAGTGACGGAGTTAGCCTTCAAACCTAATGCACCTGACTCTCCACTGTTAGATGCTACTTCCTGATGACCACAAGTTCACTATGAATGGATGCTGTTGACTTCCTCTCCACGTGTGGCCAGGCCAGAAAGTTACTTTGAGACTTGTGCTATTTTGGACTTTTCTGTTAGCTTATTTTGTAAAAAAAAATATTTTTTAAAGAAAAAGTACATTAGCATATAACTTAAAATATAAGAAAAAATATTACCTGGGGCTCCTGGGTGGTTCAGTCAGTTAAGCATCAGACTCTTGATTTCTGCCGGGGTCATGATCTCACAGTTTATGGAATTGAACCCTGTGTTGGGCTCTGCGCTGACAGCACAAAGCCTACTTGGGACTCTCTCTCTCTCTGCTCCTCCCCTGCTTGTGCATATGTGCTCTCTCTCAAAATAAATACATAAACTTTAAATATATATATATATACACACATACATATGTATATGTGTATATATATATACACATATATATGTGCGTATATATATATGTGTGTATATGTGTGTGTATATATATATATATATATATCCCAAATTTTATACTATGAGTGGCTTTGATTGGTCTCATTTTCTCAAGCTTTAGTTATTATTGTGTATAAACTATAAAGACCTAGAAACAGAACATTTTTAAGCCTAACAAAAACCCCAACTGAGATCCTTTCTAGACTTTGTTAAGTGCTTTTTTTTTCTTTTAGCTGATTATCAGCTCAGAAACAAAGGTCCCTCTTCTCTTCCACTTAGGTTCCACTTAACAGCAGGAGCCATGGGGCCACCCTTCCCATTCTCCCCATGGGAGAAATGAGGAGATGATATGTCATTGTCTGAAATTCAGTTCTTTGAAATTAGCTACCAGCAGCCAATTAAATTAATTTATTCCTGCTGAAAGATGTTCTTGGGGGAGATGAGTCAGTAAAATTTCCCCCTCTAGAGATGGTTCTGGGGTCTTAAATATCATACTCATTCATCCTACTTTCTCTGTTCCTAAGACCTTGCCTTAAATGGGAGAAAGACAACAACTGTGAGTTAGATGTCAGACTTCCTGGGGGAAAAAATGAAATTTGAAGATTACATCTAATCTCCCCAGTATATCCTGTTTCAGCCATTGAACTGGTGTGCATTGGAGTCGAAAGACAGCTGGGTTGGCTGTCACTAAAGGCCATGGAACCAATACATTCAGGATCCTACTTCACGACCTAGATTGCTAGCTCCCAAAACAGGCTGAAAAACAGACCTATGCAATCTGAATCTTTGAGACGGTTTGCATTTTTAACAAAGCCAGGTGAATCTGAGGAGCATCCAGGCCTGGAAACCTCTGGCATAAAGGACATACGCAGGACTCTCTTCATGTTGACCATTGACAGCTGTCTGTAAAAAGACAAGGTTAGGACTCAAGACCTGGGTTCTAGTTCTGCCACTGTCACTCTTTATCCCTAATGATGTTAAGAATCATGAGGGATCATTGGATCTTAGATCTGGGAAGAAACCATGATGACTTCTAAGCATAAAATCACTTTATGGAGGAGCTAATCTAGACCTAAACAGCACGAGTGCCATAACATCAAACAATAAATTCATTCCAAAGATGGAATTAGGGCCAAGTTTTATTGAGACCATAAAGTTGCCCACTCTGAAATGGTAATACCTACATGACTTTAGTTCCTTGATCTCTAAAATAATGACATAATACTTTTTCTACCTCTTCACAGTTTGTTATATAGACTCTATGGGAGAATTGATGTAAAAGCTATGGAAACTTCTCTATGGAAAACAAATAGATACCATTTATATTAGGTGAGGTTAGGAGTGATTACGCCTTAGAATCATCAATGCAGTCATCGTCACCTCCCTCCTGAATGGTTAACAGCATGACTGGCGGAGGAGGACGGTTCCATCTCTAGCTGTGAGCAGAATGTCCTGAGCCCTATGGTTTTGAAATGAGATAAATTGATACCTCAGGATCCAACTGGCCACACAAGAGAGTCACTCAGGGTGACAAGAAACAGAAGAAAGACAGCTGGCATCATTAAGAGGTGCAAAAATAAGGGGTGCCTGGGTGGCTCAGTCGGTTAAGCGTCTGACTTGGGCTCAGGTCTTGATCTCACAGTTCGTGAGTCCGAGCCTCGCGTCGGGCTCTGTCCTGACAGCTCAGAGCCTGGAGCCTGCTTCGGATTCTGTGTCTGCCTCTCTCTCTGCCCCTCTCCTGCTCATGCTGTGTCTCTCTCTGTCTCAAAAATAAATAAAAACATTGTAAAAAATTTTTAAAGAGGTGCAAAAATAAGAATTGTGTGAATCAGCTTGTAACACTCAGAGCATCATTACCGTTTCCAGCCCAGTTCAGATAACAGTTCTATCATTTCCATGTTCATCAAGGCACATATTAGTTTTCTTTACTGCCATCACATCTTATATGGCTGCTTATTTAAGATGAGAAAATATCTGTATAAAAACACTGCAAATGGAAAAAAGATGGAGAAAGAGGCTCAAATTTTAGATGGCCTCACTCTCTAGACTATCATCATAAAAAGTCACACAGGACCAATGTATTTCAGATGTGAAGACCAGGCTAGGAGTTAGAGAAGGCCTCTCGTATGAGGCCTCTCTGCTGCTTTTTCATCCACTGGTTCACCAAACATTTGTTAAGCACAGTTATATCAATGCTGTTCTACTGTTTATAGATACTGCAGTACATGTGGGAGCTCAAATCCCTTCTCCCATTCATAGCTGGCTGAGGTATAGACATAGCAATGAAAGACCCTCACAAGAGTATGGCATTTTATAAATATTTTTTAAATGTTTATTTATTTATTTATTTATTTAGAGAGAGAGAGAGCAAGGGAGGGGCAGAGAGAGGGAGAGAGAGAATCCCACGCAGGCTCCACATTGTATGCACAGAGCCTGACAGGGTCTCGAACTCATGAATCCTAAGATCATGACCTGAGCCAAAGTCAAGAGTCAGATGCTTAACTGACTGAGCCACCCAGATGCCCCAAGAATATGGCACTTTAAAAAAGCAGTTACTATTTGGGGTACCTGGCTGGTTCAGTCAGAAGAGCATGTGACCATTAATTTCAGGGTCATGAGTTCGAGCCCCATGTGAGGTGAAGAGTTTACATAAATAAATTTTACAAAATAAAAATGAAATCAGTTGCTATTTATGAAGGCCCTGCTATACAATGGGAACTGTATTAGAAACTATATATATGTACTCAAGACAGTAGTATTAGGTCTTATTTTTGAATCTAATTTCATGCTGAGGAAGATGAGAAATAGGCAGTTAATTTGCCTAAGGCCAACAGCTGGTGAATACTAGATTCAAATCAAACCCATTGGACTGGAGGGGTGCCTGGGTGGTTTAGTCGGTTAAGCGTCTGATTTCAGCTCAGATCATGATCTCAGGTTCAAGCCCCGCATCATGCTCTGTGCTGACAGCTCAGAGCCTGGAGCCTGCTTCAGATTCTGTCTCTCTCTCTCTCTTTCTTTCTGCCCTCCACCACTCATACTCTGTTTCTCTCTGTCACTCAAAAATGAATAAATGTTTAAAAAAAAACACTAAAAAAACTAACAAACAAAGAAAACCTATTGGATTGGAAAAGCCACCACCAGGCTCTAACAAATCTTCATTAGGCACTTGATTAAATGTTCATTCCAAACCACACACTTGGTAAAATTATTACATGCATCATTCAGTTATCACAGAGACCCTGTGAGAAAGGATTGGCTTTCTTCAAGTCATAGAATATGACTTTACCCAAAGGGATGGCAAGGATCTGGAATGAGCTCCCCAAGAAAACCAGTGGAGATCAGTGGTACCTAAGCATTGATATTAGAACGAAAGAGAAAAGAAATGGCCAAGGAGATAATCTGATCAAGAGGAAGCTTTTCACCACTGTTATGTTAGTGCTTTCATTTTCAAAATACTTAATATGGAAAGTAAGCTTTCAGAATATCCCACATTCAGTGATTCATTTGGAATGAACTATGTTTTTCTTAAAATTCACCACAAACAAACAAAATATCTAGTTGATTGCTTAGAAACTTCTGGGTCTCTCACTGGATACCGAAAACTTTTGAAATGTTAGATCAAAAGAAGAAAATGTAGGAAGCATAACATTAGGTAGGGAGACATGAAATCTGTGGGGTAGTTTTAATTGAAGTCAGTTCTCTTTCCTGGACCTCCTTGTTTTCATCTGTAAAATGGTGATGGTTTGCTAAATAGCCTTTAAATCTGTAAATTCTATGAAATGGAGGCTCCTTTGAATGGATGAATCAGTAATTTTTCACAATAAAAATTTTCATCTTTATTTGATCCTTGTAACAGCCTGAAATAAGTCAGGTAGTCATAATTATTTGCGTTTTATAGATAAAAAGCCAGTGGTTCTCACGATGTCACTCATCTGAGAAGTGGGCAAGATGGCACTCTAGTAATTCAGGTCTTCTTTCTACAACTCCACTGAG
Organism: Herpailurus yagouaroundi; assembly: GCF_014898765.1. Taxonomy (NCBI): domain Eukaryota; kingdom Metazoa; phylum Chordata; class Mammalia; order Carnivora; family Felidae; genus Herpailurus; species Herpailurus yagouaroundi. The sequence goes on along the minus strand of NW_024412417.1, from coordinate 30,990,688 downwards.
AATGGGTCCTTTCCATAAGTAGTTGTTGATTGGCCAACCTAAGAAAGGCATTTTTGCTGTGATGACTGTAGAGATGGAGCAGATACATTTACTGCCTTCGAGAATCTACAGTCTAGTCTAGTAGACGCAAATACACAATTAGAATAGGAAGCATCATATGGAAGTGAGAGTTTTATGTTGGAAAAGTCTGGGAAGTTTTGTCAAAGGGAGGATTGAATTACTTCTTAAAAGTATGGATGAATGTTAGCATATTTAATGAGTGGAAAGGGGCATTCAAGACAGAAGGACCAGTGAAGATAAAGTTTTAAAAAAATGAGAAGTCATCAGTTTTATATGAGCAACAGTCTGGCTAAAGCTAATGGTGCCTGAAGAACAATGACTTCAGTTCTTGAGTGAGAGGAAGTTGTCTAAGGAATTTGGATCTATTCCAAACTGCGTCTCTTTGATGATGATTAGGCCAAAAAGCCAAAAGAAGCTTTTTGAGAAATTCTTAGACAGAATGACTCAAATGCATTACCATCTCTGAAATATATTAGCTGTTCCCACCATAATTGATTTGTGGTCTGTAATTTAGCCTAAATAGAGTGCGCGCGCACGTGTGTGTGTGTGTGTGTGTGTGTGTGTGTGTGTGTTACTCTCTAATTTCTACTCTAGGGTTGATTACTCAGTCTAATTGGGAATTTACACCCCAGACTTTGATCACAAACTCTACCTCAGAGGCAGCTACCACAAAGGTGCCAACTATTTTCATCTCTATTCAAGACCAAAGATTATATTAATTAACCTCATAGATGTTAAAGGGGAGCTTTATTTGGTGAAACCAAAACATAATGGATGTGAGAAATGAATATTAGTAACATTAATGGGGTTGAATACATGTGAATGGGCTATAAACACCATAGAAACACTCTCTTCTTATACAGAGGTAAAGTGTGAGGAATCTGTTCAACCAAATGTCTATTCCTGTAGGAATAGAACCATAAGTTTAATTTCTAAGAAATTCTTGTCCATCTTCTGGTTTTGACAATTCATGGGACTCCAGCCAGACTTCTTGCCATATATTAATGAGAATATGGTCACACTTGCCTCAGGTGACCCTTTTATTCAAGATGCTGCTGGAACACCAAAACAGCAGAGAACTGGGATTCCATTGAACTTTCATAAGAAGTTGTATAACTTTCTGCTGTTTGGTAATAGATATCAGTATGTAAAGCTAAACTTGGTCCCATACTTGATTGTTTCCATTTTAACCTTAGTAGTGAAAGCATGAAGAAAAGGCCCACAACCTTAATATCCCCAAAGGCTACTAACCAAGAAAAGAACCCAAGAATTTAGAACAGCCAAACTGGCTCAGGAAAAATTGCAACAATAAGCTTCTGAATTTCCAGGACCAAGGAGAGTCCTTAGATGAGGCACATTCTGGCAGACAAACTAAGAGATTAATGTTAACCTGCCTTTCTATATCCTGGTCCCAGAGGCGAATCTTTTTTTTTTTTTTCAGGCTAATCCTTAGAAAGGGGGTCCAAATTGGGCTGAGCCTGGGAAGCAGTAGCTAGTACTTAGAGAGTACTTACTCTCCATGTGCTGTGCGTGTCTCTAAGCTTTTTATATGTAGTAACTCAGTTAATCTTTAAAGTCACCCTATGAGTTTACTTGTTTTATCTTAATGTAGTAGACAAAGGAACTGAGGCATAGAGTCGTAAAATGTTTACCTAAGGTCCTACCTCTGGCAAATGGCAGGGTCAGAATTCAAATCCAAGTAGTGTATCACTGGGGTCCTTCTCTTAATCACCACACTCTATTGTGTTACATGCAGCACAACATGCCGTTCTCAGGAGGCCTGCCTACTCTTCAGATTTCCTTCCCCAACCAGAGGCCTTTCCTGGGAGCCTAAGTTTCAGTAATAAGATTTCTTTAATTGTAGACATAATATGGGTTTCAAGTTTCAAAGCATTTTATTTCACAACCCTTGACTTGCAAAATCCCTGGGACAGAGATAGAGAAAGGACTGTTGTCTCCATTACAGAAGATGAAAATGAGCCTTGGGGGATTTAAATAAACTGTTCAGTGCCACTTAACTAGAAAGTGATGGGGTAAGATTAGAACCTCAGTGGGCCTCAGTTGAGGTGGTGACAGTCCCCAGAATTACCATTAGGGGACTGCTCGTAACCAAGCATTTGTTACCACGTCAAGGTCAGCCTTGCACACATAATTTTCTCTTTTACATATGTTACTATATAATTTTCAGAAGAACTTTTCCATATGCTGTCTTATTTAATGCAGTCTTCACATGCACCTAGAGTGTGTGTGTGTGTGTGTGTGTGTGTGTGTGTGTGTGTGTGTGTATGTGTGTGTTGGGGGACAGGGGTGTTATCCTTTTTCTGCTCTCAAGAAGACTCAGCCTCCAGAAGGGCAGATGTGTTCTCAAACCTGCTGAATGAGTGAATGTGTATCACAGACAGAGAAAGAACTCAAACCTTCCAACTCCAAATCCACCCATAAATTTGTATTCACATCCAGACAAATTCGGAGCTGTAATGTTACCATTGGGATTTATAGTTCTGTGTCTTCTGCATTTTATCTCCTTCCTTCTCTTTCTTCCCTTGGACTATCCCCAACCCTGCTCAAATCACCTATCTCTTTTCCTTCACTTATAATGTAATTACTGTTCAGAGCCAGAAGAGAGAAACCGTTAAATTCTCTGAAAACTGAAAGCATTTTGTCAAGAAACACATGTTATGACTCCTCACCAAGGAAACGCAGAATTGATGACGTGGGTGGAGGAATGCCTTATGACTGTTTAGCAACTGCCATACATGACTACACAGTCAGTGATTAGAGGCAGTGATGGGTTATCCACTGACCTAATGTCACCGTGCTTCCCACCATCGTTAGCTTTTGAGACATTAACAGGAATTGAAGTCACTGATCTCAGCAGATTGGTTGGAGAGGAAATACAGCACCAGATGGCAGGATTTCTGTCTTAACAAACTGTTAAGACTAAGGGAAAGTCTATTATACTTGGGGATCATGGTTTCTTCATCTGGAAAATGGGAGTTAAAGTAACTAACTTAATGAAAGACTGAACCAATCTATGCCTATTTGGCCTCATAAATCCTGAACCTGTGTCACCCAATGATAGTGCTGCACAGGCGCCTTGGCCTTCGCCTTAGCCTTTTAGCCGAGGATGAGGTGATTTATGATGGAATTTGCATAGGCAAACAAATCCCCAGCTGTAAGCTGCCTGCCCCAGAGTTTCATGGTTCACTAAGGATTAAGATTCTTGGAGCTCCTTCTGGGTGGCTAGAGGCTCTGACAGATATACTTTCCCAGTTAGTTTCCTGACTGTGGTAGGTATCCCTTCACTTAGTGGCATGATGAAGTTTGACTCTACCCAGGAGGAGTGAATTAAAGATTGCGGGCTGTGAAGCCTCATGTTTTGTGGAACTTAATTGCAAGGGGACTTTCTTGAGGGAAATTGCTTTCTTTGCAACCTGGAATAGCTAGAGGAAGGTTTACAAATTACCAAAGATAAGACCATGACCAATCTGTTTGGCTTGTAATGATCCTCTAAGAGTAATGAATGTTTCTGAAAGGATTTGATTGACCTCAGAAGGACTTAGCGATACTACTTCATGAATGAGATGGTAGGACTGGATTCATAGAATGACAAAATTGCAACATGGCAATGGACATGATGCTTGAATTCCCTATTTAATATCCTGTTCAAACAGCATCAAGAGTACATTTCAAACTTTCAGGGATATGGAACTCACCGAAAAGGGAGGTAGATTATTCTGTCCTTAAACAACTTAGTAGTGAGCTTGTAACATGGGCATGATTTTTTTCTCCTAACGTATATCTATTAGCATCACATAAAACAAGGGGGTCTCCCTGACATGACAGACCTTTATAGACCTTTCTGTAGTTGAAGACTCCTGTTATGTAATCCTTATATGTTCTCTTTATTTTCAGCTGATTCCACTATTCTGCATATGACATAATTAGGTCTCTTAAAAAATACAAATATAAACAAATTAGATATATAATCCAAACAGGCATATAAAATTTATATCCACATAGAATAGGATAAACACAAGACTAAACACAGACATCTGAGCTCTTAATCTGGTATAGGTTTTATTGTTACCTTTGTTCACTTAGGTAGCAAGTGATGATCTCCTCAAAGTCATTTCTAGACTCCTAGAAGGCTACAATTGAAAGAGACACTGGAAATCATCTAAATTTTTTCCATATCTTTTTTCCATATCTTTTTTCCATATCAATATCTGCATAGAGATATTGAGTCTCTGATAATCACTCTGAAACTTGTGTGGTCTGGCTAATAATCATGTAGGTAAGTTCCCTGGAACTATGATATCTACTACTGTCCTTGACCTAAGATCAAAAATTATATGACCTTGTGATTCACACACAAACACCAATGGTCATATCTGGTTTATGTTTACCCATTTGATGGCAGTGATTCATTGTTTTTTTTAATTTGGGGGTCCACGGCTATATAGCTCTCACACATTATTGCTAAGAGCAAATTAAGAGCAAAGGACATTCGTGGGAAACATGATTAAATCAAGGAGGCACATACCGTAGGGCTTGAAAAAAGAATTTGAAAATTATCTGGTCAGTTTACTGGTTGAGTGACTTCTACCATATCCTGACCAGTTAGCAAATCAGATTCTATGTGAACATACCCCATGACTGGAGGAAGCCAGTGCCTTCTGAAAAGTGTGCAGCATTTTTATATGCTCTGGTTACTACAAAAGAGGTGGGGGTATGAGGTATGTGGTAAGAATGAGGTAAAATGGTTTCCCTGAGACTTTTGGTGAGGGCATCTAGTTTTCCTCCTTGTCACTCATAAACTGTTCCATTGGCAGCAACTTAACTGCAAAATCAGAACCTCATCCTAGGAAATTGGTCCCCCAGGATGCTAGTCAGCCGAGGAAATTCTAGGCAGCCGTATGGTCAGCCCTCAGGAGTTACAGTGGCCTGTCACTGCTGGCAGAGTGATTTCTGCAGGGGCCACCTCATTATATGGGAAAATGCCCTCAAAGGGCAAGCCTGTTTCTTGTCCTGGCAGGCCTGTCACATCCGATGTTAGAGGAAACAGCAGCAAAGAATTGTGGTTGAAAGAATTGTAAATTTTGCCTGTGGAGAGTCACTGAGGGCAATTCTCCTAAAAAGGATTATTTGTCAACTGCAGTAAGACTCTTTGTTATTGGAGTTTAATTGATATTTGCTACTGGAGAAGAAAGCCGAAAACAGGATAGAAGGCAAGCAATTAAATCTTTTTAATAAAGTGTAGTTAATGAGTTGTCAAATTTGGTAGAGATTATTCCACCCCTCCCCCCTCCCCCCCCCCTTTTGTCTTCTGAGTATAGGTAGGGCCGTCTTACTATTCTGGGGAGATGTCAAACAATCACAAGAGAGGCAAATTAAATCAAATAAGGCCAGGCAGCTTCTGTGCAATCAAAAGAACTGAATTTAGGAGTCAGGAATTCAGATGAGGTTGTTCAGTAGCTAACTTTGCACCCCTCCCTCTGGGTCTTTACTTATTCATTTGTCAAATATAGGTGAGCACTAGATGATCTCTAAAGTCCTTATAAGTCAATGTTTCATTCATATGCTACACATTTATGTATAACTGTAGGTATATATAGCAGATAAGAACCAAACATATCTGATATAGAATCCCAGCATGCCCAGTAACTAGGTATGTGATCTGGGTTAAGTTAATTAACCTCCATAAGTATCAGTGTCCTCCTTTGCAGAAAGGGCAAACATATGCGTGTCTCCATAGGCTTTTGTTAGAATTAAATGAGAGAATACATGTAAAACTATTTGACAAAGGGCCTGGAAGATGGAACGTGATGATTAAATATTGGCTCTTTTTATTTAACATTCTGTTTTAGGATCTAGTTTTTTAAACTACAGAAACATATCCTAACCACCAGAGGGCACTGCACAGGTAACAGCTAGACTTAGAAACTGGATACATTTATTGGCTTCTTGAAGCAATTGTGTCCTGCTACCCAGAAATTTCAGCTCAGGGTGTTTGGTCTCCATTTGCACAACATGCTAGTCTCAATGACTGTGAGTGCTGCAGTTTCTTCCATCTAGGGTCCTCCACTTGTCCTTGCATCTTCAAGGAATCCTCAGGTGATCGAGTGCTCATTTAGAGAGAGCCTAAAAATAGAAGGGAAAAAAATGAGCAAACATTTATTGACTCTTACCACACGTCAGTCATTATATTGATCATGGCAATTCATTTCATAACAGAAAATAAGCTACCATTCCTATTTTATGATGGGAAAACTAAAACTCATAAAGGTTAAGCTCTTTGCCTAAAGTCACACAGCCAGTGAGTGATAAAAGCCTAAGTGAAAGCCATGGCTGTTTGACAACAAATGTTGTGTTCCTTTAGTTTCACCATGCTGCCTCCAAAGCTATGTTGGGATGCAGCCACAAGATACGAAACCACAAGAATCATGGAAACCAAAATGCCCATCATCTCCTCTACTATTTAATAATTTATTGGAGGATTTAGCTAATGTGGTTAGAGTCTAAAAAGCAAATAGAGGTGAAAGCAAAGGTAAAATCATTTTTGCTTATAATTTATAAAATTATAAACCTGGAAAACCTAAATAATTTAACATAAAAGCTGTCACGAACAAGACAATTTAGTAAAGAAGAGGATACAAAATTTGCCAAAATAAATAACTTACATATATACAAACATAATCAGAGGAAATAATGGAAGAGCAAACTTAATTTTCAATAGCAAAATAAAATAAAGTGAAGTAGAACACATGCAGAAACTTAAAAAAAAAAAAGAGTAGAACACCTACACACATGCTTAAAAACATAGAGGTAAGCTGAATAAATGGGAAAATATTCCATATTTTTTGTTAGACTGACTCAGTATAATAAAGATGTCAATTCCCTTTATGTTACTTGTTTAATGTAATATGATCCTGATGATAATGTTCCCTCCTATCTCCCTGGAGAAAGATAAATTGATTGTAACATTCGGTTGAATGTTCCCTAGCCCTGGGTGGCTCAGCGAGTTGAGCATCCAACTCTTCATTTCGGCCCAGGTCATGATCCCAGGGTTGTGGGATGGAGCCTCGCATCACGCTCTGTGCTGAGCACAGGGCCTGCTTGGGCTTCTCTCTCTCTCTCTCTCTCTCTCTTTCTCTCTCTCTCTGCTCCTCTCCCCACTTGTGCGCTCCCTATCTAAAATAAAAAGAATTTTTCAAAAGGAGGGAGACTAATGAAATGGAATGTAAAATCAAAAATGAATAAAAATACGTGTGGAAATTTAGTATGTGGTAAAGACAGGATTTCAAATCAATGAGGAAAAATAAGAACTTTTAAAAACGTTGGCAGACAACTGGTTACCCATAAGCATAAATATAAAAATGTGTAAATGTTTCATACCATATAACAGAATAAATTCAAAATGGTTTAGATATTTGAATGTAAAACTAAAAGCTACATAAATACTCAAACAAAACATTGATCATTTCCTTTAAATCTGGGAGGTAGAAAAAAGATCTAGTATGACCAAAATCTAGTTCCCCTAAAGAAACATTTGATAAATTTGAGTCATAAGATTTAAAAATTAACTTTGTATGGAAAAAAATGAATTAAAAAAAGTTTTAAAATGTCAATAGGGGAATAAATATATGCAACATATCAGAAAATGCTATTTCACTAATACATAAAAGGCTATTTCTAAATATTGAGGAGAAAAAAACCCAAAAATCTGATAGAAAATGAGCAAAGGATATAAATAGACATTTCAGACATCTAAGTGGGTCACAAATATTTGAATATTTTATTCACAAAAAGAGAAATTCAGTTAAAACTACATAGAGACACCATTTGTTTCTCATCACACTGGCAAAAAAAAATTAAAATCTTGAAGATACAATATTTGTCAAGGCAGTAGAGTACAGGAACACTCATGCATTGCTGGTGGATTGCAAAATGACACAAGTCCAGCAGCTGAGAAGAATTCCATATGTATTTAAATTCTGATGGGGAATTTCCATTTCTTGGAACCTATCCCAAAGATACCTTGGCAAACCTATGAAAGGATGTGTGCCCAAGGATACGTGTTGCAATTATAGCACTAATTGCAAAAGAATGGAAATCACCCACATGTTCATCATGAATCAAACTGAATATACTATGTTATATCCACCATCTATAATATTCTGTTATATAAAGAAATAAAAGATAAATTTTATTATACCTTTATTATATTTTCGCAAACATATATCATTCTGGGGAAAACATAAGGCACAAAGATCATGTATGATATAGTAATTTTTATGTAAGGGGAAATATAACATGAATATATATTCATATAAATATACATGCATATGTATTTGTTTTTATTTTTTAAAGGAAACAATGGAAGAATAAACCAAAACTTTATAAAAATGGTTACCTACTAGAGAAGATGGGAAAGAGAGGAAGGGCTAGGGAAGAAATATACACTCTAAATTAATCTGGTTTTATAGCTCACTGTGAAAACATGGGTATATTTTACTAGTTAAATAAAGACAGTTTACATTAAAAAAAATCTATCTCTGAAAACTGAAAGAAAAAAACCCAAAGCAAGCCCACTTATTTTATGTCTAATTACTCATATATCCAAATAAAAAATAATCATAGTGATTTAAAAAGACAATGTGACTGCACATCTCTGATGAGGTATATCTAAAGGACAGAAAAATACAACAAAGGAGTCATACATTGTACTCAGTAGTCTCATTGTTAGTAATAACATAGATAATGTTATTTTGAAACACACATAGACATAAAAAGTGAGTTAAGGGGCGCCTGGGTGGCTCAGTCGGTTAAGCGTCCGACTTCAGCTCAGGTCACGATCTCGCGGTCCGTGAGTTCGAGCCCCGCGTCAGGCTCTGGGCTGATGGCTCAGAGCCTGGAGCCTGCTTCCGATTCTGTGTCTCCCTCTCTTTCTGCCCCTCCGCTGTTCATGCTCTGTCTCTCTCTGTCTCAAAAATAAATAAAAAACATTAAAAAAAATTTTTAAATAAAAAAAAGTGAGTTAATGTATCAAGAATAGATTTTCAGTGGGAGAGAAAAGAGATACAAATGTAGAAGCAGAGCTTAAAAATTATATAATCTTTCATTTGAACTGGAAATTCTGTGCGTTTATTTTTTCTCATTATGGAAAGGAATGCATTGATTCTGGGCTGTTTCTGTGGACAGAGTTAGAGAACTGTGGACTTTTTCAGCGCTCTCAAAGTGCCCACAAGCAAGGATAATATTTGGAAAAAGGCTGGAATGCATGGGTAAAAAGTGTGTTGAATTTTAACAGCTGAAAGTTAACAGCAACATAAGAGAAGCGTAAAGTAAAAGTGAACACACTGATAGGCGGATGCTGTGGCTGCCTAACCAACAGGAGACCAGCTTCCATGGTAGCCTGATGGAGGTCTAATGGAAAAGCTGCTATCATACCATCCGATCACTGCCTCCAGCATTTCTACCTAGTAAGCCGATTTTCTAGCTCGTCTCTAAGAAGACAGTTGCAACTAAAATACTGCATACTTGGACATTTGCATATTGGATATTGCAGATTTGAATCTGTCCTTGTTCATCTTAGCCAAGATATCTGTTAATCAGCCACCGAATAGTTCTTATTTTTTCACTTCACTAGTGTTAGGAATTATGAAAATGGGCAAGACTGCTTTTACATAGAAGATATAAGATATATCTTAGAGATGGTTATAATTCAGCAATGCCAAGTTACTAATCATAATCCAGTAGAGTGAGTACTCTCTAAGAGACCATGCGTCTGAATTAAAATGTAATCTCTTGAGCATCAACTGGGTAACTTTTCACTGAGTGCCCACTATCTGCTCAGCACCGCTCAAAGTGATAAAGATTAACTGTAGACAAGGTCCCTGCTCTAACAGAGCTGACATTCTGGTGTGGAGACACAGAAAATAAGCATGCAACACATAAATTAACATTTCTAATAAATGCAGGAGAAAATGAAAGCGAGTCACCAGAGTTGGAGAAAGAAGTGTTCATTGGATCCATTGGTCAGGGAAGACCTACCAAGGAGTAAATGACAAGGAACCAACTAAGGATGCATCTGGGAGCAGAAATCATTTTTGGCATGAGTAAATAATCTCTAAGTCTGGAATAAAACATCGGTATTGAGGAACAAAAAGGATAGTGTGATTGAAATGTGGTGAGCAAGAATATTAGTATTAGTAGATGATGTCAAGGAAGGAGGTACGGGACAGATCCTGTAGGGCCTATAGTTTTGGATTTTAAAGGAAAAACTTTTGGTGGAGTTTAACAATAAAATCAGCATGCTGTGGTCACATTTTTTAAAAATCATCCTGAAGCTTCCAGATTGAACTGCACATAGGAAGACAAGGGTGGCTAACGTAGTGGATGGATTGAGAGCAGACAGTGGTTTGTACTAGAGCAGAGGTGGAGAGAAATGAACAAGGCATACAGGATAGATAGAGATGAAGCATTGGGGAGGGAGGTGAAGAAAAAAAGGAATCAAAACTGAATCCTAAATTAATGCTTCAAACAATTGGGTGAATAGTAGCAGAGAAGTCACGGATTTTCTATACCTTATTTTTTTTTTCTTTTTGCAAAAGGAAGTTGGATTACATAACTAAAATGTGTAACTCCAGATCTAGAACTCCACATATAGACAAAGTGATGCCAGTTCCAATTTCAGAGGGAGGTGATAGGAGAAGTAACAATAAAATCTTTGTGTAAATTCATTGAATAATTTGTGTATTTAAACTCTGTAGTATTTTTAAAGCATTTGCATATTTTAAAAATTCTGGATGTTTGGCATTATGAAGGCTAAAGCGTCTTAGATACAATGAGTTCATAAAATCCTTTTCTGCCTTAGGACTTTGTTCTTTCTGTTTATTTCATTGGCTAGACATAACACCTGTTTTTTGCATGACTGGGTTCTGTTTGAATGAGTGAATGAATGAATGAATGAATGAATGAATGAGGGAGGAAGGAAAGAAGGAAGGAAGGAAGGAAGGAAGGAAGGAAGGAAGGAAGGAAGGAAGGAAGGAAAGAAGGCAGGCAGGAAGGCAGGAAGGCCAAATATCTAATTTGCTGTGGTTTATAAAGTAGGATGATAAGTCAAATGCAGGCTTGATCTAAGAGTCACAGAGATTGGGGGCTTTTCTCCCACTTGTCTTCTCTCAATGATTCTTTTACATTTTTTGAGTGGAGGCTCAAATATGTTGTAGAGCATTCATTAAAATATGATCAGTTGGAATGAAGGGACTTGTGAGTAAAATGGGCTCAGAAAAAGAAAGGGAAGGGTAGAGAACAGCCATTTCCAGAGGATTAGATACTTGGTCACAGCTTCAGTGGATGTTTGGTCTGTGAAGAAGAGCATTTGTCAATAGTTCTAGAAAAGCAAAGCCTCTCTTCACTCCTTCATAGTCATAACCTCTTGAGGAAATCCCTATCAGATCAAGGATACTCCAAAAGACACCTGGAATTTTCCATCTCCTTTCGTACTATCTACATATCTGAAAAATCTCTGAAACTTAGTAGCTGAGGTTTCCTGACTTCCAAAATTTGGACATGTTTTGATTATTCCCCAGAAGGTAACATTCCCCTTTGATTTATCATAGACATGACACACTTTCTTCATTTCCAGTCCTTGGTCTGGTGGTTGGCTGGTGATTGCAATGCATCATTAAAAATGCAGGAAGTCTCAGGGTACCCGGGTGGCTCAGTTGGGTAAGCATCTGACTTCAGCTCAGGTCTTAGGTCATGATCTCACTCTTCCTGAGTTCGACCCTGCATCAGGCCCTGCTGACAGCTCAGAGCCTAGAGCCTGTTTCAGATTCTGTGTCTCCCTTTCTCTCTGTGTCCCTCCCTGACTTGTTCTCGGTCCCTCTGTCTCAAAAATAAGTAAGCACTTAAAAAAATAATAAAAATTTTAAAAATGCAGGAAGTCTCACTTTGGTTTTCTTCTCTCCGTGTTGTAAGAATTTTTATTTCTTCTTAAAGAGGAAAGAGTTCTCTAGGTGAAGACCTATATCCACAAGAGATACCCCAACTTAAATCTTGGAAACAGCCCAACGTGAACATAAACATCCTTTGCAGATAGCAACGTCTAGTGCATGATGAAGGCAGTTAAAGCAAATCTTTTTTTGACAGCCATATTTCATAATCATCCTGGGATACAACTGCTTACAAAATCGGGAGATTCTATTCTGCAATCCTTCCCAGTACAAATGATGGAGCCATCCACCATATCATAAGGACACATGAAATATCACAAAAATCACTTTTTTGGATCCAAAAAGATTTTAAAATCTGTCAATTGCTTTATTTCTATTTAATATATAACCATTTTTATTTTTAACTTTTTCCCAACACATCTGATGAGGTTTGACCTAAAAGAGAGCCTTCCAAAAACTTAGACTTGTTTTCAAATCATAAAAAGTTTATTTATAACTCAAAGACTGGACATATACTATCAAGATCAATGATTACTCATATGACTGGTTTTATATCTTCCACTTCTTACCTTTCACTGTCTCTTTGCCTCATCATAAACTATGGCTGTAACTTAGATACTGCCTTAGACCTCGTAAGAAAGACTATGCTCAGCATCACCTAGCTTAATGAACAATTATTCATTTTTTTTAACAAGATAGAACTGAAATCAGAGCTATGCAGACCATCACTAGAAAACTCTTCCATTTGAAATTAATCCATTCTTTTAACTTCCATGATTTTACTTTCTTCCAATTCATACTTTTTATCTAAAAGTATATTGTATTAGTTTTCTATTGCCACTGCTGTAAAAATTTCACTAATTTGGTGCTTAAAGCTACATAAATCTATTATTTCACATTTCTGTAGATCAGAAGTCCATGTTTGCTTTGCTGGTCTCTCTGCTCTGGGTTTCACAAGACTGAAATCAAAGCGTCAGTCTGTTTTGCTCCAGTTTGGGAATTCTGGAAAGAATCTGCCTCCACATTCATGTTGCCAGCAGAATCCAGCTCCTTACAGTTGTATGGCTGAGGTATCACTTCCATGTTCACTGTTGGCTGAGGGCAGCACCTTTCGCTCCTAGAAGGCTCTTGTCAGTCCTTACATGTGGGACCCTATATCTGAGAAACAGCAATAGTGCCTTCTCACACTTGGAATCTCTCTAATTTCCTCTTTTTCTGCAGCTCTTCCTCCTTCCTCTTATGCCACATCTTTTTTACTCAAACCAGAGAAACTTGTCTGCTTTTAAGGTCTCGTGTGACTGGACAGTATGCATCTTGATAATCCGGGATATGCTCTCTATCTTAGGGTCTGTAACTTTTTTTTTTACTTTTTATTTTAGAGAGAGAGAGGGAATGCGCATGTGAATAGGGGAGAGGGACAAAGGTGGGGGGAGAGAGAGAGAGAGAGAGAGAGAGAGAGAGAATATGAATCTTAAGCAGGCTTCACACTCAGAGCAGAGCCCAATGCAGGGCTCAATCTCATGACCCTGGGATCATGACCTAAGCCGAAATCGAGAGGCAGATGCTCAACCGACTGAACCACCCAGGCACCCCCAGTCTGTAACTTTATTTACATCTACACAGTTCCTTAACCATGTAAAGCAAGATATTCACAGTTTCTGGAAATTAGGATATGGACATCTTTGGCTAGTCAAGGTAGGGAAAGCATTATTCTGTCTACCACATGTACCATTTTGGGAAATCCATTCCCATGCACTTACCCCTTTTGTACATTTATCCATCATGGATTAAAGGGACAAGATTCAATTCTGGGTCCTAAATATTCAAGGAGCAGCCAGAGTTTAGAACGTGTTTTAGTTTTAGAAAGAGGTAGGGACAAGGCAGAAATTGAGAGGAGGGAAATTGGGCAGATGCTCAGGATTATGGATGATGGATTTGGCCAATTTGGTCCTAAGATTAAGATGTTACACAGGCTCATCTTCACTGATGCTTGGAATTTCAGTCTGAATGACAGAAAAGGATATTAGAGAAAGGGCAGCAGGAATGCATCAGATTTTATTTCTAGGGATCACAAGTTCTAAATGGTAATGTCAGTGTGGATGATATGCTTGCTGTAGTCATAACTAGTGCCTGAACTGAAAGGTAACTGAATTAAGGCTATGAGTGGTAGACATCATGGAGTCTATCTCTGAGAACATGAGACTAACTGCATAAGCTAGGGGATTTCTGTCTTTTCCACAGTCCTCTTACCATCAGATCTTACCTCATCATATGTTTCCCTGTGAAGTCTTGTTTATTTTATTTTAAATAAAATTTATGGTTGATGAATACTAAACTTGTTTGCACTGGATAGTCTGAAACTTACTTTTTTTACCTACCATCCGTTCCTCTAGAGACATACTTCTCCTTAGAATCATTCTCTTCTTAATTTTTCCCTGAGGAATTTAAAATCTAGCTATCTAAGATCTACAGCACATCTGACTCTGTCTTCACTTCTTCCTAATCTAGGAGATTTGTTCAATGCCTGACACCGTGGGTTCTAGAGAAATAATAAATGACGAGTTGGAAGATCTTCCCCAAAGTGAAATGGTCACAATTCCCTCACAACCAGATCTTCCTTCACAGCTAATGTTTCAGCCCAAAGTAACAGTCCCCTTCTTTCATCAGCCTTCTTGAAGGTACAGTTAGCAAAGATTTCTTACATTTTTTTGTTAGCAGGATGAAAATCCCAGTTGATGCCTCTGAGTCTTCTGTGTGGTGACAACTACATTTTCCCATGCAATGACCATTTCCCCCATTTCTGATAATATTCATCTTGATTTTCTTCAAAGAAAAATACAGTCCTACTCTTAACCTATAGAGTTAGGGCAAGGCTGACCCTACCCTGACCTCACAGTATGAGTATTTGACTGAAGTTGGCCAATCAGAGCCAATGATTCTTAATTCTCTAGTTTAGAAGTACGGGAAACAAAGAAGTTCTCTTTCTGCTGGACTTAAGAATTGTGAAGATATGAACTGGGGGATTAGCATGGGGGAAGGAGAATTTAGGATCTACTCTGTGAGGTAATCACAGTGGAGAATGAACACAGGTTAAGTTCCAGCCATGTAATTTGAGCTCATGGTTTTAGCCAGTCTGCATTTAAATTTTTTAGGTTTGTGAGCCAAAGAATTTTCTTTTATCCTTAAACCAGTTTTGATTGGGTTTCTGTCATTTTCAGCTAAAAGCATCCTGACCAATGCACAATTATACATTTCATGATACTATATCTTATCCAAACTGTAATTAGATCATTATATTTATATCTGAATGCTCATTTCTACTGCCTGATCAGAAGCATTCTGCGGTCTCCAGCTTTGTTGAAAACACTGCATTAACCTTAGCACCCAGCATCAATGCCTGACACATAGAACATCCCCCACCCCACACACATATTTCAAGAATGGATGGGAAATGATGTTTTCTTTCTCTTTTTTTTCCCTCAACTATATTTCTTACAGGTTGTGTTTTAATTGCCTCGATTGTTGCTTCTTACCACAGAGGGATTGAAATGGGAGTTCAAAGGTCACTTGAAGTCAGAGGCAGCTGAAGTGACGGCCATAGTTATTTAAGTCAACGCTGGTTATCTGCCAGCCACACCATCACCTTCATTTAGGCAAGACAACAGAATCAACTCTCAGGAAAGAAAATGAAAAAAAAATAGTGACGCTTAAAATATCAGCATAATCTGAAAAAACTGTGTTCTAAGTCAGTTCAGACACTGCATACAAAACAGAGAGTAGAAAATATCTGGACAATTTGTGTTAAAATTTCCCCATCTTTAAGACATTCAGATGGCCAATGGACACATGAAAATATGCTCGACATCACTCATCATCAGAGAAATGCGAATAAAAATTATAATGAGATATCACCTCACGCCTGTCAAAATGGCTAAAATCAAAAACATGAGAAACAACAAGAGTTAGCAAGGATGGGGAAAAAAAGGGACTCTCGTGCACTGTTGGTGGGAAAGCAAACTGGTGCAGCCACTGTGGAGAACAGTGTGGAGATTCCTCAAAATTTAAAAATAGAACTACCTTACAATCCAGTAGTGTGATTAATCCCCAAAATACAAAAACACTAATTCAAAAGGATACATGTAGCCCTATGTTTATAGCAGTGTTTATGATAGCTAAATTATGGAAGCAGCCCAAGTGTCTATTGGTAGATGAATGGATAAAGAATGGTAAAGAATGGAACATTACTCAGCCAGAAAAAAAGAATGAGATCTTGCCATTTGCAATGACATGGATGGAGCTAGAGAGTATAATGCTAAGTGAAACGAGTCAGTCAGAGAAGAACAAATACCATATGATTTCACTCGTATGTGTAATTTAAGAGGAAAACAAATGAGCAAAGGAAAAAGAGGGAGAGAGAGAGAGAGAGAGACAGAGAGAGACCAAGAAACAGTTTCAACTATAGAGAAAAAACTGATGGTGAATGTGGGGCGAGGGGGGGGCATGAATAGGCGATGGGGATTAAGGAGTACACTTGTCATGATGAGCAACAGGTGATGTATGGAAGTATTGAGTCACAGTGTCATACACCTGAAGCCAATATAACATTGTATGTTAACTATACTAGAATTAAAACTCAAAAAAAGAGAAATTTCTCCATCTTTGAGAGAAGAATTTTTCAGACAGGTACTGCTTGAGAGCATTCATGCTTTGGTTCACATGCTGAATGCATTGTCTAATAAGTATTCAAATCTCCTTTGTATGTTGATGACAGATTTGCTAAAATGAAACTCTGGAAAGTTATCTTCAAAAAGAAAAGTATCTTCCCACAACCTCTGCCATAGAAATATTAATGAAATCACAGGTTCCTGTTACCTCTTTGGACAGCCATGAGAACTCAGGTGCTATTATAAATCAGACATTCAAAAACACCTACTTGAGATCCTTTATGGATGAATTTCCAAAATCACAACTGCTTATAATTGGAATTTTAAATTCTAAAGAAAAAAAGCTCTATTCCCATCATTAACTCATTAATTAAGCCCCACATTTCTAAAGTCAGCATGTTTTTAATCACTGCATTGTATGCCTTTAATCCTGAAGCACAAAACAGTGCCCAGTACTCACATTTTTGCCAGTAGCCTTTTCTTTAATGTTGGTTTTAATTTTATATGGGCAAAAGACAAGTTTGGGGGTATTAACTTCAGGGCTTTAAAAAAAAAAACCAAAATGGTTTATCAAGTTGACAAATTTTTGATTATGACTAATTTTCATAATTTTCCACCTATTTTGGCCACTTAATTCCAAAGACCAATGCAATTAGAAATGGAAGTTTTACTTATCAGATTGAAAGAGGAAGGAGACACCCTCTGGAAGCATTGTGCTAGCTCAGACCACCTCACACGCCCTTCAAAATCTGTCAATGCCCAGCCAATCAGAGCCCTACTGCAATGATTCCATGTGAGGAATGGCCAGTTAAAATCACGCCAGTCTTCTGTATTACATACAGAGTTCTCTTGTCTGCCAACATGAATGGTTGCTATCATTACATCAGCCTCCAGTGACTTCAATACATGAATGGCTAGCTTACGGTCCAAGAGTGGATGGGCTTTTCTGTCTTTTTTCAGAGGCATCTGCCAACCAACGGGAAAAAGAGACAAAGCTATCTTTAAGTATTCTGCCCCATGCAATGAATAGGCAATGTCTAAAAAGCAGCTCAAGATGAGACTGTGAGAACATGAAGGAGACCCATAGACTTCTGAAAACCTCCTTCCAGTAAGAGAGCTCTTCTCATATATAGGAATGAAAGTAAATCAAACTGAAAGCAGAGCTGTGTCTACTTGACTTTGAAGGAGAAGCTTAATAGAAAGGAGTGGTGGAAATAATTCAAGAAGCTATAAGGGCTCGAGGATGCCTGTGATCAGTCTTTTTAACTTAGAAAGAATACGTGAGCTCCAGTTCTTCCTCAAGTGCTCTTTTGTTTCATTTTATTCCATATTTAGTGTTTTTCCACTATCAAAACAATTGTAGCTCATTGCAGATAATTAGACAAATAAAGGAAAGCATAAAGGAGCAAATCCATCTATAATCCCAGTGAATGCAGGGAATGATCATGTCTGGCACATTTCTTTCCAGTTCTATTCCTATTCTTTTATGTTTCTCTAGGTGACATCAGTCTGACAATATGAAAGTTCCTTTATTTTCCCTTTATTTTCTATCTATTTCTATATCCTGTTTTATCTTATTAGCCCTTTTTTCATGACACTAAAAGCACCTTTATAAGCATCATTTCAGTAGTAGAAAAGTAGTACAAACAATTGATAGAATTATGTAGATGTTCTGTAATTTGCTTAGTCACATCCTTTTTTTACATTTATTTTTATTATTTTTTTACTTTTATTATTTGTTTATTCTGAGAGAGAGCACATAAGCAGGGGAGGGACAGAGAGAGAGAAGGAGAGAAAGAATCCCAAGTCGGCTCCTCACTGACAGTGCATAGCTGCAGGGCTCGAACTCGCAAACCCATGAGATCATGACCTGAGCTGAGATCAAGAGTCAGATGCTTAACTGACTGAGCCCCCCAGGTGCCCCTAGTCACATTCTTAGTAATGAACATTTTTTTCATCTCCAAACATTCTAAATAATACAAAATATGGCAATAAACATCTTTCCCTAACTCCAACAGACTTCTCTGTGTCACCCGAAGTTCTGATACATCCTTCTAAGGATTATCTGCTTTGCTGACTCCATAGGAGACTCACTGCCATGATGAGCCATAGGCTGGTGGGGGAAGGAGAAGGGGAATTACATGATATATGTCAGATGTATTTGATTAGGAGAAAAGATGAAATCTACTGATCTCTTCAAAATGAGGAGCCCTAACAGTGCCTTTTTTTTTAATGTTTTATTTTTGAGAGAAGGAGCACAAACAGGGGAGGGGCAAAGACAGAGAGGTAGACACAGAATCTGAAGCAGGCTCCAGGCTCCAAGGTGTCAGTGCAGAACCTGACATGGGGCTCAAACCCACAAACTGTGAGATCATGACCTGAGCCAAAGTTGGACACTTAACCCAGGTGCCCCATCCTGTTTCTTAAGCAATGGAAGTATAGTTAAAACTAGCTTATAACCTTTGAAAAAGTATATCATCGTTGAGGCGTATATATTAAAAGTTTGTTTGAAATAAAATCAGATTTATTCCTCTGGATTCAAAGACTGAAGACACTAAAATATTTCAAAGTATTTAAAACATTAAACATGAAATAATGTGAAGATTTCATTTTATCTACTGTTTCTACTCATTGGGGCTATATGGGTTTGGTTTGTTTGTTTGTTTGTTTGTTTTTTGGAGTTTTTATACATCATATTTCAAAGGAAGTAAAAGCTAGTTATAGAAAGGACTAGGTAGAGTTCTACTGACCTCTAGTAAGTTTTCCTTCATTCCGCCAAGTCCCCCACTGAATTTAGTACCACGGCAATCAGCAAGTGGCTAAGGATTCCTTTATACATTGTCTGTGTTCCCATTTGGGTAGGAAATGTACCTTGGAAGGAGTACGTTTAAATGATGTAGAAAGAGAAGCAAAATGCCTGGCTAATCGCCATGCACGATGAGTGACCCATTGCCTGAAAAATGGAAAGAGTGACCACAGGAATTGAGTTTGAGCTACTTGCTACTACCACTAAGCCATGTCAGATTCAGGGGAAGCCAACAGGAAGAGGAAATTCCACTCAGACACACATTGACTCATTTGATAACTTACTTCCTCAGATCATTTTCTTGTCCAGTCAGAGTCTCTCATTTGTCTTAATGAAAAGATAGATAAAGATGGAACCAAAATCCTTGATATTGCAAAAGTGGTCCGATATGGCCCACAATGCCCACTTGACCAGAGAGAAGGGAAACCCAGGCTTATCATACTTATTAGCCATAAGGTAGGTGGACAAAGCAGTTTGTAGACACTCCTGCTCAAATGACCACATTTTTCTGACTATGCAGTAGGCCAAAGGCACTTGTTATCTCCATCAGGAAGGAGGGTAGGTCCCTGAATTCACATCAAAAATATGAAAGCAGTCACATCTGGAGGACTTGGGCCCCACCCAAGGCTCATATTTACAGTCCTTTGACAATCCAGCCCTTCTCCGGAGCCCACATGGAAGCTGTCAGAGCAAACCCACAGAGGATTGGTGACGATGGGCTGGACACATCCAGGACTCTCCCAGATTTGTCCTAGTGATCAATACAAGGCAACCAGAGGTCTGATGCCAAGCAATCTGGAAATGAAAATACAAATTGTTTTCAGCCTACCCGTTACCAGAAAAGAGCTCACTTCCAAAGATGCTCAGTAGTTGATCTCTGGTTAAAAGAAAGAACAGAGATTTTAAAAAAAATGCTAAGGGCTATTTTATTCTGAAACATAGGGGACTTTTGAATATTTGAACCATCTGCTTAGAGAGAACTGCCCTACATATTACCCAGAACTTTCCAGTATTTTTAAAAATCCAATGCAGCTAGATCCCAAACTGAGCATGATATTATGTAATTTCTTTTCTTTTCTTTTCTTCTCTTTTCTTTCCTTTCCTTTCATTTCCTTTTTTTCTTTTTTCTTTTTCTCTTCCTTTCTCTTTCTTTTTCTTTCTTTCTTCCTTCCTTCCTTCCTTCCTTCCTTCCTTCCTTCCTTCCTTTCGACAATTTAGAAAATACTCCAACACAATGGCTATTTTAATTGTATAAAACTATGTGCGAATCAATAACTCTGATTTATAGGTGAGCAAAGTATGGTGACTATAATCAAATACAATCACAATCCAGTGAAACCAGAACTTCTATTTACTTTTTATGAGAGAGAGAGACAGAGACAGAGACAGAGAAAGAGAAAGAGAGGGAGAATGTTAAGCAGTTTCCATGCTCAGCACGGAGCCCAATGTGGGGCTCAATCCCAAGACCCTGGGATCATGTCCTGAACCAAAATCAAGAATTGGACGCTTAACCAACTGAGCCACATAGGAGCCCCTAAACCAGAACTTTTAAATGTTTTAAATGAATTATGCACTAGTTATGGTGCTACGTATAGTCAATAAAGCTGGTAAGCTCTTCACATTAACTGTTGTAATGAATGTAAAACAAATGAACCAAAGTCTTTATTTTCATTCCTTTTAATGTGTTGCATCTTCAAGATCTATAATAATGGTCCAAATTTCTCATTACATCATTTAGTTTTAGGATGAAAGGCACAAAATATAAAAATCAAAGTTTCAAGAATTCAGATTTGAAATTGGCAAGACTGAAATATAGAAAGTCTTCTATATGGCAGTCCCTGTGCCGGATGCTTTCCAACTCGTAATTTTCAGTACAACATTAAAAGGACAATTTTCATACCAGATGTAGCCTGAGATGGGAAATGCTACCCCAAAAAGTTGTCTGTCACTAGAGACGCTGAAGAAGGGAGGAAGGACAGTGTGTCAGGGTTCCCTTACGGGTGTTGATTTCTGCATTGATCAGAAATTGAACTAGATGGGCTCTGAGGGAACTGCCAATAGAAGATTATCTGATTTGACTCTTGAAACACTGTCGGCATGGACACATAAAGATATCACATTCACACTGAGAACATTCTAGAATAATCATTTTTAAGCTAAGATCCCAGACTGTCTCTCAAGAGTGGAACCTCATTCCCTACTAACCCTTTCCCTGCAAGCAACATCTCAAACATCAGCCAGCTCATCTCCATGTCTAAAGTTACTGAGTTCTACTTATGGACTCTTATCTCATTAACACCCTCTTCTGCAAAATCTCAGGATTTTCCCTGAGAATTCTATCTAGAGAAACAGAGAAGGGTCACTGCCTTGTGATGCATACCCCTTGCCTGAGCAGTCTGTGTGTTTTTCCCTCTGGGATTCCCCAGCTTCTGGAGGACTTGGGACAGTCACAAAGCATAAATTGCCTGCCCCATAGGTGAAATTACGATTTTCAGAGGAGGCAAGGGCAGAGTGTGGAGGGTATAGGTCATCCAACTCAAGGCAAGGTAATAGAAAAGAAGAGGGATATCACTATGAAGTATCACACCAGTATCTTGGGCCCAATAAGCATGCAGCTAGGACTTAGAGCCTGTGGTAAGGGGGAAGAAGAATGTTGTGGAGAAGTCAGTCATCTTCAAATAAGCTCAACTGTTCAAATAAGTCTATTGTAGCCAAGTCTTGGGTTCCTTCTCTAGGCAATCTTATTTTACTTCCCATCTCCTAGAAACCTCCCAGAATGTTAAACCTACAAGCCTGGGTTTATGTTCAAATCTAACTGAAGATTAGTTTCTCTTTTTTATTTACTTTTTGAGGGAGAGAGAGAGAGAGAGAGAGAGAGAAAGAGAGAGAGAGAGAATCTTAAGCAGACTCCATGCCCAGCATGGAACCCAACATGGGGCTCAATCCCACAACTGTGTGATCATGACCTGAGCCGAAATCAAGAGTCACTTGTGTAACCAACTGAGTCACCCAGGTTCCCCTAGTTTCTCTTTTAGAACTTAATACCGAACTACCTTTCCCACCTCTTTGACAATATTCCAAGATCTTTAACTTAAGATATGCGAGGACAAAAGAGATGGCTCAAATACCGTTGAGACAAATAGTATGTGATTCAATCTTCTCTTAATATCAGTGAAATCCCAAATGATACACTACAAATGCACAAGTGGCAGGAAGGCATGAGGAGGAGAGCAATCAGACTGGGTCCTCTTTGTATGGAATCGGGGGCCTTAATCAGACTATCGAAAAGGTAAGAGGAGATGTAGTGAGGGCAGTTTGGGCACTCAAACTCCTATGATGTAATTTTTGTGAGATTAGGAAGAAATACCTTTACGTTAGACCAGACACAGAGAAGTGCTCTGTGAGGGAATTTCAGGCATTCTGGGAATTTTAAGATCTTGTGCTAATAGTTAAGGACTGAAGGATAAAATAGTGAATAAATGAATGAATGAGTAGGTGAATGTTAGAGTCCGTGTGATCCACAGCTTCATGTATGTGTGTGTGGGTTTGTAAATCCATGCCAAAATCTTGTTTAGGAGTTCCTTCAGCAAACTATCACATTATTGGTGTTATTTTAGGAGACCTATAGAGTGGGTGGCCTTGGCTAGAGTGAACACTGAAGATTGTGGTTACTACCTAGTAACTCATATGTCACGAACATTGGGTATTTTACTGGGGTACAAATTTGAATGAGGTGTCCTGTGAAGTAACTGTGAGTCAGGAGGGAGGCAGATGTGCAAGCATGAGTCACTTCGCTAGAGAGTGAGTCTCGCTAAGCCGGGGGTCCTCGCTTCTGAATATGGTCTTATTTCCTCCATTCTCATTTCTAATGCCACAGGTCTGCCGAAGTTGGGAAAATATCATTTTCTGTGTAAACAAAAAAACTGTAAAAAAAAATTGACTCTGAAAGTAAACAAGAAAAAACAAAGCAAAATTTCTACAGACATAAAGAATAAGTGAGTATGATTTAATCAGGTTTCCTTGTGAGAAAAGTAGACATATTATATAAATTAAAGAGAGTGATGTCAAAAATAATGGTAGCTAGCCTACCTGACATGTCTACTATATGCTCTTTCCAAAATTAAAAAAAATACATTTGTGAAATTATTTGTAAATGCTCTATCCAATGCAAAAAACTTCTTATTCAGGGAGTGATAAAATATTAGCAACAGGTAAAAATCTGATTACCTTGGATTATGAGGCCTTTAAATGAAAATATGACTTAAAAGAAATGGAATTTAACATGTTTGTAAATGGTTAAGTGTAATTGTTATATATAATTATCAAGAGTATAAAGAGCTCTTTTAATTTTTTTCCATATGCTGCATTTTGTAGACAAAAATTTTTGCTAAGTTTTTTTGAGAATTTAGAGATTTTCAAGGTCTTGTCAGTTTCCCTTCATGATTGTCACAGCTTTGGATAGTGCTATTAGTCTCTGAAAAGTTTACAAATATAAGGAGAATATCTACCAAGATAATCAGAACAAATTTAGGCTAGTTAATGAAGGGTATTTTATCTTCATTCACTATTTTTAATTTACTCACCAAACACAAAATACTCATTTATGTCAGTTACTGAATTTCCACAGTCTTTGTTTTTTTTGATGATCAGAGTTAGGAGCAACTCAATACATTTTAACAAAAATGTATTCACCACCACCAATGTACCAAGTACTTTGCTAGGTGCTGGGGATTTTTTTATGCAGTGAATTTTTTTATGTCCCTTTATGGGCAATATTCTAAAAAAGTATCTGGTTGGAACGATTGGGGTTGATCCGCTACAGAGAAGATAGGCCACAGTATTTCCTTTGTGAATCACTATTATCCATCAGTGGTAAAGAATCCTCATTCCACTAAACCTCATCTTCATTGGCAAGCACACTGATAGGCATTCTCTCTTACCGCTATGGACACTGGCAACCGCAAGTGGAGATTTGGAATGTGTGGGACGACATCATCGACTGCTCATGCATGATGGCTGGGAGGTCATCCAACTGTACCATAGAGGTAGGTTTGTATTTGTTGCTTTTGAACCACATGTAGAAGGTTATATCATTGCTCCCACCATTTGCCTCCTTCCTTTTAAGAAGTCTATGCTGCCCTTCTCTTGCCATGAGACATGCACGGACTCTCCATGGTGGGAACATACTGACATATTTTGCTTAACATTATACTCTCTGGCTCCACCCATCGTCATTCCTACCTTATTTCACTTTTAGTGAATCCTTTGGTCACTCTGCCATTAATGATAAGATGCCTAGTCTCTTCCTCTTGAGACTTCCATCCTAACCCCATCTTTATTCTCTAAATTACAGGAAAATCCTGGGCAGTATAGTCTGCTCGGTACAAAGAGAACCAACCGGTCCTCTAAGCAGAGAGGGGAAAAAAATACGGAAAGACTCCAGTAGGTTCACTAACATCCGTGATTTCTTCACTGCCCCATGATGTAACTACTAAACACCAGTTCTGTCCAGTCTAATGGATATTTGCCCACAGATGCCATGTTGCAGTTGTTGTCCTAGATCTCTATCATGAGCACTCTTTTCTTTCATACTCACTTACTCAACCACAATTTCCTCAAAATATAATCACATGCTTCCTGGCCCTTGGCCTCATGCTGAATTTAGGCCACCAGGACACATAGCCCTTGCTTCGTGGGGAGTTCCCTCCACATCATGAGGTCCTTTTAATCAAGGGACCCCACCTCATCCACCATGAGAAGTTTCTCTAATATTGAATCACGGAGACGGTTTCAGATTAGCTCTATGAACCGCAAACAAATGGTCCTTTTGCAGACATTTTGAGGCCCCCAGTACACACTGTCATTCATTCACATAACTAAAAGGCCACTCTGGGACATCCAGAGGACAAGGAGTGTTACCACCAGATGCACAACTGTGTGTCTCCATATATACAGAGACAGATATGGAAGCTACCTTAAATTTTAAAAATTACCTTCTCTCATCAATACATGTCACTCCTGTTTTGTCATCCTGGATATATCACTGTTATATCTCCAGTGTTTAGCAGGAAACCTGGCATGTGTTAAATGCTCAATAAATAGTAAAGTGAAGGGGAGAAATGTCAATTACAAAAGAAATCAATAAGATCAGAAATAGAGTACAATTTCCACACTACACATTTCCCCATATACAGTAATTTTCCCTGATTTTCTACTTCTTCAAGTGTCCCTAACTCTTGAAACCTAATACCTAGGATTGGGGGGGGGGGGGGAGGCAGTGAAACTTATACCCAGTCTTAGAGTATTCATAAGGGCTCTTCAGATAAACTTTAATAAATGATACAAATGGAAGATAAAATACATTTAAAAATTCTTATTCTATTTGTATGAAGTCATCCTGAAACTGAGAATGTCTTACTTTCTCATCCTATAATTTAAAAAAGGGATTTCTTCATTTCTGCATATAATCAAAGAATGAAAAATATCTATCAGCCAGTTTTGTCATATGACAAAACGTGTGATGTTTCTTAGGGTTTGAAACCCTATATTTCTGTCTAACTACATCATTAAAATCAATAGATCATCATAAACTTTACAAGTCTTTCTGATATGTAAACAACAGTATGAGAAAGAATGCATTTCAGCCAGCATTTTTATTTCTTTGCTCCAAATCCAAATTGTATGATATTACATACGTGCTAAAAAAAAAAAAACCTTCAAAACTTTTAACATTTTTATGATTACTTCATTTTATTCCATTCTCTGAACTTTGTATTTACACTAACCATTCCGAATGAAAGAATAGCTAGCCAGAAGTCCTGGATGAACCACAAGGAGCAAACAACGAACCATGAGCTACAATATACACATTGTCATATGGGTAAAATCCCTATTGTGATTCATGTCAGGACCTCTTAGGTGTTGACAAACAATTGTGTTTTATTATCATTATTAAAGGTTTTCACTAAGAGTTATAGCAACTAGCTAATGTTTTTGAACTGAGAAAATTTAGAATCCAACATCTGTATCTTATTGGCTAATTGTGCAACCTTGGCCCAATGACATCAGTTCTCTGGGCCTTGATTCTCATATTTGTAAAATAACAATAAGAATACCTAACTCAGGAGGTTTCTGCGTGAACTAGTAATAATATGTGTGTATTATTCACAACACTTTGATTGCAAGATGCAGGAGGTTTAAGTAAGACAAGAAAAATTGACTTCAGTTCATCAAACCACAAAAACAAAACAAAACAAACAAGATGCCACAATAGAATCTCTGGATTCAGACCATGAGATTATCATTCTGACTTCTGTATTTGCCTCTTTTTACAAGGAGCTGTGTTCTTTCAGCTAACCATCCCCATGGGGTTAAAAACAAAACTATAGCCAGGCACGAGTTTACATTCTCGCGAATTTAATGAATGAAAAAGAAGTTTGCTCCAACCAAATTCAGTTAGAAAATCTGGGGGAGAAATTGATTTGTCCCACTTATGTCACATGCCCATTTTTGGACCACTCAGCTGTTGCCTGGTGAATGAGATCCATCATGTGATTGACCCAATTTCTGTGATGGGTCCAGACCTCTGACATAGAAAACGTGATCTTCTACCAAAACAAGAGAGGAAAACGAATGAGGCAAACACCAAAACTGAGCAGCAAAATAGCTTCTTCATCATTAGAGTATCTGACTTCGTATCAGCTAAGTTCTCAAAAATGATAGCTACTAGTATTCATGAGATTAATGTTCATTTCCTGGATTGACCGATTAATTAGCTTAATTTTGGTCTATGAGCCACTCATTGTTCACGGTAGTAAGCTGAGAGGGACCCTCAATGGGTCAGTGCAGGAACCACTGCCGCTAGGTTAGAGCTCACCCTACTGATGATAGGTCATATTTACCTACAAACGGCAGAGGGTTACTTCTCTTGGAGATTCCAACGCATAGATTTAAAAACGAGGCATTTACAAAGGAAAGTGACTCCATTATCGACCCTCTAATTCAGAGTCAAAGTGAACTGCAATATGCTGGGAAATGCTGAGGTCATTTTGACACACCCAGCAGTAATGAAAAAAACCATTCCTGTTTTGTCACTTACTAGCTGTGTGCCCTTAACGAAGTTATAAACCTATCTGTGCCTCAGTTTCCCCAAGGGTTACATAGGGATAATAATAATGCCTAGATTTTCAGAGACTATTTTTGGGCAATTAAATGAGTAAATGTATACAGAGGACTTAAAAGAAAACGTTGAGATTGTTATTATGAAAAATATTAACCTCACAGATTTTTTTCTGAATAATAAATCTCAATTCCAATATTTCATGTGCAAGGACTAACTGATTCTGCAGAAAGTCACCACAGTTCATTATTCTTCATTTTCCTGTCTTAAAGTAACAGTCCACATCTGGATGAGAAAATAAAATCATAATTTCATTATTGATCTGTGTCCTTCTAAGTGTCCATATGGTTGGGGTTGTTTAAGCAAAATGTTCAGCTATTTTAATTGTGTCTGTTGTATCCAGAGGTTTGGCATAGTGTTGACACAACCTTTTTTACCCCTTGGCAAAGTCAAGAACAAAAGCAAAATTGTTAGTTTTACAATGATCCTTCTTTGTTGATGTGTTTGAAAACATAAACAATGAATGAATAAACCCCACAAAGGTTAGATAGAAGAGATCTATAGTAAATACTGTGATGTCTCTCTCGGACCCCCCTTTCATCTGTTGGCATACCCCAATCCCAACTTCTCTGAGAGTCAACTGCTAATGACTCATAAATGTCCCCTTTTCTTGAGAGTATGCCCCTATGCTCCAGCTAGAGAGTTATGCCCACCCCCTGGGGGCAACTCAAAGCCAATGACTGACTGGTGTTGTATCTAAAGGGTCACCCCCTTTCCTCCAGCAGGACAACATAGATAAGTGGGTAAGGATTCAAAGACCTTCCTCTATGGATCAAGGCAAGGCTAGATTTTATCTGATATCACTTTCTTTGTCAGCACTTTCCCTTTCTCTGTCCTACTTCAATCCATTCTCTTTTTTTTTTTTAATGTTTACTTATTTTTGAGAAAGAGCGAGAGCAAGCAGGGGAGGGGCAGAAAGAGGGGGGGCACAGAGGGTCTGAAGTGGGTTTTGCACTGACAGCAGAGAGGCCTATGTGGGGCTCGAACTCACAAACTGTGACATCATGAGCTGAGCCAAAGTCAGAGGCTCAACCAACTGAGCCACCCAGCCGCCACCCCAGTTCAATCCATTCTTTATGGGCTTTTCTTCCAATGCATCTCCTCCACCAGAATTAGGGTCTCTGATTCAGAATCCAGGGAACCTAGCCTAAGACAATATCACAACAACCTGTGCTGCTAAAGGAACCTACAGAATAATTCAAAGTTATCAGCCTAATACCTCTGAGATTTCAGAAATACAGATTCCTAAACAAACAAACAAACAAACACATAATTAATAATATGGAGAGCAACATAGGAGATGATCATAAAACAAGATAATGCTTCAACCATTAGGAACAGCATATCCTGAGCATAATAACTAAGGTTTAGCAGTTGGTGTTCCTTGGTTCCTCTGTTGGCTGGTTTGGTAGATTTGCTGCCGGAGAAATGCCCGTTATTCACCTTCTCTCCTTTTGGGGGGGGTGGGGAGGGAATAACTCATTACGTGAGGAGTTGAAGATGTCATGTTCTCTATCTCAAAATGCCTGTGCCCAAGGTGGGACATCCTTTGTCTGATCCAGAGAATGGGGCTCGTTTAGCTAATCAGTACTTGGTCAAGCAGCCTTATAATCTTGGGCTTTGAAGCTTAAAACAGTTGCTAACAGGGGCGCCTGGGTGGCGCAGTCGGTTAAGCGTCCGACTTCAGCCAGGTCACGATCTCACGGTCCGTGAGTTCGAGCCCCGCGTCAGGCTCTGGGCTGATGGCTCGGAGCCTGGAGCCTGTTTCCGATTCTGTGTCTCCCTCTCTCTCTCTGCCCCTCCCCCGTTCATGCTCTGTCTCTCTCTGTCCCATAAATAAATAAAAAACGTTGAAAAAAATTTAAAAAAAAAAAAACAAAAAAAAAAAAACAGTTGCTAACAAATGAATGGTTGACTTCATTCATTACAGCTAATGCAGTGGCCCACAGTGGGAGCCAAAGACAGTGCCTGGGAGTTCCAGCAGTGTCTGGGAGCAATGACATAGTGGGATCAGGTATCAGAAATCATCGCTCCTACTGCCTAGATTCTATACTCTTTTAGTTTCTATCTGTGTACCATGCATACTCCTCCATTTTTTCATTAATTATACAAGCTCCCTATTTTCCCCCAAAACTCCCTTTTCAAGTAAAAATAGTACAGTGTCTCTCTCTTGCCTGAAATTAAAAAACAAAAACAAAAACAACACAAAACTTCACTGACACAATACCTGACATATAGTTTTGCACAATGTCAATTTTTTTTTTAAAAATTTAATGTTTATTTTGAGGGAGAGAGAGAGACAGAGTGCGAGGAGGGGAGGGGCGGAGAGAAATTGGGAGACACAGAATTCAAAGTCTCTAGGCTGCGAGCTGTCAGCACAGAGCCCAACACAGGTCTCAAACTCAGGAACCATGAGATGGTGACCTGAGCGGAAGTCAGATGCTAAACCCACTGAGCCACCAAGGCGTCCCCCACCCAATGCCAATTTTTTTATGCAAGCCAAACCTATATGTTTATAAGTATAAATAAAAATAACAGAATTATATAGATTGAAACAATTAATTATTTATCGATAATGGGCTGACTGACTTTGCTAACTTTTGTTCTACTCTCTTACTTTTTGCTGCCACGGTTGAAGTGTTTACCTAACTGAGCACTCATAATGTACTAGGCACAAGCAGAAATGAACAATAATCATGGGCCTGTCTTCATGTCATAGAGTTTTACAAAGGTCGAATAGTTTAGCAGTTAAGTAAAAATCTGCTCACGATTTTTGGGAAGGGCTATCCATGCAAATATAGGGCTAAATGATGGAGTACAGCAGCAGACCCAACTCAGTCCAGGCAAAGGTACTTAGGGACAATCTCTCTAAGTCCCATGTAAGCTGTGACTTGATGAGTAAGACGTGCAGATGACCCCTAAGTGAAAAAGATGTCAGTGCTAGCACAGGAAAGGAACTAAGGAAAAGCCAGCATGGCTGCAGCAGAGCGAGAAGAAGGTGGAAGGCATGAAATTGGGTTACGGTGCTACCCAGGTACTTTGGTCAGGGTCATGGCCTGTGATCAAGCCAGGTGTACATTTG
Organism: Herpailurus yagouaroundi; assembly: GCF_014898765.1. Classification (NCBI taxonomy): domain Eukaryota; kingdom Metazoa; phylum Chordata; class Mammalia; order Carnivora; family Felidae; genus Herpailurus; species Herpailurus yagouaroundi. The sequence continues at coordinate 30,959,934 of NW_024412417.1, read as the reverse complement.
AGCGGACAGTCTTGACAACGAAATAATTGGAGATGTAGAGAAAAATTGGAGTTTGGGCAGGTGTCTGTACTGGATCATCAGGAAAGGGAGGGGCAGCAAGAGAGAACTTAGTCAGAGGGCAGGATCAAGAAAAAGGGGTTCCTCCCTTAGACCGGCAGTCCGAGAAGACGTCATGAGGAGGAGAACGCATTTCTTTGGTAAACTGGACAGGCAAATGCAATCTGCTGGCCAAAATAAGGCCAGAGAATCAGAAGAGGGAGAAGAGGAAAGGCAGGAGCAAAGCCAGGTCCTTAGGCAATGAGGAAATGAAATCCCAGTAGGGCAAAGCCCCCTTCAGAGCAAGGCCTGCCACACTCAGGCACTGGACAACTCTGACCCACAGTGGTTCACTGCAGCCTGAAAAGGGTCCATCTCTTCAGGGACTGAGGTTTCCCGGTGGGTGGCTGGGTTTCTTCGGTGCGTAAGTTCATTACTGTGGCATTCCTCTCCTCCTGCTTCTTATCTCTGCCTGCCTTATCTCAGCTGATCATCTGAGCCAAGGTTTCCACAGCAGAAAATATCACACACACATACACACACAAACACACACACAAACTGAAAAGCTGAGACATTAGAAATTGCTCATATCTCAAACCACTAACTGCTCTTCCAGAAACTTCTGGAAAATAGGAGCAAAATTTTGAGGAAGGCTGGATTTCATGAAAAAATTGAAGTGTCTGAACTCTCTGCTTACTTCCACTGCATACACACTTCTTAATGAGATGTGCCAAGTTGGGAAAACAAAAGCCTTCATTATCTTTGTATCAAAGACATCCAGAGCTGTGCAAAGAATAACAAATATGAGCAAATAAACGAAAGATTCTAGGAAAAAATAAATGAAACAAATGAGTGTGTTTTGGGAGAAAGAAGGAAATAGACTTATCAGTGGATTAAAATTTGAAAACAGTAAGAGAAGGTAAACACTTAATTTGTGAGAATGGACTTAAGAAAAACAATGATATTAATTGGAAATTGAATGTCAGGGAAAATGTGTTGGCAGCATGGACTAATTGGATTGTAGAAGCTAATCTCCCAAGGGAAGGGGTGGACGCTCATCTTGCATATGAGAGGCGAAACTCTCGCTGGCAGGAGTTAGGATAAAGTGACCTAATAGGTCTTTTCCAGCTCTGATTTCTATCACTTGGCAAGACAAAACCAAGTCAGGAGTTACACAATTAAGCATCCCTGCTGAAAAAATAAACACAGAACTATCAAATAATGCAGATGCTCACCCCCCGCCCCCTTAAAAAAAAAAAAAAGGCAAGAGAGACGACCATACCACCAATAAAGCTATAGGATCCAGCCCAAAACAATTCTTGACATGGACCAGAGCTAAATAGATGCTTTCTTTCCTCCAGTTTTCTTAATCCTCAAATCTGAATGGAGGGGGTGGCAGGTTTTCAGGGGTGCTGGAAGGCAGGGGCTTTGCATAATCTCCCCCTGAAGGTTTGCTCTGTTTGGAAGAGGTTATCCTTTGAAGATCACTGGATGGGATCCAGCAAGCTTTCTTCTGCTCTCACAATCTTTTGCCCACTTTCCTTCACCCCTTCCTCTTGGCTCTACCCATCTCTGGGAAAGTGGGGGAAATGACAACAAAATTGAGATCCTTTCTTGGAGAATTGTGAGTGGCGTATTATATCCTAATAGCCCGTTGGCAAATTCAAGCCCTATTCAAAGAAAATCCACTTTGAAAACTGAGTCTGCAGAAATGTGGACATTCCTGGGAAAATACGTTTTCTCCTCTTTCTTGTTTTCTTCTTTTATCTGAGGGCTTAACTTTGCTGGTTTCGTTATTTGATTCAGTGTTTCCGTTACTCTGTGTTTCAGAAATAACCACCAGTGTAGACGGAGCAGACTATATTGTACAGAAAATGCCTGTGACTGTTTTGACTGGCACAAGACTATCCCCTAGGCAAACTGGCAAAATTAGGAGAAAAATAGCTTATGGGTTTGTAGCTTGAGAACCAGCCGCAGTGAGTACCAACCCCAGTTCTGAGTCTTTTCTTCCTCTCGTCCTTGCCTTTATAAATGCCTATTTTGGGATTTTATCTCTGAATCATTGAAGTTAGGCAATGCGAGAAACCTGGCATGGATAGGTCTTTGTGTTTTCTCAAGAGACTGTAACAGCTGCAAACTTTTGGATAAATAATGTTCATTTTCTAGCCATGAATGGACTGTTTTTAAGCCCATGGAGTCCAGGGTAATTATGTTTTAAAGGCTACCTCTATTTGGCCAGCTTCTGTTATCCTCTCTAGCTCTGCCCAGCTCCTTAGTGGACTTCAAAGAGGGACACAACTAGATTAAAAACGGCTTCAGGGCACTCACAAACCCAAGGGCAGGGTTTGCACAGATATTGAGAAGCCAGTGGAAGGTCCAGTGCATCAAACATCTGGCTTTTCTTCTTCCATATCCTTCGTCTGGAGGGTGGGGGGTATTTCTCACATTTTCCACAATTGGTGTGCATGATTTAATTTACTCATTTTCACTCAACAAGTATTCTTGAGCAGCTACGTGCACCAGGTAGGCTGGACCCCACAACACCGTGGAAATACCACGGTGAAATGAAACCAAAAATAAGACCTTATATTTTGGAAAGAGGAATAAAAATGAATTTAACAATAACACTTCAAAGTATAAAAAGCAAGCTTATCATGAAAGGAAGAAGAAAGGGAAGAAGGGAGAGAAGGAGGCAGGGAGAATAGTCTCTTAAATCATTTAGTTCTTAGTACAAAAGACTCAAAATATTGAAACTTAAGGTTTTGATTTTTTTACAAAAACTGAACCTGCATCTGTGTATTTCAACTACTGGCTAATCCACATAAACCAAACATCTTCTCTGGGATAATCTCATGGCCATGATTACTTTTGGGTTTCCCCAATACATGCTTCTCAGTGCATGATATCTTTTGTTTTGTTTTTTTAAGTGAATTAAATGAATAGTGTTTGTTATCATTATAAACGGAAGACTGGAAAACGCTAACTAGTTTATGGAGTCTTTACCATTAGTATTGCTGATTATATTTGATGTCAGTCCATCTCTACCTAACGACTGCATATACTCTAAGGAAGAAAACCTATCTGTGTGAAATAGGCATGATGATATTCTTGAAAGTTATAGTTTAAAGGAAAAAATCCGTTAATCATGAAAGACTTTTTTCAAACAGGGAAGCTGTTCAGTCTGACACTCTTCTGTTTTATCGTTTTAGAGCCCAAATGGCAAAAGCATGTATATATGACCTAGTGCCTGAGTTTATCATGAATAAATTGGGTCACCATATTTGAGTGCAATATTCAAAATAAATTTAGAAATCATGAATGAAATTAATTTTGAGTTCTTCATTTTGAGCGTATTTTCATGTCACTCTACAAAAATATGCAAGTGAGAGATAGCAAGGTTTTAAGAATATTTTAAGAGTCCAATGTGGCAGAAATACTGAGACAAATTAAGAATACCATCCTTGGGGTGCCTGGGTGGCTCAGTTGGTTGACTGTCCGACTTCGGCTCAGGTCATGATCACACAGTTCATGAGTTCAAGCCCCGTGTCAGGCTCTGTGCTGACAGCTCAGAGCCTGGAGCCTGCTTCAGATTCTATGTCTCCCTCTCTCTCTCCCCCTCCCCCCACTCACACTCGCTCACACGCAATCTCTCTCTCTCTCTCTGAAAAATAAATAAACATTAAAAAAATTTTTTAAAGATATCCTTACGTTGACATCTTCACAGCAATTTGGAGAAACACTTAAAACTGGCATATGAATATTTTAAGAAGTTCTCAGTTATGTCATTTATTGAACTGTTATATTCAACAGTTCAAGGAAGATTTAGTAAAACTCAATTTCACTAGGCCATCAACATAGGGACATTTTCTTTAAGTGCTTTTTCTTTTCCAGAAATATATAGCCATTACAGTTCTACATAAGGATTTTTTTTTTAATGTTTAAGTGTTTATTTTTGAGAGAGAGAGAGAGAGAGAGAGAGAGAGAGAGAGAAACAGCACGAGTTGGGGAGGGGCAGAAACAGAGACAGAGACACAGAATCCGAAGCAGGCTCCAGGCTCAGAGCTGTCAGCACAGAGCCCGATGTGGGACTTAAACTCACGAACCACGAGATCATGACCTGAGCTGAAGTCTGACGCTTAACTGACTGAGCCACCCAGGCGCCCCTACATAAGAGTATTTTGATAGATGTTATTTTGTGAATTCCACTCTAAGACACAAGCATAAAATATTGTTTTTTCTCTTTTCTTTCTTCTTTTTTTTTAACTACAGTAGGTAAAATGTAAGCTACAAAACATTATAGTTTGATTCTGTGCCTTCAAAAAATATATTTATCATTTATTAGTCAGCTTCGTGACTCTACTTCTCAAAGTACTCTACTTCGTGACTCACTTCTCAAAGTCCTGAGAACTGAGAAGAGAAAGAAATAGCATATACTGCATATTTGTAAAGTTCAAAATTCATCCTGCTCATAACATTAAATGTTGCCTGTAAGTCTTAGCAAGTAGGTCAATACTTACTGTCTTTAAGAATAACCCATAAAACATAACTCTTGATGTTTAATTTGAAAAAAAAAAAAAAAAAAATATATATATATATATTATATATATATATATAGCAAACTAGTGATTAACTTATTACCATCTTAACCACTCATTTCGAGGTGTTGCTGAGCAAATTACTCTAAGGTATTTTGATCAAATTCCTCAGTTAAGTTATCTGCTTCTATTTTGCACAGATTAAAGGAATTAAATAAAATGCATAGAAAGAGATTACTTGAGGGAAAATTGGAAAGAGGCCGTTCTATCCTTTATCTGACATTTGTACAAAATAAGAGTAAGAATATCTAGATTTGTTCACTGTTGGCTAAGAGGGAGTTTAATGACCCTGCAGGAACCATAGTGCAACATTTTCACTCCATCACACATTTTCGTACAACCCTGGTCCCTGTGGCTGTGTCTGTGTCGGTATCTAATCTACGCGCCATCTCTGAAGCAAAGCCTCTCCCAAGGATGCCATCCCCTTGCTGCCACTGACTCCACTGTCAGCCCTGTCGGTCTGGTAACTCTCCTAACGGAGTCCGGAGTCTCCATTTTCCAAGGGGAGTTTTCAGTGAACCGTAATCTATCTTTTCATTGGCTAAGCCTGTAAACCTTGGTGGGCCGGGTGGGTCCAAAGAGAAAAGAGGATGTTTTCTTTTTCCACTGTTTAAACCTCTTGTGAGTAATTCCCCACAGCTGTACATAAACACCCCTTTTCTGAGTGGGGGGAAAGAGGTCTCAGAACAGAACAGCTCTCTCTGTTTATCAAATTAAAACAAATCATGGCAACAGCTCCTTGCTTTAACCAAAAGGGAGCCTCCTCGCCCCGATTCGTTTTGTAGGGGGCTTAATTGTACTCTGGGGCTTCAGGCTAGACTTTTTCTGAGTTCTCTTTTAAAGAGGAAAAGGGATGAAGAGAAGAAAACAAGTTTTAAGTTGCTCCGTGTAAACAAACTGGGATTCTTTTGCAGCGATTATGAGATTGTTCAACAATTAAATAGCTACAATTATAACCCCAAACAATGTTTGACTGGGCTGGCTGCCTAATCAGTGAAGTTGTATTTTCACAGCAGACTAAGCATATTATTGTTAAAATAAATGTTATTGGAAAAACAGCTCTAGAGAATACATTTCTGCCTACAGAGAATTGGTGGTTATTCTCAAAGATGCCAAGAAATTCCGTGCTTACCATAAGGAGGGTATAAAATAACACCTGTTGCACTGAATAGAAAACATTTAGGTTTGTTTACAGATAAGCTCTTCCTGTTAGCAGTTTTACAGCCTCACGACTTAGAGTTATCTAGTTTTTAAATCCATTTGTTCTTCTAGTTCAATGTGGTTAAAACAAAGGCAAAATGATTTTATAAGGTCATGCATTAGTAGGAAACTGTAAAGTCACAGATTTTTCTGCATAACCTCATTACAGTCCTTATAGTGACAGTAATTGATCTACGTGTCTTACTTCACATAGACTGTGAGATCCCTGAGACTCTGAATACCCACAGCCTGGCACACTGCTAGTTAGGGTGTCTGGGCGTGGGGTGAGGGCAGAAGACATGGATGGCGGTAAGGGTGAGCACTGTCCTAAGTTTATAATCACTTATACGAGGTATTCATTAATGACTCAGAACATAAATGGATGAGTGCTAATACTAACCCTACATACTTAAACCTCCATACATTTTGAAAGAGTCTTTGCTGAATGTCTCTCGTTTCTAGATTACTTTTACTGAATGAAAGGGAGGGAAGAACAAAATTCTCTAAGCTTTCTCTCTCGTCTTTTTCAATGATTTTACCCAACTTAAAAGGCTTCATCTTTCTGCTTCGGTGTTCCTCAAACTTACCTAACCATAAGACTGATTTGCATTGCTTCGTAAAAACACAGCTTCTCTGGCATCAGCCTGACCTAAGGAATCAGAACATAATCTCTGGGCAGAGGGGTCTACTGATAGAACCAAGTTTGCAAATCGCTCTTCTAAATAATTTCTGACTAACCAAGGATATAGGGTTTATTATCTAGGGTAATTCCTACTTCTTCCATAGAGGTAACTGGATACTTACAATCCAATGAAGTTTCCGCCCATTCAATTCTTTAATGATGTATCTATAGCCTGTGTGTCTTTTTGGAGTCTAGAGACTTATTTCCTTTATCATAACCTTCTAACAGCATCATAAACTTATAAAGGAAAAGGACTGAACCTCGTATTTTCCCCACATTTAATCTACATTTTTTGGGCACCGGCTATGTGATTAGACATGAGGGTGGGATAGAATAGTGGTAAGTAAGACGTGGTTTCTGTACGACTGTGATTTGACAGATGATATTTATGTAAGGTACTACTACTTGTATTTCCTATAGGGTCTAACATAGTGCATCTCATATAATACATACTCAAAACCCCAAACCCACTTGTGGAGCAAATGAATGGCTGAATTCAGACTTGAATGTGTAACACCCCAAAATTATAATCCAATGAGCTTCCCATTTGCCATAGTTTCCTGGAATTAAAAATGATTCTGAAAAATAACCATAGTGGCAGTTTAAATGTGCCTACGAGTTTACAGCTGACAAATAATTTTCATTGCATTATCTCATCTCTTCTCCATGTCAACTGACTGAGACAGAAAGTTCAGGTATTATTACTAGTGCCATATTATAGATGAGCAAATTGTACCTCAACAAGCTCAGTTAACCTAGTTAGCCAGAGTCAGACCTTAAAACTGATTTAAAATTCTTGTAGATGCAAGGTCAAACGTGAAATGCAAGACTCGATAGCGTACGGCAAACCCAAGATTCTGGTTTAGAAGATAAAACTCAGGAGACAGAGCGCAACACTTATACAATGGGTTATCATGTTAACCCACAGATGGCATTGACCCCATTTTCTTATTTAACAAAATAAGGTTGATAACGTCCACTTCATAGGATTATTATAAATACTAAAACCCATTGGAATGTTTTTAGAAATTTTAAGTGAGAATTTTGGTTAAACTCTAAACCAAAATGGATGTCTTCACTTTTGAATACATACCTCTAATGAATCCCCGTAAATTATCAGAGGCAAGATAAGCTGGTGATCTAGCCACAGGCACTGGGATTGCCCTGGCTGTCCAGCTCAGCTGCCCCTAGCAGCTATGTGACCTGGGAAGTTGTTCAATTTTCCTATGCCTCAATGGCCTCACCAATTAAATGGATGTTAAAAATACCATCTATTGTGTAAAAGTACTTTTAAAGGAATGATTAGTATTTACGTATGTAAAGACAATATCTGATACATAGCATTTAACAGATAAATGATTAATTTTTTTCCTAGTGTAACAGATAGGAGCTGTGAGTTCGAGCTCCTCTCAAGGTTAATTTCAAATTAATATTTGTTCAAAATATATTGAGCCCCTATTACCTGCCAGCTACTGCTCCCGGTAAAGGAGGTTTATTCTTGGACGAGACGATACTTAGTGCTCTCTCTCTCTCGCTCTCTCTTTCTCTCTCTCTCTCGCTCTTTCCCTACACTAGAAATAAGAAGAAAGGGAACTTTTCTCCCCTCTGGGTTTCAGAGGGCACAAGTTTAGTCAATAGAGGTAAGGGAAGAGGGGAGGTCCTTGTCAGCTGTGGAGTGCCGTGATTAACCTCTGGAAACTCAGGGATCAGCTAGGCCAGGACTCAACCGTGACAGTTCACATAGGTTAGAAGTTCACTTTTCCTTAATTGATCCCAGACTCTCATTATGGACAGTCGTCGTTGGTGGCAGGCTTGGTAGGCAGGCAGCTCAAGGTGTCACATCAGATAACAATGATTTCATTTTCCCCCGGGCGTGCTCAAGACGCTGTACTCACTCAAGCTGTTCCTATTCTTCCTGGAGAAGTTTTTCCTCATTTATCAAATGACAAATCTCATACAACCACATTTGCCTAACTTGTTTATCTCAGGATGCTGGAGTCAGCAGTTCTGTATTAATAACTGACCTTTTAAAAGGCAGAAGATTGTATCTGGAAGTCAGAGATCAAAATGTTATTAAAATGTATGTAAATGACCTCGAAAAATCTCTCTCCTCCAAGTCAAAAGGTTACAGTCAACATCAAGGTGGATAAAAGATATTAAGTAATTTACCCAATTAACCTTTTTTATTTTGAGAAAATTATAAAGCCACACTCAGTTGAAAGTAATAATGCAAAGAGAGCCGAAATACCCTTTACCTGGTTTCCTCCAATGGTAACACCTTACGAAACTGTAGCACATTATCACGACCCAAAGAGTGAAATTGATAAAACCTACCAAATGTATTTAGATTGTATAAGTTTTACCTTCACTCACAGGTGTGGGTTCATGTATCTAGCACCATGCTGAAGGTATAAAACAATGCCATTACCATCATCACATGGATCCTTCACCTCTATCTGGCACTAACCTCTGGCAACTACTGATATATTCTCCTCCATCGTCGTAATTTTCTCATTGAAAGAATGCTACACAAATGCAATCATACAGTAACTTTGAGTTGCCTGAAACTATAAAGAAGTGTCAGCTATTATTATTATTATTATTACTAATATTACTATTATTAGTAATATTATTATCAGTAGCAGTAGTAATTGTTCTAACAATTATATGCTGTTCTTTGCACCAACCATATTTCTTTGGCAGTTATAATTTTCTGTTAACAGTAGGTTTTCTGGCTTATTTGGTGGCCCCACTAAAATGAAAATGGTATTAAACAGTAGCTGGGGCGAGATTGGGTTTTCTGACAGATTTTCCTGTGGGAAAAGACCTTGTTTTGACAAAACACTGCTAGGGAAAAGACTGGAATCTATAAAACAGGGCTTTTCACTCTTTCTAGAAGTTTTTATTATTAGCCTTATAAAAATAACCCGGTGGTTTTTCCCAAAGAGATATACAGTTATCTAAAATGTGATATACAATATACCTTGACAGTCTCTGAGATCAAAGTTAAGGTTTTAAGACCAGATGCAGCAAAATCTTTTTGCAGTAATCATGAAACAGGACTCCCTAAAGGGGAAGAAAAAAAAGATTACAACAATTGTTCTGATAATACAGGCAAATTAAGCTCATCAAACAAATTGTAATTATTAGACTAATTATCATAGTTTATTTTTAGCATATACTGAATTACAATTATGATATTTATGTTACGTTAAATATTTAATTTTCACATGTTTTCATGATTAGTTGGTTGTCCTATTTTATTGATGAAAATATCAAAACTTGGAAAGATTAAATGACCCTCTCAAATCCCATATCTGGTGAATGGCAAGCTGACATCCAAACCAAGTCTATCCAGCTACAAAGCCCAGGCTCTTTTTTGAAAAGAAGGTATTTTACTCTACTTTATTTTTGCTTTTATCTCCTGAATTTTTATTTTGATGAAATTTAAACTAACAGAAAGATTGCAAGAATGGGACAAGAAACACCAATATACCATTTGCCAAGGCTCATCGATTGTTACAAATGTGCTGACTTTGGTTTTTGTTGAAAATAATTATTCCAGTAATAGTCTTTGTTTTTTTTTTCTTTAAAAAAATTTTTTTAACCTTTATTGATTTTTGAGACAGAGAGAGAGAGCATGAACGGGGGAGGGTCAGAGAGAGAGGGAGACACAGAATCTGAAACAGGCTCCAGGCTCTGAGCTGTCAGCACAGAGCCTGGCGTGGGGCTCGAACTCACGGACTGTGAGATCATGACCCGAGCTGAAGTCGGACACTCAACCTACTGAGCCACCCAGGCACCCCTACAGTAATAGTCTTTGTAGACATATTTCCTCAATCCATGATCTAAAGATTTAGTTTTCATGTCTCTTTGTTTTGGAATAGTACTCAAAGACCATGTCCTTAGCCACTGAAGAGTATTGCCATGCACCTGTAGCATGACTTCAACGGTGAACCTTAAGACATTGTAAGGAGATATTTTTCATCTCTTCCTATCATAACTGAACAAATACTAAATTTCCCCTCTCGTCATGATAGATGGTACAAATGGGCATAGTGTTACCTTCTTTATGCAAGATTTTTCTACTTCACTGTAGAAATGCATTCAGATGATAAAATATGGGCATAGATTTTATTCCACCCAAGGATTAGGAGGCCAGATTTCCTGTAGCTTATCCAGCCTTCAAAGAATTTCTAAAATGTACATCTCAATTTGTCATGCTTCATGCCAGAGCAAATGGGTTAACTATAAATCATGCCTAGGATTTAAAATATTCTGACTTTGGAAATGGAGGACTTGGGTTGGACTCCCAGACCCAGTGTTCTCCAGATATATGACATTAACCTTCCCAAGGTTAATGTGAGGTCCAATATCCCCATTTGTTAGATGGATGCCTGTATGTATCTTACAGTGGCTTTATATGAATGTAACATAAGTGACACCCTAATGCCTGGCACTAGTAGCCACCGAGTAAGTATAAAGTATTCAGATGTGTTCAAGTCAAAATGATAGGATCTGTTGAAAAACATACCCCATGCTGCATTCATATCTATCACATCTTTTCCATTAGGAGTTCCTTTATTTCTGTGGGAGAAAATTAAGTCATAACAATCCTTTGTGGTTTGTTTCAGTGCCTTTATCTGTTGTCCTACAGGAGTTGTTGAATATAGAGTCCACTGATAGATACAGCATCAAACACAAGATTTTTCCTTTCATTTCCATGTTGGATTACCACTAGAATTATGGCTCATCAGGCATCCCAGCTTGTGGTTAGAAAGTTGTCCTTTGGGCTGGCCGCAAGCTGATTTTCTCATTCTGTGGTTTGCTGTGGTTGACTGTGTGCCATATTCACTCCTGTGAAAACTATGTCAGTGCTCTGTATTTCACAGTAAATTCCTTAGATTGCTTCCTCCTCACTCTCCTATCTCACTCTCCCAAAGTGATCCTTAACATCTATAGAAATAATTATTTCTGTGTTGCCAATTTTTTCCTTTTCCCTATTAAACAATGATTAAGAAAGCCATTTGCCTTTGTCTTTCTCATGGTTTTATTTACTCCTTCATTTATTTAACACTTTTATGGGACCTGTTTCAATCATTGTGCAAGGAACTTTATATATTGTGATGGTTAATTGTATGTGCCAACTTTATTGGGCCACGGGGTGCCCAGAATAATGTTGGTCAAACATTATTCTGGGTGTTTGGGTGAGTGTGTGTTAGGATGAGATTAACAATTAAATCTGTAGACTGAGTAAAGCAGATTGCCCCCCACTAATGTGGCTGGGCCCATTCAATGAGTTGAAGGCATGAACAGGACAAAATAGCTGACCCTCCCTGAGTAAGAGCAAATTCCTCGTGCCTGACTACCTTCAAACTGGAGCTTATTTTTTAACTACCTTCAGATTTGAATTGAAACATTCGCTCCTGCTTGGTCTCAAACTACTAGCCCTTGAATCGGAACTACACCATTGGTTTTCTGGCTCTCAGGCCTTCTGACTTAGAATGGACTGTATCATTGGCTTTCCTGCATCCTCACCTTGCAGACTCACCCTGCAGATCTTGGAACTTGCTAGCTTCCATGGTCTCATGAGCCAATTACTCATAATAAATCTCTGTGTATATACACGTACGTCCTATTGGCTCTGTTCCTCTGGAGAACTCTGACCGATGCAGATAGTTTATCTCATTTCATCCTCACTCTAAGCTAGTTATTCTTGGCCTTCTCCCAACTTTGGAGACCCCAGATCTCAGTGACTCTGAAGTACTTACCCACGATTACTCCCATGATAAACACGCACTATCTTTGCTGAGGATTGTCTGCCTTCAGTGTCCACACCCTTTGCACACAGGGAGATAACTAGGCAGAGATTTTTATAAGCATCTTTAAGTCTGTAGTACCAAGCCATGTGAATTCTATACATTCACACATCAACTCCAGGAAGGTCATAACTTTTGAGGAATATCTAAGGTACTGAAGACTTTATTTCTGCAGCAAAAGCTATGACATCAGCCCTGGGCCTTAATTGGCTGCCCAGTGAGTCACAACACCTTCAACGTGCTAGTCACTTCAATAAAGCAAATTATCACAATGGTATGATTATTTAATGTTTATAATGATTTTTAATGACTGTTGAAAAATATGTTGTTTACATTTTTGTACAGTGTTTAGACTCCCAGATATGTGCTCTATCTACAACTCTCTCCTCGTGTTCTTTGCCTGGAAAACTACTATTTATCTTTTAAAACATTTACTGCCCAGACCTAGATGCACACCTACCTCAATTAAGTCTAGGGTATCATTAGTTCAACACATACATTAGGCACTTTATCACAATGATTCCAATTGTCTCTCTCCCCTCGCTTAGATTGTGAACATCTTGAGAGCAAAGACTGTGTTTTCTTCATTTTTGTTTGCCAGTGCTTGGTATAATGGTGGACACATAGCAGATGCCTAATGTAGGGAGTGAAGAAGTATTTTTTTTCAATGAACAGTTATCCAGGATATATGTTGTTCAGAGTACTTTCAGGTTCCAGTGACAGATAAATAGACAATGAGGGACAACAAACAGCTGAAAATTCAAACACATGTAATGTCTGAATATACATACATAACAAAATTTATATGCATATAGACACATAGAATATCTTACTGAACTTCATTGATATGGCAGTCTTATTTGGGGAAGGCTATTTGCTGAATGGCATATATTTGATTGAAAAGTAATTTAGTTCAGATTAATATAGCTAATGGGTGCCTGGGTGGTTCAATAGGTTGTGTCCAACTCTTGATTTCAGCTCAGGTCATGATCTCAAGGTTTGTGAGTTCGAGTGTTGTGTCGGGCTCTGTTCCAATGGTGAGGAGCCTGGGTTGGGATTCTCTTTCTCCATCTCTCTCTGCCCCTTTCCTGCTCATGCTCTCTATCTCTCAAAATAAATAAATAAACTTAAAAAAAAAGAATTAATACAACTAAATTCATTTTAAGATAGATATCAGTAGCGCTCGCCAAATCTAATAATGTTGCTAGATTTGCAAAGAGACAACAATTTTTAGAGGTTCTATATGTCCCCTTTGAAACTGTTAAAGACATTCTAACCTTTTGAAAAAATGTTTATTATTTTGAAAGAGAGAGTGTGCACACACACACACCTGGCGGTGGGACAGAGAGACAGAGAGAGAGAATTCTAAGCAGGCCCGGCACTGTCATCGTGGATCCCAACACCGGTTCAATCCCACAAACGTGAGATCATGACCTGAGCCAAAATCAAGCGTCAGACGCTTCACCGACTGAGCCACTCAGGTGCCCTGAAACTGTTAAAGACATTCTAAGTACTTTTAGCTCTACTTGTTAAATAGAATTATTATAAACAAGCTGCAATATATCAATTTCTCTGGACCTATATATAACATGATAATACACAAAAGGGTAAGGAACATGAGAGCTCATCCTGAAAGTCATTTGGTTTGAGGTCAGAATATTTAGAGAAATACATTTCATTGCACTGTAGCTGAGAAAACAAAGGCAGAACTTTGGGACAAAAAACGCAAACCAGTGGTGACTGGGGAGGGGGAGGAGAAATGAGAGAAAGACACCATTTCTGAAAAATGAAAGGAAAGAAAAAGTAAGACAGCTTGCCAGGGAAACGAAAATTAAAAACAGACAAAGCTGTGTTTTGTTTTGGGTTTTTTTTTTTTTTTAAGAGATTGAAATTTCAGAAAAAGAGAGGAAAGTACAATAAATCAACAGACAAGCTTATTTGGTTGGGAGTGGAGAGCAGCCTCTTTTAAGTTCTCATAAACTGCTTCAGGAAGGTAAGACGCTTCCTGTAAACTTTACTTGAGTTGCAACCTTGCTAAGATTCGGCCGGAAATGAGGACAAATGCGGCAGATATTATTAAAATATCTTTTATTAAAAACCTTTTATATCATAAACAACTATGTATCTTGACCTTAAAGTTTCCAAAGCTATTTGCTATTTGCTATTTAAATAACTCAGTGCTTTTATATTTCCCAGGGAATCAAGAATATACCTAGTATGGGAATAAATACATTTGAATACATGTGAAGTACATATGGAAGGGGGGGACATCTATGTTTCTGTCATCACTCATTGCCATCTAACAGCATCCCATAAAATGTACTCAATGAATGAATCAACTCAACCATTTAAGAAATATATATATATGTATTACAGCGTATTTATTCACATACTCAATATTAATCTTCTAATATATACAGACTCATTGCTAGACCCTTGAGATATTAAGGCATGTAAGACAGTATTTCTACCTATGTGAAGGAGAGCTTCTAGGAAAGAAGACAAGCATATAAATATTTTACGAAATAAAATATTAATGATTCATAAGAATAGAGGAGAGACAAAATAGTTATATTGGCAATAGTAGAAGAGGTGTTCTAGGAGACTCTATTCAAGCTGTGTCTTAAAGTGGTGCCTGCTGTAGACTTCAAATATTGCCAAGTCTGTATGTAACCTCGCTAGTCAATTCACTCAATCTCATAAGAGGAAAACCAACCAAATTATATGGAAGTGAATGATACATTTTCTGGAACTTAAAAACAGCATTACATTTCCCCAGTCGTAATTACTTTTCCTCTCTCCTCAAATTGTCCTGCGTAGATAAGAGTTTTATCTGGGCATGAGCATCCAGGTAGAAACTACAACCTTCAGCCTCCTTTGCCATGGAATGCAGGTGGACGTGTCGTTTGCGGATTCCATGTTGATTGCTGAAAGGATGTTGCCGCCCCTCTACTTACCCTCTTCTTGGTCTTCCTATAGGATGAAATCTACAGCAGGGTCCAGCTTTGGCCTGGGTTTTCTAAATGGCCTGTGGAGCAGTGGCTTCCCCAACCAGAACATTCATTTCTACACTATTACAGGAGAGACAGAGGGGTAAGTTTCTATCTCATTTAAGCCAGTGTGCTTTGGACCTGTTTGTTAGAGTAATATTGCCTGTATCCTAATTCATACAGACATTTCTTTTCCCCCTTGCCAGAATTGAAAGTTGAGTTTCAAAAGCAAAAACACACGGTAGAATCATTAGAGGGGAATGTTAAACACAAACACACACACACACACACACACACACTTACATTGCAGAAAACCCATATGTAAAACCGACTTTTAAAGCTTTTCTAAGTAAATGTTCCATTAGCTCACTTCCTTACAAGTTACTATCATAGGAGTATGTTTTAGAGTTTTGGAGTCAGACAGACCTACATTCAAATGTCAATTCTCACGACATAATGATAATATTATTTAGTGCCATTTGTGTGTTGGAAACTGGGTTTAGTATTGGGTATTTGATTCCATTTAGTCTTCAGAAAAACCCAATGGACTAGCTATTATTCCCATTTTATAGTAAAATAGTGAGACGCTTAGAGTACCTCGAGAGGTCACACTAGTTAACATACTTATTAGTGATAGGAGACATGGGATTTTATTCTAGGTCATTCTGGCTTGTAAACCTGTTTTTTACACTGCTTCATCACATACCAGCTGAGGACCAGGCTCTGGTTCCTGATCTATAAACTGGCAATAATATTTAGCCACTTATGATGTTCCTGTGAGCATTGGGTAAGGCTGTATATGATGTCTTTTCAGATCCTGACACATAGTAGGTACACATAAGTGTCAGGTGCCATTCCTCTTTCCTTGAAGGTCTCAGAGCTCTTAGAGTGAAGGAGCATATTCCTCTCACCTCCATAATCTTCAGTGTCCTGTAAAATGTCTGGGAAGAAGGACGTGCTTAATAAATATGAGGACCAACCAGGAGAATGAGGAAAGTAGGTATAGAAACTGGCAAAATTAAAAAAAAAAAATTTAAAAAAGGAATAAAAATGAGAGCCAAATAAAAAAAAAGAGCACTGAACTTTACTATATTCCAGGAAATGTTATAATTACTTCACATGCATTTTCTCCTTTACACTTTGTGATAGCCCTGAGGTTGGTTTTGTTATTTTCCCTACTTTACAGATGAGGCCACTGAGCTCCAGAGAAATTAAGCCTACTTATAGTCACACAGATGTTAAGCTACGGCTATAGCTTCTATTTGAACTAAGCTTTATGTTTGTCCAGACCCATCTCTTACTCTCCTCCTGTGCCCAACAGCGGAAATCAGGAAGCTAAATGCCAGCCTTAGCTCATAGCAGTTTGTTTGGGCTCCAGGATGCCCCCCGAGAGCCCCATTCTGCACTGTTCAGCGGTGAAGGTGGTGGTTTGTCTCCAGGCCCTTCCCAGCTTGACCTCTCGGCGTCCTGTGGTCGGCAGGTGGGCCGTAGCTCCGGCTTCTCCCTCTGGGGAGAGCTCCTGGGTGGCCAGACGAGGCCTGTGGGCTTGCACAGCTGCCTTCCATGTCCTCGTCCAAGCAGCTGGGCACGTGAGCTGCTCCAGCAGCCTGGAGTCTGATTGTGTAAACTGCCGTATGCTGCTGGCAGCTTTGGGACTGGCTGAGTCCCTTCAGGAAATGAAGGGAAAGCTCCAAGTGAGCTTGACAAGGGCTGTTCTGGGGCAGGAAGCAACAGACACTTGACCTGGTTGAATTTCCAATGCAGTTCCTTTCAAAGGCACATGCTGGGTCTTAATCCTCTACCAGTGTAAGCTTTTGCCAACCACGGTGCTTGACACACTGTATGTGCTCAATGAAATTTTTGCTGAGTGAATGGATGATTGCACGAAAAAGGCGCAATTCTGTTTGCTGTCGGTAGGGGCAATAAGAAAATCTGAGATGTGTTTTGGGTCCTTTAACAAGCTCCTTGCAACCGTAACTGCCACTTTGAACAGCCCCTCACCTGCTCTGCCACCACTCCACCCTCCCTCTTCAATTCCCTTTTAAATCCCCTCCTCACCCTGTACAATTAACCTCTTTTTGATTCATTGTTTCAAGACCATGCTAGAAAATAGCTACTCTTTGATCAGAATGAAATGTAGTTCATTTCATTTTTTCTAGTATTCATCTTCCCAGAACACATGGATTAATGCTAATGGTAGTCTCGCAGACAATGTCTTAGTTCTACTTATTTCAGATACTACAACCATGACCCGCCAGTAAAAACATACTTTGCCAAAGGTTGACTCTTGGGAAATCTTCAATCTTTTTTTTTTTCTATTCCTACATTTAAGGCTGACTCTTTTAGAAAAAGAATCATGGATAAACCCACAGTCTGATGGGCTTTACAAATATAAATACATCATGTGCAAAAGTCCACACGGACCTCCAAGCCTTTTGAGTCATACCACGTTGAAGTATAGTTTTGCGGGTTTTTCCTATAGGATACAGTATAGCGTCATCAGAAATTATGAGTAAAGGCAGTCTTAATGGTGGGTGGCCCTAAAACTTCCAGTCTGCATTTTAACTGCTCTGCTTAACTCATGGTTAAACATACGTTAAGACTTTTCTTCAAAAAAAGAAAGAGTCTTTTCTTCGTAGTAAAATGAAATTTGGAACAGTATATTAGAATCAAGTTCCCAAAAGGATGTAGCTGCAAAGGTATTTTAATCCCAGTTTATTTACACGTCCATTTTACTGAATGGAAAAAATCAGTACTGACTGTGTTAGTAGATTAAAAGATCACTTTTTCTGGGGCGCCTGGGTGGCTCAGTTGGTTAAACGTCTGACTTTGGCTCAGGTCATGATCTCAGGGTTCGTGGGTTCAAGCCCCGAGCTGGGCCCTGTGCTGACAGCTCAGAGCCTGGAGGCTGCTTCGGATTCTGTGTCTCCCTCTCTCTCTGCCCCTTCCTCACTCATGTTCTGTCTGTCTGTCTCTCTCTCAAAAGTAAATAAACATTTTTTTAAAAAGATGACTTTTCCCCCTTTTTTGTTTGTAGATATGGATTATTATTAAAAAAAAGGGTGCTGTCTAAAAAATTCTAACATTAGGATATATGGAAAGTAAAAGGTAAAAATTCTACCCACCCTCCATATTTTTCAGTCGTAATCTTCGCTAACAGTTGACGTATATTTCTTGAGAGTAGGTTCTATGTTATTTAAAAATAAAATAAACTTTCTTCCACAAATATTTAAGTGTATTCTATATGCCAGGCAGTGCTGTAGATACTTGGAATATAGTAAAGGAGATGGGCAGAGACACATCCTCTTATAGAGCTTATTTTCTTTGGAGAGAAACAAATAATAAATAATAACTATAATGAATAGGTAACAAATAAATATTAGGAAGTATTAAAGGCTATGAGAAAAAGAATACATAGAATAGAGAGTATAAGGCAAGGGGACGGGAGAATGCTAGAGATGAAGCTGGGAATGTGCTTTGCAATTTTAAACAGGGTGGTTGCAGTAGGTCTCATTGAGAAGATGACATTTGAGAAAAGACTCAAAGTAAGTCAGCCATGTGGATATCTGGAGGAAGTCATTCCAGGGGTGTGAGAAAGACTTTTAAGATGGAAAGCCTGGTGTGTTCCAGGACCGGCAAGGAAGTTAATGGAGCAGAGTAGGTGGGAAGTAAACAGTAGAGGAGGCGTTGATGAGGACAGGGAGGTGATAGGAGAGGAGATCACAGAAGCCCCCTAAGTCCATTGTAAGGAGTTTGACTTTCATTCTGCATGAGGCGGGAGCCCCTGGAGGGTTTGAACAACACCAGAAGTATGATCTGACTTCCCTTGTAAAGAAATTACTCTGCTATGTTGAGAATAGACTGAAGGAAGGCACAGGGAAGAGGCTGGAGAGCTACTGTGAGCCTGTTGCATGGGAGAGATGGTGTCATATTCTGAAAGTAGAACCAAAAAGATGTCCTGAAGAACTGGAAGCAGAGTGTGAGATCAAGAGAAGCGTCAAGGACGTTTTCAAGGTTTTAGTCTAGGACATAGATGGAGGGGCATTCACACTAAGCATGCATTTCTGAAACTTAATTGTTTCTGATGCATAATATATTATGAACATCATTCCATGTCAAAGTATATGGAACTACCTCATTTTTCACAATTTCCTAGTAGTCTTTTGCATGTTTACACTATAACTTATTAAATCAACGTATGATTGCTTTCTTTTTATCTGCTCCCCCCAACTAAGTTGTCTTCTAAAGTTCCTAAAGTAATGTTTTAAAGTTACTTTTTAAAAATCTGATCTTGATACTTTTTATGAGCAGGTCAGAAGTCATGTCCTAAACCTATATTTAAAGACCTAGTAGTGAATCTTTCTGAAATCTAGTTAATTAGCAAAATGAGATATTCATATGTTTTCTTGCTATTGTATGATGTCTTTTAAATTTTTCATTATTAGAACCATGTGTTCAGTAATTTTCTCCTTTATTACATCTATCTAGTTAGAAGACTGGAGAGAATTGTGAGTTGGAATAATTTCAATTCTATTTTGGGGAAAGTTCTGAACCCAGAAAATGAAACACAGAGAGAGGTGTCGGGTTTTTTTTTTAATTTATTTATTTAAATCCAAGTTAGTTAACTATAGTGTAGAAATGCTTTCAGGAGTAGAATTTAGAGATTCCTCACTTACATGGAACACCCAGTGCTCATCCCACCAAGTGTCCTCCTTAATGCCCATCGCCCACTTAGCCTATCCCCCCACCCATTACCCCTCCATCAACCCTCAGTTTGTTCTCTGTATTTAAGAGTCTCTTACAGTTTGCCTCCCTCTCTGTTTTTATCTTATTTTTCCTTCCCTACCCATATGTTCATCTGTTTTGTTTTTTAAATTCCACATATGAGTGAAATCGCATGATATTTGCCTTTCTCTGACTGACTTATTTCGTTTAACAAAGTACACACAGAGAGCTTTATACAGAAAAAGGCCATGACCTAAGACAAGACCTATAAGAGGAGTTCATGGTGATTCTTGTCTTATTTATTACATAAAAATGCATCCTTAGCTTGGCTAGAAGCCATGGGCTTATGCTATTTATCACTTATTGAATCAAAAAAATTCTCATTTAAAAATTTATTTATAAATTCATTTTGTAGAAATGGTAGGATTATCCCATAACTTTCCTTTTTGTATTTTTAGTTCTTATAATTATTCAAGAAAAATGTGTGTCTGTCACCTAAAAATAATTGTGTGCCTAGAAAAAAAATTATTTAAATAATTTAATTATTTACTTCCTTAGGAAAGAGAGAACAGACCACATAGCTTATAGCTCCGGTCACTATCAGCCCATGTGGCTTGACTGGGCCTATTATTAGATTATGAACAGAAGGACACTTCTCTAAATTTTGAGTAACTGAAGGCAGAAGACCTGGCTATGCAAAAATTGTTTGTACAAAGCTGCCATACAGCCACAGAGATAACCCAAGGATCATATAGTTCAAGGGTTATGTGTATGTATTAGAAGCTTTTGAACTTAAAAAATAATATTTTAGTTAGCAAAGTGGTTACATTTATTTTTATTTAATCTCCAATTTAGATAAAAGGAAACATTTAGTAGTAGTCGGTAAAAAGAAGCATCTATGAGAAAAGTACCAGACTCAAACTTAAAATTTAACTTTTTAAATTCTTACTAGAGTGACTGTATATTATATATATATTTTCACTACAGTAATAGTATACACACACACACACACACACACACATATGTTTTTACTTGGACTAAATAATTATATATTATATATTTGTTTTAACTTTCTTAAGTGTATGCTGTAAATTACATATTCTGTATGTACGCTAAGGGAAATTAGCTAACACTTCTTGTTTGATTTTAGAAATATGTAGAATTGTGTATGAAAGTATTTGAAACCTAATCAATCAAGTTTAAGGGAGGACTTCCATTTGACTTTAGATTAAAAAGTGCAGAATGGTTAAGTTTATTTCACAATGGGTAAAATGCTTGAAATTGAAGAAAATCAGATATTTTCCAAATATATATATATACATATATATATGTATGAATATATATATATATAGGTAGATAGATACAGATATAGATATATTAACATTTATTTCTTTTTTGAGAGAGAGAGAGACAGAAGGCGAGTGGGGGGTGGGGGAGCAGAGAGAGGGGGAGACACAGAATCTGAAGCAGGCTCCAGGCTCTGAGCTGTCAGCACAGAGCCCGATGCAGGGCTTGAACTCACAAACCACGAGATCATGACCTGAGCTGAAGTTGGATGCTTAACTGACTGAGCCACCCAGGTGCCCTGGCTCTGTTTTAGAGCTCAGCCTCAAAATGTTCCTGTGCCACCTGTCTCCTCAGTAAAAATAAGAATAATATTCAGTGGGAGACAACCACCTTTGTGGTAGTTATGTTTTGTTTGTTTGTTTTGTTTTTTGGATTCTTTTTTTTTTTTTTTTTTTGAGAGAGAGAGCAAGTCCAAGCTGGAGAGAGGGTCAGAGGCAGAGAAAGAGAGAGAGAGAATCGCAAGCAGCCTTCACATTCAGCACAGAGCCTGACACGGGGCTCGATCCCATGACCCTGGGATCATGACCTGAGCCAAAATCAAGAGTCAGGTGCTCAAGTGACTGAACCACCCAAGCACCCCTGTGGTGGTTATGTTTTAAATATTTCTTTTAAAAATTCTGTTGGCCAGAATATGTAACAAATAGAAGATAAGTAAAAAAAAAAAAAAAAAAAAAAAAATTAAGAGACATACTTAAATATTTGGGCAAAATATAGCAAACTTTATCATGGGATTACATGTTGTGAAATTTTTCTTGGTTTATGTTACTACAAAATTTATAATTAGCAACACTCTCAACAATAGCCAAATTATGGAAAGAGCCTAAATGTCCATCAACTGATGAATGGATAAAGAAATTGTGGTTTATATACACAATGGAATACTACGTGGCCATGAGAAAGAATGAAATATGGCCTTTTGTAGCAACGTGGATGGAACTGGAGAGTGTGATGCTAAGTGAAATAAGCCATACAGAGAAAGACAGATACCATATGGTTTCACTCTTATGTGGATCCTGAGAAACTTAACAAGAACCCATGGGGGAGGGGAAGGAAAAAAAAAAAAAAAAGGAGGTTAGAGTGGGAGAGAGCCAAAGCATAAGAGACTGTTAAAAACTGAGAACAGGGGCACCTGGGCGGCGCAGTCGGTTAAGCGTCCAACTTCAGCCAGGTCAAGATCTCACGGTCCGTGAGTTCGAGCCCCGCGTCGGGCTCTGGGCTGATGGCTCAGAGCCTGGAGCCTGTTTCCGATTCTGTGTCTCCCTCTCTCTCTGCCCCTCCCCCGTTCATGCTCTGTCTCTCTCTGTCCCAAAAATAAATAAACGTTGGAAAAAAAATTTTTTTTAAATAAATAAATAAAAACTGAGAACAAACGGAGGGTTGATGGGGGGTGGGAGGGAGGGGAGAGTGGGTGATGGGTATTGAGGAGGGCACCTTTTGGGATGAGCACTGGGTGTTGTATGGAAACCAATTTGACAATAAATTTCATATATTAAATAAATAAATAAATAAATAAATAAATAAATAAATAAAATACTCTCCAAAAAAAAATTTATAATTAAGAGACTTATGGCAGCATCAGCTATCTTTCCTAAAATGCCTAGCTGGAGTCTACTCAGTAGAATCAAATATTATCCTGTAATCCAATGAAGGATATGCTGGAGCACACACACAATGGGTAATTATTTATTATCTAGTCTTTTAGGTTACAGGTAAACAGTACATTATACTGTAAAAAGTATAGGCCATGAAGCAAGATGGACCTTGATTCCAATTCCACTTACCAACTTTCTAACCTCAGCTGAGTCCACTTCCCTTCTTGGAGCAAAGGTCCCTCCTATGTAAAGTAGAGGGAAAGATATGTATTGTAAGAGTTGTGAGGATGTATGTAAGAAGCCTAACACATGGTCCTGTACAAAGGTGCTCCATAAATAGTGACAATTTGGGTCAGTGGTTTTGTTATTGAAAAAGCTAATCGTCACCTGAAAATTAAGCTAGGAAATCCATTTTCCCAGCAGATAAATGTAATAAAGAGAAAACTTTGTTGTCCTGGTTGGAACATAAATGTTTTATTTTAAGAAAAAAATGATACCCTGGAATAGGTGTATTTCTTAAAATAAACTAGGTATAAAGTTTATTAAAGAGAAATATCTAGGAAAAAGGAAGAGCACAAGAAATAAGGGAGGACCACTTTGGGCTGTATCTTTGTGTACAGAAAAAGTATAAAAACCATCTCTCTCTAAAAATAATCATAATAATAATAATAATAATAAAGGAGTGTATCAGGAAAATGACTATAATTTGTTAATAAATGTAACAGGTCTGCATTTAACTGTAATAATGTATGATTTTAATAATAAAATTATTTATTGAAGTGATAAAATCACTGTCTACCTTCAAAGAAACGCTATATTGCTACATGTCCTTTTGAGTTAAATATCAAAGCTTTTGGTAGGTCCCTGAAGGTATAATGGAGAAAAGGACCACACTTTTTGTATGTTCCTGGATTGTTTTCAAATACTGGGGTTTGAGTAGCATACATAGAGAGATTTAAAGCTGAAAATCAGCAACAACAAAAAACCAATATCTATAAAAGTATTCATTTGTTCACTTGATCACTGTCCAATATACCTCACAGCTTGGGCAAAATTTGTGCTGATTTGGCAGATGATACTCTTCCATGCTCATGAACTCAAATTATTGCATATTCTAATAAAAATGTGATCTACCATCTGATCTTCAGCTCCGCATTACATCTAACAAATATTGTTCTAATGGGCTATATTCTTATTTATACCAAAAATAAACCCATCAAGTGATGAACACTTAGTAGTACAGTTTTGAAAAATTCATGACCTTACGGTTGGGAACCATCATGATAGATAGCAAAGGATATTTTTAAAAATATGTTTGTTCAGGGTCACCCGAGTGGCTCAGTTGGTTAAGCGTTTGACTTTGGCTCAGGTCATGATCTCACGGTCCGTGGGTTCGAGCTCCGCGTCGGGCTCTGTGCTGACAGCTCAGAGCCTGGAGCCTGCTTCAGATTCTGTGTCTCCCTCTCTATCTGCCCCTATCCTGCTCACACTCTGTCTCTCTCTCTCTCACAAATAAATAAACATTAAAAAATTTTTTTAAATATGTTTGTTCATATATTAGAATATTCAAATTAGAAAAGTGAACTTAAGAACCAAAGCAATTTCTTTATAATTTAGACCAACATTGTTCAGTAAAAAGAGACAAAGTTTTTATGTACCTTTTAATTGGAAAAACAAACTATATAAGAAATAGAAATCAACTAAGTTAAAACATAAAACATCAATTTGCTACACAGAAACCAGTTAGGAAGAAGACTTCATTTAATTTTACTATACTGAAGTCTGATGACATTGTTTTCAATTTCTTTTTCTTTACGTAGTTTTCAACTTCTACTTAGTTATAAGATGTCTGTCTTGAAAGTAATTGCTACAAGAAATTAGAAAATAAGTTGTAAATGAATAAATTTCTCAAGTTTTGCTCACAAATAAACCACAAGTAATGAGAAAACTTGGATGGACTACTTGATTCAAAAGAAAAAAAAAAAAAATTCCAGGCACACAAAGATAACATGTGGTAGGTAGCTTGTGAGCAGGCAGAGTTACCAAACAGTGCCTGTGTATCAATAATCCTTTTGAATCTAAGTGCTAAAATACAAGCTCAGGCCGATCTGTGTACGTCATACTCAGTGGTTTTCCAAATGATTACACGAGACAGGAGGGAAGCTAACATTTGCTACATGTGTGTCATTTACCATGCACTTTCACAGACTTCTCGTAGTTAATAATGAAATGGATGATGATAGTGGCAATGTAAATGTAGGCCAAAAAAACTACTTAACAGGAACCACTTAAATTTTTAAAATCTGAAATTACTTAAGAGGAAGCAGAAGCGAGATCACTTTATATCTGAAGCTCCCACAGCTTATTCTACTCTGTATATATGCCTATTCATTTAAAATATTTCTTGTCCTGGAAATCCAGGGTCTTTAACTCTATAAAAGTTATGGAGTGTATACAGCTTATTTCACAGTATCTGCTTGATTGGTGTTACATTGATTAAACATCTGTACATTGGGCCAAATTTTTCTTTTTCCATCCAACTATTTGTCCTTAACTCAGGGACACTTATTTGACTTGCTCTGTAGAGGTCATTCAACCATAATGACCAATTATTTGGTCCAATATCATGATAAACCCACTTATCTTGTCATTTCGGGAAAATCCCTTTGTCAATGACAGCATTGTCTTAATATGGCTGCTCATTGCTTTTTAAGGTTGTTACTTCCAATTCTGTCATATAACTGTGATTCCATGAAGAGTCACCATTTATGTGCTGTGATCCCCATGCATCAGTTTTTTTTCTAATTCTTTTCCTTTCATTCAGTACTTATGTATGAACATAGAAATAGACCTTTGTCTTCCATTTTAAAGTTCTTAGTTCAAAGTCATGAACCTTACTTACATACTTAATCTGTTCCCTTATATATCAACGGAGGACTACATTTCAGAGTAATGTCCTATGAGACTCCTCATGATGATGACAACACAGCATCATTATTTAGAAATTGAAAACCTTCCAGGCTTTTCAAGATAAATGCATATCACTATCCTCACAAGGGTCTAAGTGACCTGGCCCCTGCTTCTGCCTTCATGTCACTCCCCTCCCCTTCTCCAGTGCGCTCCCAACCATTGGTCTTCTTTCATTTAAGCCACCATGTCAAGTCCACTTCTGCTTTAAGTTATTTGTTACAGCAAGAATGTTCTTCCCATGACTCTGACTCTTGGTATTCCGATCTCAGAGAGGTGTTCCTTGACCGCTCAGTGTAAGCTTGTTGTCTACCTCACATCACCATTTCAAGCTTGTGCATCCAGAATTTAGATTTCACCACTCACTATAGCCCTAGTGTCTAAAACATTCTTAACACATAGCAGACACTGAATGAATGGATGCTGAAGAAATATATGTATAAATGAATATTAATTTGGCTATAATTTTTATTCAGACCAGACCAAGGAAAGTGTAAATGGGAGTTATCTTTTAGATTATTAATTAGAGTGAGAAATTTATACATGTGCTACTTAAACATGTTGTAATGTGCTGTCTGGGGCCTACACAGAAATGACCTAGACCCATCAATATGTTAAGGAAAATAAGGTAGACTGGTAGAGAAACATGTATTTTCTCAAAGGCTAGGGAAATCCTGACAGTCTGTATCAAAGGCTAAAGGTCTAGCTGTGAATGTGTTATTCAAGCTTCCCCTGGGAAACGAAAGTTATTGACCCTGATAAAGTTCATGCTGACCAAAATGTTGGTTTATTTTGTATGTGTCATCTTAAAAATCCAGAACAACAGACATGTTGCCTCTCACTTCCATATTATTTATTTGCCGCCTAAGAACAAACTGCCACAAAACGACCCAGAATGTGACTCGACTTGAAATTTTATTTTTCACCAGTCCCAAGTTGGCTATGAAATTCTGGTGAAATAAAATGTCAGGGTGTGGTCCCTTTGCTGTTGTTATGCGTTTTTTTTTTTTCTTTCTTTCTACAAGAGTCAGCCAGCAAGAGGAAGAGGACTCTGTTCTATAAGGAAACTTAGATACACTTCCCCACTTTGCCTATCAATCCCATTGTGCCTGACAGTGAATTCTCAAAGGGTAGCTAGGGACCCTAAGGTTTCTCTGGACTTTTCTTCTGTGCTAAGTGTTTACAATCTGACCATGCCCCTGCTTCTGCTTCAGTCAGGGAGTGAACATTCAGTTGGGATAGTTCATCCAATCCAGACGTCACCATGATGGTGTCTCATCCCGAGAAGAGGTACCCTCCCATTCATTCGTTCCGTGGTTTCGCAACTGCAAGCACATGGAGGGGGGTGGGTTACAAAGCCTTTCTTTTCTGCCAAATATATTTGAATCAACTCCTTTACTATCTGTCTGGCGATTCAAATCTCTTAAGAACAAATTGGAGCTTGAAATTTTCTCTCTCATTTCCTCTACAAGAGTAATAAGTTTGATACCACTTAGGGTGAACAGAACATATTAAGTATTTTTAAAAGAAAAATCCTACACAAATTAATTCATTTGGAACGTTTCAAAGTAAGTTTGAGTCATCCAAATGCAGTAAGTTTTATTTTTGTTTACCTCTCAGATTCTATCCAACTGAATGAGGGTGCTCTCTGCTGACATTTGTTAATAATTTTGATGATTACAGAGCAGAGAAGTTAGGGTGTAGGGACAGTTTATTTCTTGACAATATCAGGAGCCTGATTGGAATAAGTCTTCATCCCTCTCAACACATTTAGTACAAAGAATGTTTTTATAAAACATAGTGCCAAAAAATTGCAAAAATGGAAGGGTAAGGGCAGAGAAGAAAGCAAGGATGAGGTGCAAAGATTTAAGATCTTGACTTGGGCTAATTTACATCAGTATAAGTGATCTTACATGATATACTCTTTTTTTTTTTTTCCAGAAAAAAATCCCTTCCTTGGCATGGTAGTAAATGTCTACAAAGGTAGATGGAGCTCCAAAACAATGAAGGCCTCAGGTCACAGTACAGAACATAGGGACAGGGCCAAGTTTACTGAAGGCAGAATGTAGACCTACGAATTGTATTGTTTGATGTTACCAAATATTACCCCACAGATTATGACCATGATTTTTTCTCATTAAAATGCTGTCGACGGGTACCTGTGTGGCTGAGTCAGTTAAGCATCTGACTTGGGCTCAGTCCATGATCTCTCGGTGTGTGAGTTCAAGCCCCATGTTGGGCTGTCTGCTGTCAGCACAGAGCTGCTTCAGATCCTCTCTCTCTCTCTCTCTCTCTCTCTCTCTCTCTCTCTGCCCCTCCCCTGCTTGTACTTTCTCTCTCTCTCTCAAAAATAAATTTAAAAAAATTGAAAAACATGCTGTTGATATTTAAGAAATGTGATGCTTATAGTCTTATCTGCTATTGATAATTTAACCTCAGCTAGCTTATTCATATAGCAGAGTACAGACAGAGTAGAGTTCAAAGCTGGAACTTGATGAGAGTCTCGCAGGGGGTGGGGGTGGTAGGTGTAATGGTCACTTCTGGGACCATTTCTGGGACCACTTCTGGGACTTTGGAAGGAGACAGAAAGGGTAAAATCAGAGAAAGGGAAGGAACAGCATCCCCTAAGTAAAAGAAGAAATGGGCTGATTATAAGAGTTCAATTAAATAAACACACAAATGTCATCTCCTTTAATTTATGAATACTTTTCTACCATGCTTAGGCTTCTGGGGCCCACGATTAAGGGGTGAGGAGCAAGGAACACTGTATTCAGCATGAAAAAGGGGATCTCTATTAAACTCATTCGAGTCCATTTTCTGGAACTGATTCCTACCAGCGGGTTGTCATTATATAGATCATCCTTGGACAACTGCTGTATAGCAGTCTCCCAGTTGCAGAAGCCCCGCGGGCTAATTTGCAATGAACGAGTTGTTCCAAAAGAGCCAGAAACAAGGTCTAGGAGACATTCTTCTGAGGAGTGATTACAACAGATCCTGTCCTGTAGTTGTTTAAGGGAATGAAACATATCCAAAGTAAAATTTTAGAAAGTGTGTGTTCTGGAGAATGCCTGCCCAGTTCCCAGGGCCTTCTTTATGCTCCTTTTGGGCTTTTTTTTTTTTTTAATGCTATATATTTATTTAGAAAGAGAGAGCACAAGCAGAGAAGGAGGAGAGAGAGAAGGAGAGAGAGAATCCCAAGCGGGCTCTGTGCTGACAGAGTGTCAGCACAAAGCCCAACGCGGGGCTCGAACCCTCAGACCATGAGCTCAAGACCAGAGCCAAAACCAAGAGTCTGATGCTTAACCAATTGAGCCACCCAGATGCCCCTCTTATGGGCTTTTTAAAACTAGAAACAATCCTGTTTGCTGAAGTGCTCTCCCTCCAAGTCACTACTCCACAGACTTCCCAAGGGGAACGGTCCCCCACAGATGCAGGGTAGGAACATGGGACTTAGCTTGGGAAAGCATATCAGATCTCAGCATAACCAACTCTCCTGTGCAAATGCAAAACCTGGGTGTAAAAGGATGACGTTGCGCAGATGAAACAGCCGGGAAATGGGCACATCAAGACAAGAGCCCAGTTTTATAACTCTTGGTCCAGTTACGCTTCATTCTAACGCACAGATGTTCCCGCTTTCATGCAGGTCACACCAGTTACAAATTTGACCTGTCGGTGTTACAGGAACAAGTGTGTGTTTGCTGGTTTAATTTTATATTCGTATCACCTCATTTGTAACTCTTGCTGCCTCTTGTCTGTCTCCCGATAAAATGATCGAGGCGTCCCAAGAAGCAGTCGTACCCAGAAGCTATCTTATGCCTACATTTCCTCGGCTCCTCTTGAGTATCTTGTGACATAAACCCAGGCATGTGACATAACTGAATGCAATCATCAGGGCAAGAACAGGACCAAATGTAGTGAGGCAAGAATCTAAGTACAGGAATCCTGAACGGGTTGTACAGCCAGCACATGGTAAACTGCCAGTCTCCTCCTGGCTGGGGCGTTTCTTTCGCCCTCGATTAAGTGTATTAAGACTAAGCGAGAAAAAGAAAGTCTCTCCAAGCTTTCTCTAAAATTCTAATTTGATCTGTCATTTTTAATTTTTTTTTTTTTTACTGGTCAATTATGTTAAAAAGGTTCACTTCTTACTTCTGACCTAACATCAAGCTAAGGGATTCAAGCTAAGGAAAAACAGCCCTTTGCTGTGAAGAGCTAGCAGCATGGAAACCTTGAGAGCAGATAAACAGGCAACACAACATAAGTGCTCGAGAAGAAGTCAGCACACAGCCCAGAGACATCAGACTTGGGGAATCTGATGAATGGGGAACAAAGAGTGAAGGCTGGGATGCCTTCCTCAAAGAGAAGCTATCTAAGCATCTAGGAATTTGGTTTTCAGGCAAGTCGAAGAGAGAGAAGTGGGTTTCCAAGCGGATGGAATTCTATATGTATAAAGGCACAGAAATGGGAGATTGTAGCCTTTTGGGATCAAAGTTAATCATCTCTGTGATTTAGACTATAGGATTTGAGTAAAAAAGCAGTAAGAGTTAAGCAGAAGCTGATTTTCCAAGGGCTAATATGCATCCCAGCAGAATGTACTCAGTGGGTAGAATTCAGGTAATACACACATTGATATTTGGGACAGTAATAAGAAATGAGGCAAACCATGCAAAGAAACGTGCATTCATTTGTTTTCAGAATAGCCTGCTATTAATACCCCATTCTATAGATGAGGAAACTGAGGCACACAGGAAGAAGAAGAAACCTTTTTTGGTTTTTTTTTTAATTTTTTTTTAACGTTTATTCATTTTTGAGACAGAGAGAGACAGAGCATGAACAGGGGAGGGACAGAGAGAGAGGGAGACACAGAATCCGAAACAGTCTCCAGGCTCCGAGCTGTCAGCACAGAGCCCGATGCGGGGCTCGAACTCACAGACCGTGAGATCATGACCTGAGCTGAAGTCGGACACTTAACCAACCAAGCCACCCAGGCGCCCCTGAAAAAACCTTTTTTGAATCAAACCAGGCACTGTAGCTCTGACGTCCATATTGTATAGAAATCTACAACCCTCCACTTCAGCGAAAAGCAAATGACTCTACATGGAATAGAGCAGGGGTCAGTAAACTATAGTCCACAGGCTAATTATGGCCTTCTGCTTATTTTTATGGCCCATTAACTAAGAATGGATTTTACAATTTTTAACTATTTTCAAACCAATAATTTATACCTGGGCTTTTTCCACATTAAAGAAAAAAGATTCAACTGTGCATTAGAGTTCCTTGTTTGCTGAAATCGCCTTATTCTGTTTGAAGTAGGATAAAATAACCCTATTCCCTTCTCTTCCCGACCAGCCCTTATAAAGCAGCATAGATTTGCAGACGGCTCAATTTTCAGACAGGGATGCATGGGAGAACTTCAGTTATCTAGTGTGGAAAGAGCGGTTAGCTACGGAAGGAGAGGATGAAAAAATGTCCTCAAATCGCTGTTTGGTTGGCCAATCTCCAGTTCAGAATGAAGTACTCGTTTTCCTGAAGAACAGGGATTGCTCACACCCAATTACTTACACCTTGTGGGATCTCTTTTTCTTTTTCTTTTTTTTTTCAGACATGAAATCAATCACTCAATGAAACCTTTGTAAGTTAGAGGCATAAACTGTCCAACCTTGTGGCTGTTTGTGATTATAGCTGGCAAAATGAAAGATCGTTCAGTAGATATTAATAGTTAAAACGACAGAGGAAAAGAAAGAAGCAAGTTAATCTCTTTTCGGATTTCCAAAACGAGGAAACCAGCTCATGGGGAAGTCTTTGGATCTCAATGGGGATGCCCAGTGCTCTGTTCTATTTGACCCTCAAAGCACTACCTTCATCTGGAACAGGTGTTGATGAATGGAGGTGAAAAACCTGACCCTGCCTGGTATTTCTCTGCTAGAGAGGAAATGAAATTTCCCTTGGTTTAGTTTCTTCTCTGATTTGGTTACCTTTTTCTCCAGTAAGTTCGTGTGCAGCACTGCTGAGAATATCTCCTGGAGAATAAAGGGCATCTTCTTTCTAAGAACAGAACCTGCTGAATATTAGAATATTGGTATTCTGATATTGTGGCGGCCTTCCCAAATAGGCATTTAAAGTTGTAGGATTCTGGGAAGTTTAAACTTGAAAGATTCTCTCGACTCTTCCATTGAGCCTAATGCTTCACGGACCCCAAAGAATATTACGAAGAGTTTTCCTAAACATTTTGACACCTGTGCTTCCTGAGGAAGCAGGAACAAAACAACCACAGGCTAATTTTGACTCTCTGCGCGCTGTTATATGGTGCATTAACTAAGGGGTGGATTTTACATTTTTTAACAATTGAAAAAATTATCAAAATACCAAAATATTTTCATTCAAATTTCAGTGTGAATAAATAGTTTTATTGGAACCCACCATGCTCACTCACATGTCATCTATGGTTTATTTGTGCTGTAACGGCAGAGTTGAGTAATCACTACAGAGAAAATATGACCTATAAATCTAAAATATATACTATCTGGTATAGAGTATTAGGAATACTGATCTAGAGTATTAGGGAACTTAATTAAATGAGAAGGATGTCTTCTTTTGCTAAAACTGCAGGCTAATGGAAGTTGAATATTTCTTAGAGGTGTTTGCAAAAATCCAGTGTAGTCTCTATGTACCTCTGAGGAAAAAATAGAACCACTCGTTTCGGGTGAGTATGATTGAAACAAACTGAAAACTGGCCCAAATAAACTTACCAGATTTGGCACACTACACTAAGTCCAAATGAATTCACCTGTGAGCTGCCAAGTCTCCACTAATTATTGTACTGAACAATATGAAATCACAGTTTTTGTAGGTCAAAAATAATTCAATATTCGCTATTTCTTATGGTTCATGTGATTTCATAAGATGCTCTACAGAGAGGAGTCTGTTTTAATATCCATCTTCTTCATCAGGCTTCTTTTGTCAGGCTTTGCACCTGATTTTGCTTTATTTTCCAACGCTTAACAAATGGCTAGTACATGTCTGTTGACAGCCTCGTAATGAAACAGTAAATTAAAGTTCTTTCTAAACATTCTACACTAGGAATAGTGTTACAAAGAAAGGATGCTGGTAATGAAACTTACTTAAAGCAAGAAGTAAATTCTAAGGCGTCCCTTAGCACTTGCTATGTTACTCTGGAAAGACTTGACAAGTTTGGCATGAGGGAATGGAATTTTAATTTTTGCCTTCAAATTGTACAATTGCTAGCACTTTTAATGCCGGAGCACTAGAAATGTGAATTTATAATCCTGTAACCAAGTTTCTTTTTCTTCTTTTCAGTGAAAGAACAAAAAAAAATTATATTAAGAATCCAAGCTACATGTTTGTGTCTATATGTACACACACACACACACACACACACACACACACGAGGGTTATATGCATGGATTCCAGTCAATACCCTCTTTGCATTAAACTTTTGAAAGAATTCTGTAAAATAATTACTATTATAAAACTGATCAGAATAACACAGCTTCATATACAGTGGATAAACATTTTCTCACTGGATTGCAAATTTTCTTTTTATTTTTCTCTTTCACTGGTCTGCACACTCCACAAAGGCAAGGGACATGCCTAATTTATTAATCATGTTTCTTGCAAGGCTTAATATTATTTCTGAGGCATAAACATATATATGATGAATGGAAATAGAGAAAGAGAATATCCAGGAACTCCGATGACCAGAGAAACTTTGAATTTGAGCCACAGGCTCAGATTCATCCAAGTAACTCAGACCTATACCTCATTTATGGCCATAACTGGAAGAAATGCTTCAAGAATAATGCAACATGGGATTGGGGACCAAAATGGATTAAGGACGAATTTAACCTAGAGAAAACCCTAAAAATAAAGACCAATCAACAATTCTTAGAGGCTAGAAGGTGCTTTTGCATTTCACATAAAACTTCCCTTGGGTAGCTTCATTTCTTTTTTCTTTTTTTTTTTTTTTTTAAGTAACTATATTTGTTCCCTGTGACTGATACAACGATGAGCACAAACTTGGTGTTTTAGAACAGAAGAAATTCATTCTCTCACAACTGTGAAGGCCAGAAGCCTGAAATCAGGAGTCTGGCAGGACTCCCCTCCCTCCAGAAGCCCTGGGAGAGAATCCTTTCCTTGCCCCTTCAGCTTCTGCTGCTTGTTAGCTTTCCTTGGCTTGGGGATGCATCTCTGTCTGCTGCATCTTGAGATCACTTTCTCCTCTGTGGATCTTTATCTAATATCCCTCCACTTCTTTCTTATAAAGACAGGAGTGATGGCCTTGATGGTTTGCCAGATAATCCTACCTATGTGCTTCTTCTCGAAGATCCTTAACTTAATCACATCTTTTGCTACAAAAGGGAACATTTGCTCTTCTTTCCATACAAAGTGGATAGTCACAGATTCGAGAGGTGAGGAAGTAAATATGTCTCTCGAGGACCATTTTGACATCGTACTGAAGTATATCCTAAAGAATTGCTTGTGAATGTCCTGGAAATAAATGGAAGCGAGCCCAAATTACCCTTTACCTTTGAGCTAATTGAGATCATTTTAATATAAGATAGATGATCGTCTTCTCCAAGAGAACTGCTTTTTCTGAGCTGCATTGCTATGAACAGGTATGTAGGGCACTTATGAATAAACAGCCTCTAAACGTACATTACCAAAGCCATGTTTTCAAAATGAAGGAAAACTAAGTGAATTATCAAAGAAGTTTCTGTTATTAATTTTTCAATGGGTTCACTTTCTTACCCACAAGAAATAGGCTCCGGTAAAGACCTTTCATTTGATTAAAAACAGACTCTAATAAAAGTGGGTTGGGATCACAGTGATAACCTATATTCAAGAACATGAATAAAAAGTGCCCTTGAAGGGAAAGGCTCACATGTGTTCGCATTTGATACCGGAAAATAACTGTATGATGTTGAGGGGTGATTACTACCAGCTGTAAGAGTGTGCACCACACAATAATAGCTCACCCGTGCAACCACTTGGAAACTTGCTTGCTTGCTCTCTCTCTCACCCGCGAGTTCCATAAAATATGGCCAAATCTTTCCCCTCTTACTGAATACTGACCTTTTCAAATCCCTAAATATGAAACGAGAAACTTCAAATCTTGAAAGAACGGCAAGAAGAAAGGCAGTTAACATGTTCTTCCCCAAGAATAAGATTGGTGAGACCATGCCATCGTACCCTTTCATCGGGAAACGTTTTATATCATTTTCCAGTGGCATTGGCATGTTTTCAGTCTCCATGACCTAGGAAACGTCACTGAAATACAAGAAAAACTGATCTGAATAAAAGGTGTTCATATCTCCGTAAAGCATCATTTATCTGTAAACTCTTACTATTAGAAATCATTTCAAACGTCATCCTGACCATCTTCCTGAATTTCAGGTATGGCAAATTCTGAATCACTTCTTCACCATAATTCCCTTGCAGAAAGCCTGGTGTCTCCCTAGACCTGTCATACTTTATCCTGGCTAAACTAGGGCTCTGTCTGGGGATTTCTGGAGTGTTAGGTAAGAATAGTAGGACGAGGGCGGAGAAAATCTGAGAAGCTCCTGATTAACAGGAACACATCTGGGGTTTTTTTGTTTTAAATATGTAATACCCCAGTAAGGCTTTTGTTTGAAGAAAATATACCCAGTTTAAACTGGGTATATTATAATCTGGGTATATTGTAAGCAAGAAAAAAAATCACTTCTTTAATCTTTTTAATAGGCAAGTTAAGAGAAGGGAGGCTATGGGACACTATCAATGTGGATATCAGAGCCTTTTTCTTTTCTTTTCTTTTTTCTTTTCTTTTCTACCTGAACAACTAAATGTAAATTAATCAAAGGATACAATTTTGACAAAAGCAATTATTCGTTCTGAAGTGTGACCCAAGTAACTGTGAGACATTTTGCCCCTTGAAAGAAAGCTAAGTAAAAAATAGTCTATTAATTCATAAGGTAGAAGGTGGTGATCTCTTGGTCTAGATATCACATCTCTCCATCACTCAGGCTTGGACTGCTGTCCCTGTGCATACAAGGTTCCCTCTACAACATCTGTCTTAACAGTCAACATACTTCATTGTTACTGGCTGCCGTCCCCTGCCACACACACACACCTCAATGTAAAGTCTGTGATGGGTTAGCTTATATTATTAAAATCTAGAATATAGCAAAGGATATAGTTTATCTTAAGTAAGAGACATTTGTTGAATAAAAGAATAGAAAAATGATATCTCATGAGGTGGGGGAATTAGACTCATACACTCAAAAGCATGGAGCTCTGTTGGTTGAGAGTATCATCTAAAGACTCATATAAGCCTATTTCTTGTTCATAACGGTCCACCCAGCTTCATGTCAACCATTAGTAACCTAATAATGAGAGAGCAATTGTTCTAGGCCAGGTGTATTACATACATTACCTCTGTCACAACATTACCTCTAGAGCAGGTGAGTATTAGTGTTCTAACTTTAGAAATGAGAGAATTATACTCAGACTACCCTTGCTTGTGAGTAGCCATTTCCAATTTTAAGCCCCATTGTTCTTTTAAGCCGATGTTCTTTCCATTACACTGCTCTGTCCTTTGTTTCCTTTTCCTTAACAATGAAAAGGCAGACGAAAGCCGTTTTAATCTTATTTGTACACAGATTTCATACCACATCATGAGGGTAAGAAATGTCCAGGGATGGCAGATGAATGGGTGGAAGGATGAATGGTCAGAGAATAAGGACAGGGAGATTACCTGAAATTGTGGAAGGAGGGTCGTTGGCAGAAGCTGGGCAGCCGCTCCAAGTCCTGTTCTCTGGCTGAGGCTTAGAGCTTGATAAGGAGACATACCCTCAGAGAGGGGCTTGGTGCACATTAGGCATGGAACTTCCAGGCAAAGCCGAGAATCCAATGCTCAAAAGTGCAGAGGGAGCCAGAGTGCTTTCTGATGCACAGTCACTATGAGGACTAGAATGGAGAACCCATTACTGATGACCCACAAGGACCAAGAATGGAGGGGCCATCCAGAATATTCTACTCTGTATCAGATCATATGAGGCTTTGTATAACTCTTGAGGAAGAGGCAGGGAATAATTCCCAATAACAGAAACTGATGTTTTGGGCAGACTGACAAGATAAGAGCTCAGAGTAAAATCCAGTTTGATCAATCTTTAAAAAACATGTGTCATTTCTCACATGCCTAAGACTGCCGGCAAAAATTCATACCTGGTATTTTGGTCATTTGTCATTTTGATCATATGGTCCTTTAGCCTTCATTTTCTCTTTTTTGGGGAAAAAAAGGCATTCCTTTCTTGCTCCCTTCCTTAGTATCACGTCTTAAACATTGTTATTTTCCATTGCTAAGATGCTGGTTTTTGTCCAGTGGCTCCCATACCTAGCTAAGGTTCACTGTTGCCTGGGGTGAATATTTTTTAAGTCTATAATCCTGTTTTCTAGCCTTCGATATTGTTTATTAGATTTTTTCGAACTCAGAAATAGTGGTAAAGAGAAGGACACTGAAATCCATGATGCAACGTGGCTAAAAAATGGGGTTGCCAGAATTCTGATTCCATTGCTCATTGGTTACTTTGATATAATCCACATGTGTGGAGACCTTTTGAAAGAAACTCTTAAAAGAGGCAGCAAACAGATCAATCACTAATTCAGCCTTTAAGTATGACTAAAATCCAGTGGTTTTTTTTTTTTTTTTTGGCTTAATGAAATGGTTTAGGAAAAAGATTATTCCATCAAAAGAAAATTATTTTCATAAAATGGAAATTGGCAATTTACCCATTGAAGTCTGGAAGAAACTCAAATGTCTCCATTTCCACTGGGAATGAATTCCGACAGCCAGGGGTAGGGAGCGCTGACGGTACAAAAATAACCACCTGTTGCCCAACAGGAGAGGAAGAAGCCAGGTGGGACACATCCCCCAAAAAGGAAATTTGAGCAGTCTCTTGGCTTCCTCTGGGATAGAGGCGAGTAGGGAAACTGGCAGCAGGGAGGTTGAAGAAAGGAAATCTGAGCAGATTTCTTAGCCGTCTTCCATGTGGGGAAGGCAGGACTGAATTGGAAAGACTGAAAAGCAGGAAGATTGACAAGGAAAGCTTATGCATTTGAGGCATATTTAAACGATTAGAATGCTGAGAAATATATAATAACTTCTCTGAAATTATAGGTAATGTCTAAATGGATATGAAATCAGGAGTTACCTTAGTCACCATCATTCTAGAAAATTTAAATGTCCAGTAAAATAATCATCTATAGTATTTTCAGGAGAATAAAGTTTTAAACACAGAGGAAGCACAAGAACAAAGGAATATACTACTGAAAATCCAAACTCTTAAGCCTCATCGAAACAAAAGGCTTTAGCCTTTTTTGACACGCATGTCTAATACCAAACTAGGCAACAAAGAGTAATATTTATTTACACTTTTCCTCTTTCTGACCCTCTCTGCTGTGAAGTAAACAAAGAAAGTGAAATAACCTAAAATAAACATTGAGTAAGGAAAAAAAAAAATCTATGTACAGAATGCCTGGGTCAGTAATCATCATTTGAATAGCTGGAAGTGTCCCATCAACTTAGAAATTAACTTAATAGTTTGTAGCAGATTTATCAAGCAGCCACCATATGCCATGCCCTGTTCTAAGTGCTTTCCCTGTACTCCTCATTCCAACCAAGTGAGGTATTACTATCTCCACTCTGCAAAATAAGAAACCGATAGAAATAGCAGGTAACTTTCTCGAATATATAGCACTCTTCAGGGATAAGTCTGAGAGATTTGATGCTAGGCTCTACAGAGCTACAGACGTTCTACAGCAGTATGTTATGATCAAGCAGCATGAACTATCCAAAAATAAAGCCAAGATTCTGAAGAAAAAAAAAAAAAAAAAGAATGTTTCTAAGAAATTAAATACACATGCTGCAAAACTCTGTCAAGACTTCTCAGAGCATATTGATTTATGTTAGGATAAAATATTAACAAATAGATTATTTCATTTCTAAGCCTAGAGCTGATTAATAATAGCAAATTAGTGGGGTGTTTCGAGGACTGTTGGGGAGACACCAGGACACTGATAAAATAAGAAAGAATAATGGTAAACTAATTATAGGTAGATTATCACTTTACTTTCTCTTGGTTCCAAGTGACAGAAAAATTAATTAAATTCCCTTAAGCGAAGAGAACCTATTGGTTTATGACTCACCTACTTGTGGACCTGAGTCACAGGGACTCTGGGGGCTCAAATATGAGACCAGGACTCAGTTTCTCCCATCCATCTTCTGCTTCCACGTACCTCCAACACCTCTGGAATCACATTTTTTTCAATTTCAATAAAAGCAGAAAGAAAAAGTACACACTTTGCTCCTACAAGCCCCTCTCCCCCAAATAGCACAGACGATTGTTCTTCATTCTAGTTGGCCCTGGGCACAGATACGAAACAAACACAGTGGCTAAAGGGAAAGGAAGTTTGGAGTCAGGCAGGGTGGATCCTTACTTGATATGTACAGATAGAGATTGCAAAAGAATTGGCTTCTTTAAAAACTTTATGGTGTCACACAAGAAGAAATGAATAATTGGTGCTGAGAAGGAAATAAAAAAAGAAAACTACAGGTGCAGACAGACAAAGGTACTTTAAAAATGCAAACTTAGAGGTGCCGGGGTGGGTCAGTCGGTTGGGTGTCCAACTCTCGATTTCAGTTCAGGGCACCATCTCACGTTCGTGGGATCGAGCTCCACCTCCGGTTCTGTGCTGACAGCATGGAATCTGCTTGGGATTTTTCTCCCTCTCTCTCCCCCTGCCACTCCCCCCACTTGCATGTGCATGCATGTGCATGCATGTGCTCTCGCTCTCTCTCGCTCTCTCTCAAAATAAATGAATGAACATTTAAAAATAGATGATAGATGATGATAATAGATGGTAGATAGATAGATAGATAGATAGATAGATAGATAGATAGATAATGCAAGCATAAGAACACGCAAGTTCAGCTAAGCTTCAGTTATTATTTGGAGCTAAGCAGCCTCAAATAATTCAATGCATGGAGTAGATATCCTTAAAAGCGTAGTTTACCTGGAGTTTTCAAAAAGTTTAATGTTCAAAAAAGCTGATATCAAACAGGAAGGTAGAAACAGTATAAAATTAAATAGGCTAGTATCTATATATTGTTGCCTATGTGCCAGCCATTGGAACATATCCTAACAACTCTATGAAGAAGTATTATGACAATCTCCACTTTATAGTGAAGATGATGTGAGGCCCAGAGCAATTTCCCAATGAGACTCAATTATTGCACAATTTAACAATGTAAGAGAATGGTGATTCAAATCCATACAATATCACAGTGTGAGAGCTTACCATGGACCCTTTCGAATATAGTTTATTGTTACTCTTTGTAATAGTCCTTCTGATTTTGAGTGACGTGATTATTGAGCATCTAGCATGTGCTGGGCATTATACTACACACTCAGGATATTTGGGTTTGCAATTGATACATTTCATTCTTGAGTTTGTCTGGCACACATTTCTTATTCAAATTTAATATTTATATAGTTCTATGAACTTTTTTATTAAATATCTAATACTAAATATTAAAATAATAACTATACCTTATTTTATGACTGCTGCATGGGAAAGAAGAGAATTAGTAGCAGTAACAAAGAATTCATATTTGTGCCAGATAAAATATTGGATGCCAAAATATGTTAACACTTCAAGCTGTTAAATATCCATCCATCAGTTACTCAATAGAGATTGGCAGGCATTTTTATTAGGCATTATTAACCAATTCTCTGAGTTTCTGTGTTTGTGGTTAAGTGTCTACTCATACAGTGTAGAAAATAAAGAGTAGAAAGATTTCACAAATATCCTCTGAACAACTAAATAGCACTGAAAGTTCTAATTCATACTGTACGCATTTTCCTTTATCTTGGACTTGTCAGCAACTGATTTATAGAAATTTCTTTACATGTATTTAATCCATTACTTTTATTTTTAAAAAAATTTTTTTTCAATGTTTATTTATTTTTGGGACAGAGAGAGACAGAGCATGAACGGGGGAGGGGCAGAGAGAGAGGGAGACACAGAATCGGAAACAGGCTCCAGGCTCCGAGCCATCAGCCCAGAGCCTGACGCGGGGCTCGAACTCACTGACCGCGAGATCGTGACCTGGCTGAAGTCGGACGCTTAACCGACTGCGCCACCCAGGCGCCCCTCCATTATTTTTAAAACAAGAAATCAGATAGACCAAAGGGAAATACTAACTGGTAAAGACCGAAGCAGCAAAAATAGTTTTCTGTGATTTAAGTATTTAAGAAGTGTACCTGTATATGTGTATATGGCAAATTTGGGGTGGGGGTGGGGGGGGGGCATGAGGGAGGAAGGGAGGGAAATTTCATTGAGATTAATTTCACTGTCGATTTCCTTTGACTTTCTTCTGTCCCTGAAGTCTAGGCTATGTTCTGACCAAGGGCATTTTCTTTCAAAGTTGAGTAACAATTTCGTTATCATTTTCGTGTTTCTGTTTTCATGCTGAATACATCTTAGTTTTGTAATCCAACCTCTATGAGTCTGATGGCTCAAAAATTATTTCTTCTGCTTCATGGAAAGCTCAAGGTAAAACCCTTACCCTAGCTTTAATATATATAGCAACCCTAGGGAAATATAAATCTCCCCAAGCTTCCTACAAATAAATGTTGAATGCACTGAGCGTATCGACTCACCCATTGGCCTGTGGTAGGTAAGAATCTGGACTCCAAAGACAGACTCCTGGGTTCAACCCCACTATCTTACTCCTGGGTTCAACCCCACTATCTTACTGTCATAGTCACTTCTATGCACAGTTATAACAAAACTGTGCAGATTAAGTGGCTTATTAAAACCAGAAATTTATGGGGCGCCTGGGTGGCGCAGTCGGTTAAGCGTTCGACTTCAGCCAGGTCACGATCTCGCGGTCCGTGAGTTCGAGCCCCGCATCAGGCTCTGGGCTGATGGCTCAGAGCCTGGAGCCTGTTTCCGATTCTGTGTCTCCCTCTCTCTCTGTCCCTCCCCCGTTCATGCTCTGTCTCTCTCTGTCCCAAAAATAAATAAATGTTGAAAAAAAAATTAAAAAAAAAAAAAACAGAAATTTATTTCTCCCAGTTCTGGAGGCTGGAAAGTCCAAGA
Source organism: Herpailurus yagouaroundi (assembly GCF_014898765.1). Classification (NCBI taxonomy): domain Eukaryota; kingdom Metazoa; phylum Chordata; class Mammalia; order Carnivora; family Felidae; genus Herpailurus; species Herpailurus yagouaroundi. The sequence goes on along the minus strand of NW_024412417.1, from coordinate 30,917,823 downwards.
TTAGGGTGCCAGTATGGTCAGAATCTGGTGAAAGCCCTCTTCTCTCCTGTGGCAGACTCCCAACTTCTTGCTGTATCTTCACACCGCAGAGGAAGTTCTTTCATAAAAACACTAATCTCATTAGGGCTCTGCCCTCATGTTCTAATCACATCCCCAAAGCCCCACTTCCTAGTACCATCCCATTGGACATTAAGTTGTCAACATATGAATTTGGAGGGGACATGAACATGCAGACCAAAGCTGTTATTTAATAACTGGATGACCTTGGGCTTTATTTAACACGCCTAATCCTTAATACACTCCTCTGTATGCCGACCTCATGGGGTACCCTGTGCATCAAATATTCCACTTAACACATTGCCTAGTACAGGAGAAATGTTAATAAATGTGTATTGGGGCGCCTGGGTGGCTTGGTCGGTTAAGCATCCTACTTCGGCTCAGGTCATGATCTCACGGTCCGTGAGTTCGAGCCCCGCGCCGGGCTCTGTGCTGACAGCTCAGAGCCTGGAGCCTGTTTCCGATTCTGTGTCTCCCTCTCTCTCTGCTCCTCCCCTGTTCATGCTCTGTCTCTCTCTGTCTCAAAAATAAATAAACGTTAAAAAAAATTTTTTTAATAAAAATAAAAATAAATGTGTATTATCACGGCTATCCTTAGTATCAAAAATGATCGAATGTGGAGGGTTTTTTTAACAAGATTTGGATAAGTTACATTACCCACAAAGAATGGATAGGATTTCCACAATGGAAAAGGGATTGTTTTGAGGAGGAGGAGGTGTTGAACAAAAGGAAAAAAGAAACAACACCAGCAGAGGCATGGTGGCTAGAAAATAACTAATGCAATAACTAATCCATTGAAGCTGGAATGGGAAAACACGAATCTTATTAATGTTAGAGAGAAGACTAAAAACACATTTTCCCCCCTACCTGGCCCTTCTGTCAGTGCTCAAGGAAACCTCGGTTTCTTTCAGTGCCTCACAGATACACAGCAGCAACTTCAGACTTGGAAGAGCTTGGATTTAATGATCTGCATCAAAATCCTGGTCTTCCTACTTACTTTTGTGCAACCTAGAGAAAAAAAATAATAATAAGATTTAACGTTTCTGAGTCCCAGCTTTTAACAAGTAAACTGGGAAAGATACCAGTTTGCACAGTCATCGTCATGATTAAAAATAATAAAAATGTTAATAGCATCAACTACTACCCTTGAATGAGTGTCAGGCGCTGTGCTAATGTCTTTGCATCCATATTGTATTTACTCCTCTCAACTTCTCCAGGATAATGAATGAAGAGTGGTTATCACACCAGATTCCTGTGGGTTCAGGGCCCCAAACAGAAACTGCCAACAAAAGCTATTAATTATAAGAAATAAGATGAACACCTTTGAGTTTTTAATAGATTACAGAAGGTGGGGCTGAAGACAAATTTTAATTAAATTTATGAGCAAAGAGATTGTTATTGTATTGTATTTTGAAATAAAACCAGTTAAAGAGAAAAACAATACAGAAGATACATGAATATTTAATCCAAAAAAAACTTTTTAGGGGTACCTGGGTGGCTCAGTTGGTTAAGCCTCCGACTTCTACTCAGGACATGATCTCCCGGTTTGTGAGTTCAAGCCCCGCATTAGGCTCTCTGCTGTCAGCACGGATCCCATTTTGGATCCTTGGTCTTTTTCTCTCTCTTCCCCTCCCGCTCTTGCACTCTCTCTCAAAAATAAAGAAACATTTTTTTAATCAAAAATAAATAAAAGTAACTTTTTAAAAGTATATTTTTTTAGCCAAACTTCTGATGTAAGGCCGAGACATTTCTTTGAATACAGGTCCACTGATTTGAAATCTGCATCACCTCTCTTATGAAAACCACACCAAAATGCATCTGTGAGATTTCCACATTTGCTTTCTTCAAGTGGGATCAGAATCTGAGGGAAGACATTGCAAAGCAACCTAAACGCAGAGACATTATAGACCATTACGGTGTCTCCCCCCTCCTTTTTTACAGTTGTCTTGCCCCTCTATATGCTGCAGCATTTTTTTTTTAATTTTTTTTCAACGTTTATTTATTTTGGGGACAGAGAGAGACAGAGCATGAACGGGGGAGGGGCAGAGAGAGAGGGAGACACAGAATCGGAAACAGGCTCCAGGCTCCGAGCCATCAGCCCAGAGCCTGACGCGGGGCTCGAACTCACGGACCGCGAGATCGTGACCTGGCTGAAGTCGGACGCTTAACCGACTGCGCCACCCAGGCGCCCCGCATTTTCTTAATGGTGCAGAATATTCATGCCTTGCAAAGCACAGAGCTTATTTTTCTTAGGAACAATCTCTTCTTTTGCACTCATATTTAATTGGTTTTATTGATGTTTAATTAAATTACATAATGACTATAAAGGGTTGGCATAAACTAGTTTGGGAACCACAATGCTTGACAGTTGGTAAGCATTCGGTTCATTTGATAGGCATTGAAATGTATAGACATCTAGCGAAGAACCTGCCAGTCATGAGCTTTCAGTGCATGTAGGCTTCAGCCATATGACTAATAGAAGAAAATATTTAATCTAGCAGCTCTACTAAGAAGATATTAATTAAGAACATGTCTACCCTTTGTTATAGTATAGAACAAGTTCTTAAATTAATTTGCAAAAAGATACCATGTTTCTTTAGATCACTCTTCTATGACATAAATACACCTCAGCATATTTGATTTTACACAGAGAAAAAAGTTCCTAGGCATACAAAAAAAATCATTTAGGTCTTAGCAGCCAACAAGAAAGAAGCAGCTCTTCAAAATGGAGACTTTCCTGAAAATGTGCATCTTTGGGCATTCATCTCATTGATGGCATGACACAGTCAATCAGAGAGATGTCTTATTTCTATACTTCTTTCCACTTTTCATTTCAAATCCCCATTTGTCAAGTTGCACAAGGACTCTTACAGACATACAACAACAACAAACAAAACAAAACAAAACAAAAAGAATTATTCCCATTAAAACCAAAGGCCTGACAGAGTGGTCCCAAGTGAGTCTTCCCAGGCCCCATGCCATCATTTGTGGGTTAACCAGGTCTTGTGGCCATTCTGCAGGCAAATACATGGCAGGGTATCACTAGACACAGACATCTGGGGACACTATTGGTCAACCCACCAAATCCTTTCTGTATTTATACACATTTAAAATCTGGTAGAATAAATCCTGAAATTTCTTTTGTTTTCAGCAGTGGAGAAATGATGTTTATTTTCTAGATTGATGAAAAATCAAACACTAAGATAGAATTTCCTTTCCTATCAATGAAGAATTTGTGGACATAAGGGTAGGAAATGTTTTAGTCCCTCAAAAAATGACAGAGTGTAACAACCCCAAAACTCAACATTCATATCTGTTATCATCCCCCCAAGAAATCTGATTGCCTGTATGTTCTTGTTTTCTTGCCGTCCACGTAGAAGCCTTTCATCAAACTGGCATTCAAATATGTTCCTCAGAACTGGGATTCACAGGCAAGGAAAATGAGTCACATTGCTTGTGGGTTGTAAATCCAAGCCTTTTGTTGTGCAGTAAATAAGCTCGATTCACCTCCCTTTTGTAGAACTGACCACCTGTTTTGTCAGCTCTGTGCATTACTTCTTCAACCTGAGCATAGTGAGAAATATCTTGATTCCTACCGCATGCATGTCCTATGTGCATGTCCCCTGGTCCTGAACTCTGCCTTTGCATTTCACAGAAGGAAGAAGAAAGCAAAGTAATATTGACCAAGTACCAACCAAGGGCTAGGCACCAGGCTAGTGTTTTTACACATAAAGTGTTCTTTCTAGACTAAAGCATTTTGAAGAGGTAGTAAGGTCAAGAATCTGAACAATACATATTTTAGAAATTAACTACTACATGCTCACAACAAAAAGAAAAATATTTTTTGGTTTGAAACAGCAACAGAGGCTTGAATTACAAAGCTCTCTGGGGACAGTAACTTGAGAGTGGCATAGGGGAGAGAAGTAGGAATGATGACCCAGTAAAATAGAGATTTTTCAGCATTAACACATCACACAACATACAAAAAAGATCTCAGTGCCCCTTCTCCCTCTAGCTTACTTTGTCATCAGGGTTATCTTCCTAGTCTTCAGATTATAGTGTTGGAAGAAAAATCGGCTGAAAGTCTGACTAAGAGTTAGATAATAAAACCGCTTGTTATTTGTGTGGTTTACTGCTCCGGTTTAAAGAGTAATGTCCCTACAAAGAAACCTGTTGCTAGGGAGTTGCTAAAATAAATCCAGAAAGAGATTCTGATAGTGAGCTCTAGTAGCTTTTGACCAAGCAGGCAAAAAACAAACAAACAAACAAAGGGGCGCCTGGATGGCTCAGTCGGTTGAGTGTCCGACTTTGGCTCAGGTCATGATCTCATGGTTTGTGGGTTCCAGCCCTGTGTCAGGCTCTGTGCTGACAGCTCAGAGCCTGGAGCCTGCTTTGGATTCTGTGTCCTTCTCTCTCTGCCCCTCCCCGTACTCATGTTCTGTCTGTCTCTCTCAAAAAAAAACATTAAAAAAATTAATAAATAAAAATAAAAATAAAAAGACAAACCACAAGCTTTGCTGGATTGAGAGACACATAGAATTGAATAAGTGAAAACAACCCAAAAGTTTATCTCTAGGAGAATGGATAAACATTATTATCATTTAGCCACACAATGATGCATTACTCAGCAATGAAAGGAACAGATACACACAAATGTAGATTTCAAAAACATTATGTTGAGCAAGAGAAGTCAGACCGAAAGAAATGTATGTGAATTTATGTACATGAAGTCTAAGACAGACATGAAGTGCAGTGACAGAAATCAGAAGAGTGGCTTATGACGAGGTAAGACCTGACAGAAGAGGGGTATGAGGAAACTTTTCAAGGTGAGGGAAATGTTCTGTATTTTTCTATCAATTTATTTTCACTGTGTAACAAACCACTGCAACACCTCGTAGCTTAAAGCAAACCTCACTTTATTTAGCTCACGATTTTGTTGGTCAGCTGCATAGTTTTTGTCCTCTGGATGAGCTCAGCCGATCTACATCTCTCATACATACTTCTATATAACCTGGATCATGTAGGGGGGTCCCCCATCCGTGTGTCTGGTTGTTGGCCAGTTCCAAGCTGCGTTACCTTGGTTTCCCTCCAGGTGTCCTCTTATCGTCCTGGAGGATAGCTCAGGTCCACTCACATGGCCATCTTGGAATTTCAGGAGTTTGCAGCCATTCTTTCAATCTATTTCAATCTTGATTTAAATGTTATTTACATGGGTGTATACACATTGTCCAAATGTATACTCAAAACCAGTATGTTTTACTGTATGTAAGATTTATCTTAAAGGAAAAAGAAAAAAAATACATATGGACCTTTGTGGTGGAATTATCAATATATTATGTTATATGGCTTATCATTTAGCATGATTTTTGTAGTAAGAAGTAAAAGGATCTGACTTAAATAGATTTAAACAATAAAGAGGATTCATTGGTTTTTTTTTTTTTTAATAAAAAGATCAATTATAGCTGCAGGTATGGTTTGATCAAGGCTCTAGTTCCACTGTTCTGTAATTACCTCTTCTTTGCTATCCTTCTTATATAAAAGTAGACTTTGTTTCCAAGTTGACACTTTTTATTGTAGCAAAATGGCTATAGCCATCCCAGGCCTTATATCTGCACACTGCCCAGAAAAAGAGGATGATTCTCTACCATCAACCAATGAACAAAAATAAAGGGATAACTAGACGTACTTAGATCCTAAGCCTAGACAGAAACTGAAATAAGCCTGAGTCAGATACTTATCTCGGAGGCAATCATTACAGAAGGGAGGAGTGGACATATTCAAAGTCATGTTGACCGGGACTCACCCCTGAAGGTAGGAGTGAATTAATCCTATCCTGATCCTGATCCCCCTGAGCACACAAGGGGTGGAGTAGATGCTGTGGAGGCGAATGCGTTTGGGGGAACATGGAAGTGAGGAAAGATAATCTAAGTTGAGTAGCCAACTGAAAAACTAACAAAGGATTTTCTGGAGTTGGATACAATGCTCAATCAGAAAGTGTTGATGGATTTACTTTGCTTTTAGTCCTAAGTAAAATGGCTTCATAAGGGAACGTAGAAAAGACTGCCGTGATGTGAGTTGTTATTTTCAATTGTATCTGTTAATACCTCCATACGGCTCCCTAGCTGAGGCCGTCTTTATCCCACCACACCTGCCCTGCACCTGTTTGTTTCACTGTTACCATAGAGTTGCTCTGAGGGGAGCATCTGGACTTTGGATCATACCCACCTGGGGACACTAACCTGGTTTACTCTGGACCCGTAGATTGGATTACCGTGTTTGCACAGACTACTGCTGTGGCAGAATTATCCAGAGACCTAGAAAACCAGGACATGATTTTGGAAATCTGCCTCGGGGACAGTGTGCTCCTCCCAGGTATTTATTTTTATCTTGTGGCTCTTTGTGAGGGAAGATAACTGGCAGGGGATGCTTTTTGACACCCCCACATTCTCCGGTGTTTCTCTGAACTTTTACTGATCAAAAATCAAAAATCGTGTCTTTTGTTTGCATTCTCCACCTGAGAATTGCAGACGACTCTAGAAGAAGAAATACGCTTTAGCCTTCACTTGTACTTCAACATCAGTGTGGTTCCAGGGCTCTGTGTATGCAGGTGGGAGGCACAAGAGGGGAAGGTGGGAGCGTGAGGGCATCAGGAAATCCTGAATGTTTTCAGACAAGAGAAATCACTAAGGGAGAAATTCCTGAAAGTAAAATCATAGTAGCCAACCTAAATGGCATCTGCTTTATAATTGTGTCCTGTCTACACCTGGGCTTTACCTCAGCATTTTTAACAGAGCACTTTGTGTAAGGTAACGCTGTCACATTATCTTAGGGAGGACAAGGAGACATCAAGGAGTAGGGCAAGCGTCCTCATATAGAGCTCTACATCCTGTCTTGGATGCCCACTTTGCCATTTGCTGCCAGTATGACCCCAGGAAAGTTATTTTAGCCCCTTTGAGCCTCCACCTCCTCATTTGAGAACTGAGGATAATAACATCTCTCTTCCAGTGTAATTTTGAGAATGAAACTTCAAGGTATATGAGTAAACCAGTGTAAAGTTATTCCAATATTAGTCACACTCAGGCAACCATTGGCACATTGGGTGGGGAGGGGCTGAATAAGAGGATAAAACTGAGGGAGAAGTTTTTTCTTGTACCTACAGCTTTTGAAGCAGAGACACATTTAATGTATTCTGTGCGCATCTACTTTTCTATCCAGCAGCACAGGAGACACTGACAGTGATGCAAGAGACTTAGTTCCCTTCTTTTTACAGGCTTCACAGAGTCATTGAGGAGGTAAGACAGGTGCAAAAGACCACACACACACACAAATAATCAATACAAGAGCCAATGTCAAAAAAGCAATGAGATCGGAGCTATCATTGGTCAGAAGCAGCTTAGAGAGGTCAGGTAGGGCTTCATAGAGGAAATGAACTCACACCGTTTCTGAGAGAATGGCTAGATATAAAAGAATGTTGTGGCTTTTTCCTTGGGATCCCAGGAACCGGTCGAGCTGGGCAACCAGCTATCCACAGCAACGAGTACTTTCTGGCCTTCCTCCACTATGTGCCCAAAGAGTACCTGAAAGCTTAAAGATGCAACCAGTGTAACAACCGAGGTGATGTGTAAAAAAGCAAACCGGATGTGAATCACGGACTCCGCGTGACCCATGGCTTTAAGGCCGTGCCTAATTCAGAACAAAGTACAGTCATAATATCTAAGGGGGGAACACGAGGCTACGCTAGTCATTTGGAGCTGGAAGATGTGGCCGTTGTTTAAGGTACTACTCTCCCTTTTCTGAGGGAGAACACAAGCCCTGAGGGGTCGGTAACTCAGAACCATGCCCACTATGCAGGGGGAGTTCCAGAACTGCCCTCATCCCCAGGCCAGCTGCTGCCCCAACAGGGACTTCCTCTAAGGTTGGAATTTCAAAGGACAGTTTCACCAAACAGACAGCACCTTTCTTTTTTTTCTCTCCTGAAAATAAAGATCCGGGAGCTCTCTGGGTTTTAATGTCCTCATCAGTAAAATGAAGAGGTTGAACTACAATATCACTACAAACGGTCTCCCTAATTTTTCTGCCATATTGGAATTATTCTCCATGTTCTCCTGAATGCTTTCTCCTCAGTCGATAGTTGGACATTATCAAGAATGTCCTTGATCGGTGAAAGAAAAATTTAGAGGGAAAATGAGAACAAATATTAGCAGAGCACAATCTCATGCGTAGGGACTTTGTGGTGACCCTAAGGAGACTCTGAAGTCCCTTGTAAAAAAAGATTTCAGGGAGTCCCTTGTAAAAAAAAGCTGTCTTCCTTTAAATTGGGTAAGTGGCAAAAGTGATATATCACCTTGAAAGTGTACATAAGAAACAAAAGTAATGTGAAGATAAAATCAATATTATTAAGCTGGATGGACCAAGGGACCCAGATCTTTGTAGTTCTTCACTTGGTGATATTGTGTTTTCTTTCACTGTACAAAAGAATTAATGTCTGCCAGGTGCTTTCAACTCCTCTGAAGAAAAGTGCTTAAATAAAATATGAGGTGTCACCTTGAGTGGTGAGCTTTGACCTCCAAATCCAGGGAGTATGGGTTTAAACTCGGGGAACTGGAAACTCATTTGTTTTGCTTCACAGCGCCTTCCTAGTCTTCTGATTTGCTGTTCCGCTCAATAGTGTAGATCTGGGTGTGGGTCTCATTTTTACCTATAACTCAAGGTTTGGTTCTTATTAAGTGATGGTACTTGGCGATCTAACAATTATAGAGGAAAAACAAACTACAACTTAGCATGTGTTCAGTGGGTCCTCTGCTCTTGGCTTCCTTCTAGGAATCACTGTGCCATATCAGAAACCATTTCCTTTCCCAGCCAGTGTAACCCCACTCTTATCTGAGACCTCGATCTTAACCAAACACCCTTACAATAAACCAGACAGCCCTATGTTTGATACCATTAGCCTCTGACCTCTGAAGAACTTCCTCAGAAGGGAGCCAATTCTGAGACATTAGCAAAACTTGGCCATCCAGAGAGGCACCAGAGCCAAAAGAATAGGAATAGTTTTTATTACCTTTGAAGAGGCAGAAAGCTTTCTCCAGTGGGTAGGGTTGATTGGTGTGGGTGGGTAGGAAGAAAGAATAAAAATGGAAGGAGCCTTTTGAAAGTCATGTTATTACAGATTAAATATGGATCGCCTTACACCACATAACTCAGACCCAATGTCCCAACGTGTGTTTTTCAAGGTGTTGATGGTCAGGGACTGCAATTATATTTTGAAACAGATAACTTCTTAAAAGTATTATCGATGTTCCTTGGTACTATAAACTTGGTATAATGTGACTGAGCACAAAAAATTATCTGTAATCTTAAATAGTTGTTTCAGATGAGGAAAACTCACTAGGAAAAAGTTTATATTTCCATACTAAACACATCTCAGGGCAATCTTTTGGTTAGAAAATTGTGGTTCGAATGTGATTCCCCAAGTGCATCTTCTGATCAGAATGTCCAAATTAAAGATTTTTTTTTCAAGTCTTGGCAATTAAAACTTAGATATATGCTGGGGTGCATGGGTGGCTCAGTCAGTTTGGCTCAGGTCATGATCTCATGGTTCGTGGGTTTGAGCCCCACATCGGGCTCTGTGCTGACAGCTCGGAGCCAAGAGCCTGCTTCAGATTCTGTGTCTCCCTCTCTCTCTACCCCACCCCTGCTTGTGCTCTCTCTCTCTCTCTCTCTGTCTCTCAAAAATAAATACACATAAAAAAAAAAGAAAAACTTAGACATCTGCATGTGAAGATTTAGAAAGCCAAGGAAGCAAGGTGGACTAAATGAACTCATTCACTGTGAGCATCTTCTTTTCCCGGGTCAGCTTTGGTAAGCAGATATGAGATGCAAAAAATAGAATTGCTGCAGCTAAAATCCAAGACAGAGGAAAATATGAAATTGGGTGATATTTATCACTCCTCGCAGTAATGACCCCAACGGGTACAAGCTGAGGACTGACTCAACCAATTTTATTTTGTTTGGGCGTTGATCTTGTTCTTTTCTTTCCTTTCTGTTGCCAAAGGATGAAGGAAAACCTGAAACCTGAACTAAAAGTTTTGAGCAATAGTGAGAAAAGCATTCGCTTTTCTGTCACTCGCTTATTCCAGTGAATCCCTTTGGGGAAAAATCATTTTGGTCAATAATCAAAATGTAATAAGTTGCAGATGGGTTGCCAGAAGCACTGTTCTATCATCTGCATCTCATACAGGTGTTAGGAATCCTGTCTGTGCAGCCTGGGGCAGTATTGGTCATTTTTAATTAGAAAGACACTCCATAAAGAAAGAGGAAGACATTAGAACTCTTTGGAAGAGTGCATTCATTGCCAGTGTCAAAAGCCAAGTTAGCCATGGACCTGGGCTATAGGTCGACTTCTACAACGTCTCAGAAGAGAAGGAAGCACCAAGCAAATTCACACACCACCTACAAATTATCTAGTAATATAGGTTGGTTGTGTAGAACCTAAAAGAATAAAAAAGACATAATCCCAACTTTCAGGGAATCCATAGCCTAGTAGTGGGCCACATGTGTTAACAACTAGTTAATTCACTATAGTAAGTGTTTTGTTGCTGACTTGAAGAGACTATTATGGGACAGAGGAAAGCAAGAATTAGTTCTGATTGAGAATTCATATTCCCCAAATCCACTTCCCACAGAGAACTACTCCCTCATTATAGCTTACTTTCTTGACTCTTCAAGAGTTTTTTAGACTTCAAAAATGTAAAGTACTATTTATTGAGAAGTTGCTGTTTGTGAAAAAGCCAAGCCCGTTCATATAAGATGTACTCAAGGACTATTAAAGGAAAGTTTCATTTTCCCCATTTTACAACTAAGACAATTAAGATTCAGAGATGTAAAGACGAGTCACACAACTAGTAAGAAGCAATATCTGATAGAAGTCCAGAACTACTTGTCCTTGGGTTCAGATTTCCTGCCTACCAGCTCTCATTCCTATTTAAAAACAAACCCGCTCAGAATAAACTTAAACCAGCATGAAATGGACTTTGGCTGGGAGTTGGAAGGAAAAGAGAAAAAAAAAAAAAAAACTTTAAAGGGAATTGTGAAGGCACGTACATAAAGTTTGTAACTAACTTTCTTTTTTTTTAATAATTTTTGAAGTTTATTTATTTTGATGGTGGGGGAGGGGCAGAGAGAGAGAGAGGGAGAATTCCAAGCAAGTTCCCTGCTGTCAGCCCAGAGCTCGAACTCTCGAACCCCAAGATCATGAGCCTGAGCTGAAATCAAGAGTCACATGCTCAACCAATTGAGCCACTCAGGCGCTCCAAGTTTGTAACTTTCTAGTTTTTCAGACAGTGGCTCCTTGAGGGTGGCATGTAATGGGAAAGAAGAAAAGAAAGAAGAAAGAAAGAAAGAAAGAAAGAAAGAAAGAAAGAAAGAAAGAGAAGGAAAGAAAAAGAGAGAGAGAAAGAAAGAAAGAAAGAAAAGAAAAGAAAAGAAAAGAAAAGAAAAGAAAAGAAAAGAAAAGAAAAGAAAAGAAAAGAAAGAAATTCTGCTATGTGTATCTGTACGTACATGTGTGTTTACAGTCCAGAATACACAAATAGTGAACAAAAAGTTTTGCTGAGCTTCCTTTTCTTGCAGAAGACAATCAGGTCACACATAAGAAAGGGGTTGTCTTCCTCCAGGCCACTTTCCCGTAAATAGTACAAAGATGAACTCTTTTCATGATTCTCAGTCATGTAAGAAATGTTGGACGCAGTTGTCCCTAAAACCAATGAACCAATTAGAGCATCTCCTTGGAGGTAGGGGGGTGACTGCTTTCTGGGTAGCCAGATGGTTGGGGTGGTGGTCAGAGAGGGGCGCACAGGCAGAAATAAAGTGGCTCCGAGGGCTGGTATGCGAGAGGAGGGGGGAGTTCCTAGATACATTAATAAATTAGACACATCCCATTAACGTCATCCTCACCATTCCCAAAATAAATATAACAGCCTAGCTCCCTCCTCCCTTCTCTGCCTGTCCTGAGTTACACAGTTGGGATGCCTTCCCACCTTTCAAACAAATGCAGTTAAATACATCTCCATCAAACCATTGTTTTTAGGGAGGAGAGAATACAGCAGAAGGAGAGGAGAATTACATTTTAGACCGGTTGGTTTTGGGTTTTCTTCTCTAAAGCAGGAGAGTAATACTCCCACAAATGATCATACAAGAGATGGTCTAAACAAAATGCCAGCAAAATGAGTGGCATGTAAACGGGTCTTCCCAGATGGTAGCAACAGTCGTTGGAATTAGTGCTTTGGGGAAATTATTATCATGATTTTTAGAGACATTCCATAATGATTAGCCCCTGGCCTTGGTGTGAATCTCATTTCTTCAAATGTAGATTACCTTTCCCTGTTGGTTTGAGTATCTGTTTCTTAAAGTCTTTTTCTATTTAGCATTGTCCTTTAAACACGTTCCAAATTATCTGCAAAATTTCCATTTCTGCCCCTCTAGCCCTTCGTATTTCATCTTCTAACAATCCCTTTCGCTTATAAAGTTCCCCTTGTGCCATTTCCCCTCCCCCACAACACCCTCGGTTCTCCCCTCTTTCAGTCTTAGTTTTCCCACGTTGGTTTCCGCAGTCACATCAGCACCTTTGACCACTGACAGCCAGCTAATCGCTGCCCATTTCTCTGCTGACGGCCAACTGGCCTTTGGGGAACATTATGTCACGGTGACATTGAGTCCTTTAGATGTTCACAAGTCAATCTGGAAACTCAAATCCTAAATTGAAAACATATTTCAGCAGAAATGAGATGCAGATTTTCTGTACATGGAGAGCTTGTTGGAACTATACAAGGTGGTGCCGTTGTAGGGAAAGGGGAAAACAGACAAAGGGAGCCCTGCTCTTAAAGGCCATGACCCAATTCTTCCTTTTGGAGGGTTTCCAACCAATTATTTCCTCTCCTTTTTAAGTCTTAGCATTAGCCTAGGCCATTTTAGAGTGGCATAATTAAGAAAGCTGATAGGATCTGAGAATATGCTTCATTGAGGTATGGACAGAGCAATCCACATTTTAAAAATGGAATACAGAACACTTCTCCCATATCCTCGCTCCAGCACAAACACACAACGATCAGAACTGCCCGCATCTTTTTCTGAGATGGCCGCCTGGAGACCCCATGCTTTGCCAAGGACCGACACTTGCCACAGAGATTTAGAAGAAGTGCAATCTAATGTTTCCTCTCCCATCCCCTTAGAATTAGGTTTATGGGGCCTTTATCTGTGGGGAAGGGTAAGTGCTAGAATTAAAAGATTCTCTTCTCACACATGTTTTATTCTGAATCCCTCTACTTTTAAGAACATGTGCCATCTTCAGCTTCCCATTATCGTAAAGATTTGCAGGATGAGAAAAAATGTAACTATTAAAGATAAGACAGATTGCCACTCAGTGATTAAAATAACAAGTAGGCGAATGCTCATCTCCTCCCCTGAGCCTTCTTTCGTTGACTAGAAATTAATTATTGACTCATATCACACATAATTTTCCAGTGTTCATTGTGTTGCCTACCACAATTCTCATCTGAAAACAGGGTTGTTACGAGGACATTTACTACTAGTAATAAAAATAATGATAACTAGCAATTATTCAGCTATTTCTATATTCCAGGAATTGTCTTTAATGTTCATATTAGGGGAATGATAACTATTATTTTAAAAGCTCTAAAGCTCCGTGGTTCAAACAAGAAAGAGCTTTCTTTTTCACTCACATGAGAGTCCAAGGCTGTCCTCCTTATGGTCATCTAGAGACCAAGGATGCCATCCTTAAAACAAAGCTTTCAAGTTTCCTATAGCCGGTATCATTTCCTTCATTAGAAGGCAAAGAAAAAGAGTAGGTAGAAAAAGTTTTCCCTAAGCAAGTAAGGAGGAATCCAGTTACCGAATGCATTTTGGTCAACTGGATTTGGGATGGTGGTATCTGTTTAGAAATAGCCAGTTTATGGGCGCCTGGGTGGCGCAGTCGGTTAAGTGTCCGACTTCAGCCAGGTCACGATCTCGCGGTCCGTGAGTTCGAGCCCCGCGTCGGGCTCTGGGCTGATGGCTCAGAGCCTGGAGCCTGTTTCCGATTCTGTGTCTCCCTCTCTCTCTGCCCCTCGCCCGTTCATGCTCTGTCTCTCTCTGTCTCAAAAAATAAAATAAACGTTGAAAAAAAAAAGAAAAAAAAAAAAGAAATAGCCAGTTTACAGGATCTGACTCAGTCTTCCAGAATAACTTCTCGAGAAGGATTAAAAGACACATATGCCTATAAACACTCACCCTAATGTCTGAGGTATTGTAAGGATATAAGAAAATTGAAACTATTATTTGTAGTTTCTTGTTGTTACTGCTATTTACAAAATCTGATGGGCCGTAAATATATTTGATTTGATTATATAGTACGAGATGTTGTGTCTGAGATGGAACCCTGAGACTTTTATTATTGCTGTCATCGGTCTGGAAAGTGGAAAATACTATGGATTTAAAGTGGCAAATAGTTACCTGCTTTTCAAGAAGCAGAAGGTTGACTTTGAGAACAGACTATTTCTCCAGTTGGGGGCAAGAATCAAAGCTTAAAAGACCCTTTTCGAAATATAATTATAAAATTAAACAAGATAAATCTTCTATCATGAAGATATATCCTGTCGCTTCAGATTGACTAGTACAACAACGAAACAGGTTTGGTGATAGCTGGGCTCTCTCTCTGCTGACTCTCTTTGCCTCCAGCATAGTTCTTTCCTACAAATGGAATAGCACAGCCTCATGCCTGCATGTATTGCTTATTTATAAGGAGATGGCTATATGCCTGTGTGATTCCCTTACATTAGATCTTTGTGCATGGCTTTCCCGAATAGCAGTGCTCCTTACCTTAATGAACATTGTTAGTGGTTGGTCATGTGTGAATGAGTTCGCTCTATCCTCTGCTATCTGCACGTGAGATATAGGACTTTAACCAAATAAGCTAACATCTCAGGGTAGAATTAAGTGGCTGACAGCGAAGAAAATTCCTAGGGGCAGAAGTGACATCCTTTAAAGCACACAAAATAGCCTTGGGTTAAAAATGGTCATAGATTTTTATAATCTAAGTGACAATGACATGATACAGGACATTTTTCTCCTGGCCCGAGAGTGAAGAGCAGGAAAAAAAAAATGAGCAAAAATAAATACTAAATGATGAATACAGGCTATGATAATGACTTAAACTTATGTAATAGTTTACCATTTTCGAGAAAAAAAAAACCACTTCCATATACTTAATGAATATGATCAATTCATTTGTTAAACAAACAGTATTGGACCTCCTATGCACTAAGGCCCCATCTTGTGTGCTAATGATATAATCGTGTACAGGATGATTTGCACCAACATGGATGGAACTAGAGAATATAGTGTTGAACAAAATAAGTCAGTCAGAGAAAGACAAATACCAAATGATCTCACGCATATGTGGAATTCAAGAAACAAAACAAACAAGCAAAGGAAAAATCAGAAAGAGAGAGACTAACCAAGAAATAGACTCCTACAGAGAACAAACTGATGGCTACCAGAGGGGAGATGGGTGGGGGCTGGGTGAAATCGGTGATGGGGATTAAAGAGCACACTTCTCGTGATGAGCATTGAGTAAGGTATAGAAGTGTTGAATCACTATATTGTACATAGGAAACTAATAGAACACTATATGTTAACTATACTGGATTCAAAATTAAAAACAATAGGGGTGCCTGGGTGGCTCGGTCGGTTCCGCGTCCAACTTTGGCTCAGGTCATGATCTCATGGTTTGCGGGTTTGAGCCCCGTATCGGGCTCTGTGCTGACAGCTCACACAGAGTCTGGATCCTGCTTCGGATTCTGTGTCTCCCTCTCTCTCCACCCCTCCCCTGTTCACACTCTGTCTCTCTCTCCCTCAAAAATAAGTAAACGTTAAAAAAATTGTTTTTTTAAAAACAATAAAAAATAGTGTACAGGATAAAAAACAGACTTTGCTAGACTGATGAGGCAGAATTTTAAACAATAAAATAATAATACATAAAATAGTTGCAACTTTTGCTAAATCCTAGAAAGTAAATAAAAATAATAATGCTATAAAGAATAATAGAGGGAAAGGGGCACCCGGGTGGCTCAGCTGGTTAAGTGTCCAACCCTTAATTTCAGCTCATGTCGTGATCTCACTGTTTGTGAGACTGAGCCCCACACTAGCTCCTTGCTGAGAGCAAGGAGCCTGCTTGGGATTCTCTCTCTCTCCCTCTCCCTCTTCTTCCATAGTTGCACTCTCTCTCTCTCAAAGTAAATAAACTTTTAAAAAGTAAAAAAGAATAATAGGGGGAAAGATCTACCTTAGAAAGGATAATGAGGGAAGTTCTATCATTGAAACAATAAAGAAAAAAAAGGTCTGATGCAATTAAGTGACTGGTCCAAGGTCACACGGATGGTAAGAGGCAGAATTAGATTCTAGATCCAACCCACAAAGCAGAAAAATGGAAAAGAGAAGAATTTTCATGTTTGCATTTGATGATTTGAAAGCTGCAAGGCTTATACGACTCTTAAAACAGCCAAAAAGAAAGCTGTATCCTTTTGCTGTCTAAAATCGTAGACTGGGCTTTTGAGTGTGGAACACACAAGAACATCCTGCCCACTCCTTCACGGAAGAGGCAGCAGCCAGGCTCACTGACAGAATGGGTCTCATGGAGTAGCAATGGATCATGGTAAATGCATTCATTGCTGCCAGTGGCTCTCCCCACCAGCTGAAATGTCACCAGCATGATTGTGGGAGGGATTTTCTCTATTGAGTGCAACTGAAGCTCCTCAGCCAGCCAGCCTACATGGCAGGCACATTCCTTAGGGAGCAGATATCAGGTCTCCAGTAACCCTCCGTGGCTCCCTAGACAAGGCACCTATGCTGAAACATGTCCAGCCACTGCTATTTCAAAAAATAAAGCTCCCAGTTGCCCAATCATTTTTTTTCTCCCTTCAAGGTTTTTCCAGGTATTTAATTAATGGGTTAAGACATACTGAGATCAGCAAAGCTAAAGGGCAACCGACAGAATGGGAGAAGGTATTTGCAAATGACATATCAAATAAAGGGTTAGTATCCAAAATCTATAAAGGACTTATCAAACTGAACACCCAAAAAACTAATAATCCAGTGAAGAAATGGGCAAAAGACATGAAGAGACACTTCTCCAAAGAAGACATCCAGATGGCCAACCGACACATGAAAAAATTCTCAACATCACTCATCATCAGAGAAATACAAATCAAAACCACAATGAGATGCCACCTAACACCTGTCAGAATGGCTAACATTAACAACTCAGGCAACAACAGATGTTGGCCAGGATGCAGAGAAAGAGGATCTCTTTTGCATTGTTGGTGGGAATGCAAGCTGGTGCAGCCACTCTGGAAAACAGGATGGAGGTAGGTTCCTCAAAAAACTAAAAATAGAACTACCCTACGACCCAGCAATTGCACTACTAGGTATTTATCCAAGGGATAGAGGTGTGCTGTTATGAAGGGATACATTCACCCTAATGTATGGAAAGAGCCCAAATGTCCATCGATGGATGAATGGATAAAGAAGATGTGGGGTAGATGTGGGGTGTATATATACATATATATATATGTATATATACACACACACACACATACATACACACAATGGAGTATTACTTGGCAATCGAAAAGAATGAAATCTTGCCATTTGCAATTACGTGGATGGAACCAGAGGGTATTATGCTAAGTAAAATTAGTCAGATAAAGACAAGTATCATATGACTTCACTCATATGAGGACTTCAAGAGACAAAACAGATGAACATAAGGGAAGGGAAACAAAAATAAAGAGAGTGGGGGACAAAACAGAAGAGACTCATAAATATGGAGAACAAACAGAGGGTTACTGGAAGGGGTGTGGAAGGGGGGATGGGCTAAATGGGTAAGGGACTTTAAGGAATCTACTCCTGAAATCATTGTTGCACTATATGCTAACTAATTTGGAAGTAAGTTTTAAAAAATAAATAAATAAATACAGAAAGAAAGAAAGAAAAAATACATAGTGAGAATATGAAAGAGAAATCTCTGTTTCATGCCATGGCTTTAGTTCACGCCTCTTTTCCAAACATCTTTGCATAAGACTCCCGATGTAAATGCTACCTCTACTGTGAAAATAGTTCCAACCCCTGAACTTAAAGGATCTTCCCTTTTCCCCAATTTCCATCTCATCCATAGTTTCTGCTACTTATCATGATTCAGCACAAGGTGAAAAAAGAGAACAAAAAGGGAAAAAAAACTGCTAATGTTAATGGAACACACATTTGTTGTTTCGTGATTTTTACAAAACTCATCCTCAGAGCAAATCTCGGAGGCAGAGATGATGAGGACGGTCATAAAGGTGCTGTTTACTGAGCACTTATTATCCAGGACTGAGCACTTTACTGGACTCCTTGCTTACATGTATCACTGCACAATCCCATGAAGTGTGTTTCATTCTCTTCGTTTCCCAAACGAGGAAACTGAGAACCATAAAAGTTCACATGGCCACTGCTGACCCATACGATGCCTTTTCTGCAAATGAAAAAAAGGTCCCTCCAAGTGGATGCATCCCAAGGGCACATGGGTTAGCAAGTGCTTGATGTCTCTCTGCTAATAAGAAAATTAATCTGTTGGGGGCGCCTGGGTGGCTCAGGCATTTAAGTGTCAGGCTCTTGATTTCAGCTTAGGTCGTGATCTTGCAGTTCGTGAGATAGAGCCCCACAGCAGGCTCTGCACTGACAGACTCACTCTCTCTCTCTCTCTCTCTCTCTCTCTCTCTCTCTCTCTTTCAGAATAAATAAATAAACCTTTAAAAACAAAACAAAACTCTTCCTGCAAGTGGAAGCAGCTCTTGTGCCAGGACACTAGGCTTAAGGAGCACAGTAGAGGCTGGATTTCAGATCCCATTCACTTCTGGTCTTGACTCCCTTGGGCAGTGAACATCCTGCATAACTGTATGCAGCAGCCATGCATGCATACAGAGGTAAGAAATCCCAGAGGTGGGACTTGAACTCGAGTCTGTGTGATTTGGAGCTTGTAATTTTACCAACAAGCAGCCATGCCTTTTGATGTAGTAGATTTCCCTATACCCGGATTTCCAGTAGCGGAGGGCTGTTTCTTGAATGCAATTTAGAATGCTTGGAGGTCAAGAATCATGTCCAGTGAGCCTCAGAACCCCATCATGTAACTTGGCACCCCAAAATAGCTCCAGATCCACCTGTTGCTGGATTACTTGATACACTGAGAGGGTGTTAAGGTCAGGACAACAAACCTCATCCTACCAGTCCCCGGGGGACCAGTGGCCAAGCAGCCAGTTTTCTGGGTTCTGCTTCCATATCTTCCCTCCCCCCACCCAAATCCCCACCGTCCCCATGCCCATTTGTCCTCGGTATTAGACTTTGGCACAATCAGCCCCTGGCCTCAGCACAGTCGTCTGAAACACGGGCCTTCATTGTTAACTGATGCTCTCACAACATCATTCACTCAAACTCTGGACAGGCAAATGCCCAGCTTCCAGAGTTAATAAGACAAACCATGAAACAGATCCCAGATATCAGAGCCTCGTTCTCCCAGTTCACCGTCTTTTCCGAGGCTTCAGATACCTACCCCTTGTGTCTCTTCTGCTCTCCCGCCCTCATTCAGGGCTCCCAGCCTTTATACAGAGGTGTCCCTTTGGGGATCAGAGGGGATACTGGCCGGATTTAGTGCACTGAGCGAGCAGGCTGGGAAATCTGGGAGAGCCTTTTGAAAACAGCATCACAAAGCTTTGCAGCTCAGACGTTTTAGACCCAGGGCTCTTCATCCCCACTGCTATGCTCTTTCCCAGCCTGAAGTTAGATCTCAGGCAACAGATTGTTCCATCTACACTCTTCTTACCTGTGGAGAAAACTTTTCTTTTTTCCAGAAGCTTTTTTTTTTTTTTTTTTAGCCTTAATGTATCTGCTCTGGTATTTCTTTTAATAATACAATTAAATAACAATTATTAGGGGGGCACCTGGGTGGCTCAGTTGTTTAAGCCTCCGACTTCAGCCCAGGTCTAGATCTAAAGGTTCCTGAGTTCAGGCCCTGCAAGGGGCTGTGTGCTGACAGCTCAGGGCCTGGAACCTGCTTAGAATTCTGTGTCTCCCTCTCTCTCTCTCTGTTCCTCCCCCACTCACACCCTGTCTCTCTCTCTCTCTCTCAAAAATAAACATTAAAAAAAAACAATTATTTTTTTAAAATAAATTTTAAAAAATAGATATATCCTGGGACTGAGATCTAGGGGTTTTTTTGTTTGTTTGGGGGACGGGAAGGGAGGGGAGGGGAGGAGAGAGGAGAGGAGAGGAGAGGATGGGGGGGGGGCAGGGAGCAGTGGAGGGACATAGAATTCACCATGGTACGACCACATAGAGCCAGGAAATAAATACTGGGGAACAAGACAGGTGACTTTTTTTAAATCATATCTTCTCTAGACCTGCTAAATCTGGCCGCCCTCGGACCTGATCTCAGGGCGGCATAGGCATTGCCGTCTGGCTCACAGAAGCTGCATCTGGTTGCAAACACTTCGGCTCACAAGTGCAGCTTTGGGGTGTGGCGTTCGCAGACAGCGGTCTTGGTTGCGCCCTTTGGGGCTTGGAGATTTGCGCCCCCTGCCCCCATCCTCCCCTCCCCCGAGCCCAAGCGGCAGTTTTGCTTCAGTCCCAAGTGACTCAGCAGGCTTTCCTAGCCAGGCCCAGCCTAAACACTGCCCACTTGGCAGACAGAGGGGGTGTTCCCCCAATTGCTCAGGGACCTGGCAGCCCTCCCTTGCTGGTCCCCTCCCTCGCTGTCTGAGGAACGACGCACGGAGACCGTAGCGTGCAGGCGAGTCGTCCCCGGCGGCTAGCTTGACTCTGCCACCAAAATCCTCTGCCGCACGCCCCGCCCTCCCAACAGAACAACAAGAAGCACGGAGAGCGGCTTTGGCCCAGCAGTTGGCTGGCCCCGGGGGGCTGGGGCTGAGCGCAAACAAGGCGGCGTGCGCACGGGATCCCTTCCTCCTCCCAGTGACGCAGGCACAGCGGAGGTGGGGTGGACACAGCAGCTGTGAGAGGCCGCACAGCTGCACGCTGGGGTCTGGGTGGGGTGGCAGGTGGGTCCCGGGCTGGAAAGAGGCCAGGGATCCCACACTGCACACAGTCCTTGCCAGGAAAGCGTGCTCTTTGCTAGCTCATCTGTTCGATCCGCACACATCTGCCAGGCCCAGACTGGGTGCCAGAGGAATCGTTGCTCTAAAGAGTGGGAGAAAGTGGCAAAGGATGTTACCAAATGCATAGGGCATGGTCTCTATCCTCAGAGAGCTCACAGGCTACTTGGAAAACCAACAAGAGAGGGATTCTGGCTGGGTAAGGAAGGGGCTCTTTGAAAAAGGTGTGGGGCCCCCAGTTTCCTCGTTTGCCTCTGATTTTTAAAAAGCATTGTACTCTTGGGGCGCCTGGGGCGCTCAGTCGGTTGAGGTTCGGACTTCGACTCAGTTCACAATCTCTGGTTCCTGAGTTCGAGCTCTGCAGCTGGGCTCTGTGCTGACAGCTCAGAACTTGGAGCCTGCTTCAGATTCTCTCTCTCTCTCTCTCTCTCTCTCTCTCTCTCTCTCTCCCCCCCCCCCCCGGGCCCCCGCCGCGGGGCGGGGGCTCTCACAAATGAATAAACGTTAACAAAAACTTTTTTAACTTAATAAAAAGCACTGTCCTCTTGCAACACTGCACATACACGTGGGGGTGTGCTCAAGTGTTCCTTTTACTTGGAAGTCTTTCCCCACTCTCTCCACCTGGATAATTAGAAGTTATCCTTCCAGAGCTGGCAAAGACTTGCCCTTAACCATGAAGTCTTCCTGATGCCCCTGGCCCCATGGCTAGGATGGAGAAGGTGACTCTTCTTCCTATTTCTTGCTCCTGTGTCATTGCACATACACATTGGTTATGAAATTTTCATAGGTCTTTGTCTCCCATGAGACTAGGAGCTCCTTGAGAGCAGAGAACTACTGTTTCTCTGAGCAGCCCTCACTCTGGCAGGATAGCTGACATGTAATAGGCAACCCATCAACATACATCAAATACATGTATAACTACGGCTGCGGGAGACAGCTAGGGTGACCCCCAGTGAGCCACAGCCTGGTCTCATCCCCTCCCGTTGGGTGCAGGTGGAACTTGTAACTTGAATTCTGACAGGGTGTCACTCCCATGATAATTATGTTCCAATACATGGCAAAGGTGATGAGATGTCATCTTCACGGTCACTCTGTAACAGGACAGTTGCTCAGATTTTTAAGCCTTGACCTTCACATCCTCTAAGTCTTTATTGTTGGCTTTTCCTGTTAATCAAATAAAGGGTTAAAATTGCCAACCAGGATTGTTATATTGTCTCATTGTCCCTTTGTTCCATCAGTTTCTCTTATGATTTGAGGCTATAATCATTAGGTGCATAATATTTTGGAATTATTCTTTCTATTCGAGTGGCCTCTTTATCATCATGAAATATCTCTATCTCTGATATTAACTCATGCCTGAAAGTCTACTTTGTTGACATTAGTATAACTGGTCTGATTTTATTTTAATTTTTGCCTGTGTTTCTTATCCCTTTCAACTTTTCTGCATTCTTATATTTACATTGTGTCTCTTGTAAACAAGATTGAGCCTTATAAAAACTCAGTTTTACTACTTCTGTTTTATGAAAGACATACTGCATTTATATTTAATACAATTGCTGACGTTTTGCCTTTAAGTCTACCATCATCTTATTTGTTTTATGTTGCTTTTTGTTCTCTGTTCCTTTTTGTCATTTTACTTGACTTTTTTAAAAAAGCACTTGACGTAGTAGTCTTTGTTTCTCGTCTTGTTGAAAATTCTATGCTTATATGTACTTTCATTCTTTTGGAGGCAGTCTGGTTTTTTTTTTTTTCTGGTTTAGGTGGTCTATAATTTCAGTAAGATGGAGTTTTTATTTTATTTTTTTATTTTTTTAACACAGAAATCAACACTATTTATTTATTTATCACTTATTTATTTTGAGAGAGAACACAAGAGCAGGGGAGTGGCAGAGAGAGAGGGAGAGAATCTTAAGCAGGCTACCCTGGGTGGAGAGCCCAACGTAAGGCTTAATCTCGTGACCATGAGACCATGACCTGAGCCAAAATCAAGAGTAAGACGCTTAACCCACTGAACTGGTCTGAGCCCCTAAAATGGAGTTTTTAAATTATACATTTCCCTTCCATGAGCTTATTAGTTATTCCTTTTTTTATTCTTTTAGTCTTAGTTAGAAGTGACTGAAGTATTGTGTTTACACTCTACCTTGAATTGCACTTCTACCAGTTCCCAGACAAATGAAAATCCTGAGAACATCTATATCAATTTACCAATCTCGGTCCTACTCCCAGCCTTTTGTGCTATTTTTATCACTTATTGCAATTCTGTATGTATTGTAGTTCTCACAGGTCATAGATATTATCTTAAAAGTCGATGTGGTGTTTTTTTTTTTTTTTAATTATTTTCATGTTTGTTTACTTTTGAGAGAGAGACAGAGTGCAAGTGGGGGAGGGACAAAGAGAGAGGGAGACACAGAATCCGAAGCTGGCTCCAGGCAGTCAGCTGTCAGCACAGAGCCCATGCAGGGTTCCGACTCACAAACTGAGAGATCATGACCTGAGCCGAAATCAAGAGTTGGAGGCTTGACTGACTGAGCCACCCAGGTGCCCCCATTTGTTTTTTAAAGGTAGAAACATTCCCCAGGATTCTATTAGAAAGAAGAAAGAATGAAAGGGGGAGAGGTGTGTGAAGTTATAAGTCTCTATCACACTATTAATTAAATATTTATGTCAACAATGCTTTTTCCTTCTAGAAATCTCATTTGACTCTGTTTCTAGATCTGCCTGATTTTTTGGAGAGTTTCCTTTATTTCTTAATTTTCCCTTTTATATTTTCAATGATTTAAACACATTGTTTTGTCATCTCTAGT
Source organism: Herpailurus yagouaroundi (assembly GCF_014898765.1). Classification (NCBI taxonomy): domain Eukaryota; kingdom Metazoa; phylum Chordata; class Mammalia; order Carnivora; family Felidae; genus Herpailurus; species Herpailurus yagouaroundi. The sequence continues at coordinate 30,893,768 of NW_024412417.1, read as the reverse complement.
CAGAATTCTTTACCTGAAAAGAATACTTTTCCTTAGCTGGAGTGTGGCCTAATCCCAGGTCTGCTGATTCTCTCCTGGTTGGTTGTTTCTTAATGTGTTCTGAAATTTTTGATTGTGAGCTCATTGTCCTCAGGGTTTAATCTGTGGAAAGCTTCTGCAAAACAGGATGAATGCAAGTCTTTCTATAGTGACTTTGCATTTTTTTCTGCAGTAGTAGACACAAATGCTTCTAATATCAAAACTCAGGAGGAATTAGTTTGCCGTATAAATTTTCAGTAGAAACCATTCCTATCAAAAGCCAATGGAGGGGCACCTGAGTGGCTCAGTCAGTTGAGCATCCGACTTTGGCTTAGGTCACGATCTCATGGTTCTTGAGTTAGAGCTCCA
>NW_024412417.1:30777708-30893371 GCF_014898765.1 Herpailurus yagouaroundi | reverse complement strand
CTGTGCTGATAGGTAGAGTCTTCTACTATTCCATCTTTTACTTTGGATGTAGACCTTCTCAGATTCTGGACCCAAATGAGAGATGTCAGTCCCAACTCCCAATGATGCACAGGTTCAAAGTTTTCTTTCCTGTCCTTGGTTAAATAGCAAAAACTAGTTATCCTATACACTTGTGGTGAGCATTCATAATGTATATAATTGTCAAATCAGTATGCTGTATACCTAAAACTAATATTTTAAGTCAACTGCACAAAAACCTCCATAAAAAAACAAACAACCCCCCCCCAAAATAGTTACCCTCATCGTTCTAACCTTCAGAGAAGTTTTAGTAGATGCCTATGGACCCAGCAACCTGGCTTTTAGTTATGCTTTGTTCTTAACCCCTAGGGACATGGGTTACATTCTTGTATATTCAAAAGAGGTGTATATTTTATCTATCATTTATAAGATTTTTTATTAGAAAGTGTTTTCAAGGAGTCTCATCTGTCAGAATTCTTTAACTAAAAGTCATAGATGTTGGATTGCTTATGTTGGGTTTTTGAAATTCATACCATAAAAACATCTAAAACCCTATAAAAGAAATTGTCCTGATTGAAATGGGCCCACCCCAATGCAAACAAACTTAAGTTCTCATCATAGTTCTGTCTCCAAAGGGCACCGTCCAGCTAGGCTGCAGTCCACTTTTGCAGAGCCTTGAGAGCCCATTCTTGCCCCAGACTGCATTTCTTTTCTTGCTTTCTCTACCTCTTGGGCCAACATCTGATTGTAAAGTTAGATTGCATTTCTATTTTGTTTCTAAAGCTCACACTACTCTTGGGAATTTAAGGAGACGGAAACAGGACATGTTTGTTTGTTTGCTTGTTTTTCTTTTTCTGTGTGTAGTACAACTTTGACATTTCACCCAGAGAATCCTACCTCAGTTCTTCCCTCTGATGGTCATGTAACTATGAATTTACAGGACTGGTGTTCAAATCTAGGTCTGCTCCTTTCCAGAACCTAAATTCTTAACAAGCACAACATATTTTCTTTTTCTCCTTTGTTGACATTTTTTAATCGTGTACACCCTTGTTCCCTGCCTAGTGTTCCTCACTTTGCTTCCTTTGGCCCCAAATATTACCCTTTGACAAGACCATGAGGTGAAAATTCTCTAAATGACTCATGACAGTCTGTCCCTGGTTTTTAAAGTCACTGGTGTTTTGCTGTATCTATATATGTATTTTCCTGTGGTTTCTTACCTAATGCTAGAGTATCCCTTTTATGTTAAAAGCTCTTGAAAAACCTCTTGGCAAGATTCAATTCTAAGCAAAATGTCCCAACTAACTTACAAACACCAAGAAATACTCCATTTATAATGGAAATGATAAGCTCATCACTGGATTTTGCTCTGTGAATAAAGGACCCTGAACAATACTGCTTTTTTAAAGCTCATATACCATTTTGGTTTTCTAACCATTAATCCTATCTTTTCAGTTTCTCACTTGCTAGAGGACAGCCTATGAGAAGTTATTCTTAGAGCCAAGATGGAAGAAGCTCTTTGACAAAATGTCGCATTCAAGGGATAAAAGAATCGTAAGCCCTGAGAGGAAAAGATTATTTAATCTACCTTCAGCAGTTTTGAGAGGAGAGAGGAGGGAGGAGAGGATCTCAGAGAAAGAAGTGACTTGCCCAGTATTACATGACAGCACATGGCAGAGGGACCTTCAAGGTCTCGAGGCCAGGTGGCTTGAGCCTGACCCAGTTTTCTTTCCACGTTACCATATTTTTAAGCCTATTTCGTGTGGCAAGTGTTTTGGCCTGTATTAAAAAAGGTTCTGTGTCACCTGTGCTACATTTCTGCTTGAGCCAAAGAGTGATTTGAAGTGTTGATAACTAGCTCTGCCTGTCTATTGGGTGTTATTTCTACCTTATTGTCAACTTGGTCTCATTTATTCATCTATTTACTCAACCAGAAAGAACTGCTCCACAGACTCAGAGCACAAATACTGTCACGGGTTTTGTTTTGTTTTGTTTTTATTTTTTTATGTAATAACATAAAAACACAGGGTTTTGTTTGGTAGGAAGAAGTTCAAGATCTTCCTCCTGAGGTTTTACTTGGATTCCCCCAAAGAACTCTAAGGACTTGTATAACTCAAAAGAAGCGTTTTGATACTCCTACAGTATCTCCTACAGGTTTCTCCTACAGGTTTTCTATACTCCTACAGAGTATCTCCTACAGGTTTCTATACTCCTACAGAGCCAGAGATATAATCAGTATCTCCTACAGGTTTCTCCTACAGGTTTCTATACTCCTACAGAGCCAGAGATATAATCTCACCAGCACACAACTGCTAATGATTCTCAATATTATATGAAGTTGAGGTTGAAAAGTGGTTGGTCAGTCAGCCAGAGAGGGGCACGTGCTGATCCAGATTCCTGAACTGCCCATTGTGGTCTTTATAGAACGATCCCATTTCTGAAATTCCAAATCTATTTTAGAGTGCCCTGGATATGAGTTTGCAAGGTTGCAGTTTTCGGCGTTCAAATGCAAAGCACCTGTAAATGAGGCAGTCAAACTCAGGCATGTGGGTCATTTATTTATTCATGTAATAGATATTTTTCATGTGCCGACCGGATGTGGAGTGCGTACCGTGTTCCAGGCACTATGCTTGGTTCTGAAGGTACAATGGTCAATGACCCAGACAAGGTCTCTGCTCTTAAGAAGTTTATATTCAAGTCTTTAGGACTTGATGCGACACCTACAATCCCAGGAACCTACAATGATGACTTCTTTCCCTCTTCAGGGTTTCACAGCTAGCTTCCAAAGAAGCATATCCCTGTAAAATCTCAAAATTTAGGGACACCTGGTTGGCTCTGTTGGTGAAGCATGTGACTCTTGATCTCGAGGTTGTAAGTTCAAGCCCCACACTGGGTGTAGAGATTGCTTAAAAATAAAATCTTTAGAAAGAAAATTTAAATAAATAAAATAAGAGATCAACATATGGGAAAGGAAGCAAAAATATAAAAACAGAGAGGGGGATAAACCATGAGACTCTTAAATACAGAGAACAAACTGAGGGTTGCTAGAGGGGTTTTGGGTGGGGGAATGGTCTAAATGGGTGAGGGACATTATGGAGGACGCTTGTTGGGATGAGCACTGGGTGTTATATGTAGGGGTGAACCACTGGATTCTACTCCTGAAATCATTATTGCACTATGTGCTAACTTGGATGTATATTTTAAAAAATAAATAAATAATAAATAAATAAAATCTTTAGAAAGACAATTAAAATAGGGGCACCTGGGTGGCTCAGTCAGTTGAGCATCCAACTTCAGCTCAGGTCATGATCTCACGGCTCATGAGTTCGAGCCCCACATTGGGCTCTGTGCTGACAGCTCAAAGCCTGGAGCCTGCTTCAGGATTCTGTGTCTCCCTCTCTCTCTGCCCTCCACTGCTCATGCTCTCTCTCTCTGTCTCTCTCCCTCTCTCAAAATAAATAAACACTAAAAAAATTAAAAGTTTAAAAAAAAGAAAAAAGTTAAAATAAGTAAAATAAAATCTCAAAATTTAGGGACTCCTGGCTGACTCAGTCGGTAGAGCCATGTGACTCTTGATCTCAGGGTCATGAATTCGAGTCCCATGATGGACATAGAGATTATTTTAAAAAAATTTTTTAAGTGAAATCTCAATATTTAGACAATGTGATCACTGCTGCTTTTCTTATTTACCTGGACAGTGGTCTATCTTCCCATCCTTTTAAACGAGGCTATTCTCACAGTCTCCAGGCGACTATGTTTCTCGTTCCCAACTCACTACCAAACACACAAACGCTGACAGTCCTGGGGGAGTGACAGAGAAATGCGCCTCGGGCAGCCTGCTTTCTGAAGGAGGCCACCGAAGCAACTCCAGGCAGTAGGCGTCTATCTCTCTGGAGCAGAGGGTTGAGTTGGGTAGATGCTACCATCAGTAATTCAGAAAGGAATCTCCTGGCACCTCACTTAAGGAAGATATAAATATAATCCTGGAGTGAGCAAGCACATAAATAAATGTAGTTTTCAAATTAAAAGGGATCAGCTGTTGCACTGCTTCTCAAGTTGTTTTCCAGAATAGAAGTAACTGGGAAATGGTGAGAAATAAATAAGTCAGATAGAGAGGTCAAGTCCTGAAGACAGAAACGTTGCTTGGGAGAGATGAAGGAGAACCTATGTTCCTGAAGCTCACTGTATGTAAATGGCATGGTTTCATCTAAATTCAAAGAAAGTATCTTGGCCCAATGTTAGTAAAATTATGTTATGATATATGATATGATATGATATGATATGATATGATATGATAATTAAAAGGAACTTTAGGGGTGCCTGCGTGGCTCAGTTAAACATCGACTTTGGCTCAGGTCATGATCTCATGGTCTGTGAGTTCAAGCCCCGCGTCAGGCTATGTGCTGACAACTGGGAGTCTGGAGCCTGCTTCAGATTCTGTGACTCCCTCTCTCTCTCTCTGCCCCTCCCCTGCTTGTGCACATGCTCTCTCTCAAAAATAAACAAATAAACATTTTTTAAAAAGATACATCTGAAAAAAACAACAAAAAACTTTGGGAGGCACCTGGATGACTCAGTCAGTTAAACATCTGGCTCCTGATTTTGGCTCAGGTCATGACCTTATGGCTCATGAGTTCGAGCCCTGCATCGGGCTCTCTGCTGATATCGTGGAGCCTGCTTGGGATTCTGGCTCCTTCTCTCTCTGCCCCTCCCCCACTTGCTCTCTATCTCTCAAAATAAATAAAAATAAACTTAAAAAAAGAGTACAAAAGAGTATGAAAGAAACTTTGCAAATGTTGATATAGGTATAGAATATAGGTATAGAATAGATAAATGGAAACTCCTTTCTTTAAAATTTGCTCCCCCATCGACCAAGAGTGTAAGACTCATCACCCAGGCAAGCCTAGTCCCCATATCTGTGCCCCATGTTTATGCCTCCAGTCATCAAATACTGACTGACTGCCTATCTTATGCCAACTTAAGTGCTGATATAAAACCTGGATCTACTTCTGCATGAAGGGCTTTGTGTGTGGAGTTAAGACATTAACTGTTATTTAAGAGGCAATAGCCAGGGGGTGCCTCGGTGGCTCTATTGGTTAAGTGTTAACTCTTGAGTTCAACTCAAGTCATGATCTCATGGTTTGTGTGCATGGGGTTCTCTGTCTCCTTCTCTCTCTGCCTCTCCCCCACTTGCTCGCACATGTGCTCGCTCTCTCTCTCTCTCTCTCAAAATAAATAATTTTTTTAAAAAGAGGCAATAAAATAAAATAAAATAAAATAAAATAAAATAAAATAAGAGACAATAGCCAGTACAAAAGGTATCTGAGAAGGGTAATGACTTGATCATTGTCAAGTTTTAGGGAGGAGAACTTGAAATAAGTTGGATGGGCCTGAGGAGAGGAAATACGTAGGCAGTGATCAGGAGGAGGCCATTGTGTCTGGTGAGGTGATGAGAACTTGACCTACAGTGGTGGCAGTGGAGATGGAAAAAGAAGGAAACTTTCTCTATTTGAGTTGTTTTTGCTGAGCTGATTAAAGGTGTAACTGATAAATACATCTGATATGGAGCTAAATGGAAAAATTACTTGGTCTTTTGATTCTTTCTTCATAACTAATTTCTGTTGCTGGGGGCTGAAGGAGGAATGGAGACTGGACATTAGTTGAATATTTACAACAAGAATTTAATGATATAATCAACTATGAATTGCATGATAATTATAAAGTAATAAAATATAATACCAACTGTCCAATTTACTATGGACATGAAAGTGTGCTGAGCTCTTTTAGGAAAAAACATTGACATCAAACATTCATAATTAAAGTGATGATAGCGATAACTAATGGTCTGTATCCCAATGCCACAAAATGTAATTGAGTGAGAGTTTTCTCTTAAGGCTCCCAGAATTATAGGAAGTGACCCAACTAAACTAACTTCTTCTGTTTGCTGAGGGTTCAGCGCCATCCAGTCCGGGTAGAGGCAAAATAAAATAGTTTCCTGAAAGTAGAAAAAGGATAGCCCTGGTGAAAAACCTATTTCCAACTTTTTGCCTCAGCCTTGGATGGGAAGAAACTTCCATCAGAAGTAAGTGCACAAACACAGAGATGCACGACGGTGAGGATGCATGCCATCTAAAAAGTCACCACAGTGACATAGCAATTCCTCTGTGTGGAAAACCAAACGATTTCTGTGAAATAATTCTGAGATAATGTGAAATGATTCTGAAAGAAAGAGAAAGTTGTGTTTCAGAGCAGAGTGAGAAGTTTTTAACTCAGTATCATAAAGTCGCTAGGAGAATGGGGGGAAACTATGAATCCCAAAGCAACTATTAAAACAAAGACAATAGCAAATAATGGTCCCTCCATAAATTTATTTTGATGGTTATACCTTATGTTCCATCTTTTGCCAAGCTGTCAGCAACAAGACGTGAAGACAGACGTAAGCTTGAAACTGTTTAACCCCGCCTAAGAGTGGAATTAGGCTTCAGGCTCTGACTGTAATGACTCTCCGTGAAGCTGATACAGATCCCTCTGTGATGTCATGGTTCTCCTCTCATCAGAGAATAATTTCTCAATTCCTCCGCCCCACCCCTTCCTTCTACAACTTTGGATGGATTTTCTGTATCAAAATCACACAAGTGTGCTTCTCTTCTCATAAGAAATCATTGTATCGTTCCCAGGGGGCTGTCTTTGACCCTGAAATAAGATAGCCTCCCTCTTCTCACTTCCACAGGTACAGGATGGCAGAAAAGGCCACAGACAGCCTACCGAAAGGAAGCCAGTTGATGTATGAAGTGGAAAGAGAGTTATGATAAAAAAAAAATCTACAAATAAACCATAAAATTAGATGAGGAACAGATAACCTAATGGGATGGGCAGGCAGAATAGAGCCCCCCATAAAAAGGAGAGCTTCTTAGGGCTTTTCCACCCATTTGGGAAGTAGTTCTGTGGCAGGTACAGTCTTCAGTCTTCTGAGAGCAAGGAACGAGGGGTCAGGAGCTGAGAGTCTAGAGTCTGAGCTCTCTGGCTCCCGGGTGACGGCCACTCACCAGGGCCTCTGTCCTGCGTAGCTGCCTCCCTCGTGCCTCTGGGAGGTCAAAGCCAGTAGATATTCCCATAACCCGGTTGCCAAGGTTCATCGGAGGAGAGAGGGCATTGGTCTAACATACTGTCTTAATGTAGGGGAGTGTATGTTCTTTGGTCAGAAAGAGAGGAAGAGGGACCTTGAAAGATCCAGAAGGGAAGAGTGGGTAAAACAGACGATGACAGGCATTTTTCAGTATTTACAACCTACAACGTGCCTTCACATGCATGTTCTCATTTACCATAGTAGCTCTGTATTTTTAATATGCACTATTTTTTACAGAGGAAAAAAATTAAGACTCAGAGAGGGTAGGTACTTTGTCCAAGGTTGAGTAGGAAATCAAACGCAAAATCGTGGCTCCAAATCCTAGCTTTTTTGCTTTCCTTTCTATAACACGCTGACTTGTAGATTTTGTGTAGAGATTGATTTCTTCTTGGGCTGCTTCAAGGGCCAGTTTTCTTAGATGCACAGACACCCATTTTCCTGGATTCTATAATAAGTCGCCTCTTTCTTAATCAATTTTGACTCTGTCACTCGACAACTGAACCAATTGTTGGTCCTGCCCCTCCTCCTCTAGCCTTGCTAGCAGAGCCCTAACAAAGAGACCCGCGGGAAGGGGTGCAGCCCTCATAAAGACTAGGTAAGGTATGCTGGCCCCTATGCCCTAAGGAGGGATGTATATCCCTATGCAAGGATCACTTGCAACTGGTTGGCTTTGATTTGAGATTCACACCCTCAGAGTTGGATTTCCCTTATTTGTATCTCAATCATGCCCTGAAATAGCCTATTTTGTCCTCAAATCTCCAATGACTAAGATTTCCATCTCATGGCACAGTTGCACAATAATTATGTGGTTGCTCTATATCCTATCCACCCCCACCTGCGCACAATCTTATACTTCAGCACAAATCTCCCTGTGACTGGGTCCATGTTGTCTGCAATGTGATGCCCTGATAGCTACCCGCCTACTTGGACTTTTTGCTGATTAGCAGTTATCAGCTTATTTACCAATTATTTTGTCAAATAGTAAAATAAATTGCTACTATGTTTTGGGCATATAAGTACCTAGTCCTATACTAAGCATTTTACCTGGGTCATCTTGCATACTTCTTAAAACATCCCTGTGAGAGACATGTACCACAGATCCCATTTGAATTTGGGCCAACAAGATACTTCTGTAAACATGTATAAAAACAAAGTGATAATTTCTTCAGAACAACTTGGCAAGAATATTTTATATGGTAGAAAATAAGGGTTTATGTGTTTTAAACTTTCATAACACATGTATGAAAACCATATAACCTTAAGCTGCCTATAGAATGAGTACTTGATAGTCACTTGCCCTTAACCATCCAGGAAAATTAGATTAGAATAAGAAACTGTAGAACTTCCTTTGAGCCGTATTGTTTCACTTTGGCAAAGTGGTGGGGGAGGGAGGGACAACTGAAACACATGCACACACACACAAATTGGTTTTCTCTGCTTAGATAAACACAAAAGTCTAAAAGTTATCAACAGTGATTTTTGAGATAATTGGAACCTCTATATTGAAGTACATTGGGAGTTCATTACACCATTAAAAAAGGATACAGTCCATTTACTGTTATTTAACCACATTAATCATTATGATGAAATATGTTGTAAACTAATTCATGAATTTCATGCTTAGACAATTACAGTGTTGCATGAGGTAATGACTTTAAGCAGTGACAGGTAAACTCCTTCCATGTTGGCTAAAATGAGTAAGTACTCACTTTCCTCTGTGGGGACCAGATATTCTGGGCACACCCAAACTTCTATAGACAAACAGCAATAATGTGAAAATGAGATCCATCCATTAGTACTTTAATGTTAAAGACTTCATTTTTTTGTCTTCTACAAGGACTTGACGTCATTGCTCTTGACAATTATAAATTAAGCAGAGGCAGAATCCTGCCTATGCTAGGAATCTAAATTCCCAGGAATTTCACCACCTGACCTTATGATATCTACAAGCAAACAAGTATAAGCTTTGAAGTTCATTCCTTTTACAGTCTTCTCCCGGGAGGAGACAGTGGGGCCACTATCAGTGTGCCAATGGCTCCATTGGGGCATATTTATATTTTGTCACTGTGCTTCTGTTATCTAGCATAATACCTGACACTTAATAAGGGCTCGGTGAATAATGACTATTCCAGGTTGTAGGATCCACTGCTAATTGCCTGCCTGATTTGGGGCTAGTCCTTAATACATAAGGGAGTTGGGCTTAAAGGACACTTACTATGTTTTCAACTCTGATATTATACTAGTCTTTGCCTGAATTCTCTGGGTGTTCACCAGTTTACTATAATGACTACAGGGAAAAACACCGTTCCTCCCAAAAACACTTAAAATGAAATAATCCCCGTCTCTCACATTCAACCAATCTGTGACTCTTCCTCACTCAATCTATCATCTGCCAAAGGAACGCCCATTGCTCATATTTTATAAAAGGCTTCTCGAATGTAACCCGCCGTAGTGCTAACACGGCTTCTTGCCCAGAGTAGGAAACACATGTTAACTTGCCTTGATACTGTTCCCATTTTGGTTTTCAGAAATTAGTTCTCCTTGAGAACCTTTATTAGTGCCACTTAATTAAACCAATACCTACTACACCTTTTTATTTGTCTATAAAATATCTCTTCTCTGCACCACCAGGAGGCAGTGTTGAAGTATCTCTAAGCTAAAGAAAGAACCATAAGCCCAGGAGACACAGTGGAACTTGACTCCCCAAGCCTGGAGGTTTCCTATAGACTCTGCTTCCAGAAGTAAAAAAAAAAAAAAAAAATATCCTAACATCTTCCTCACGAAGAGATAACCGACAGTCCTAAAAGATGCACACATCTGTTGCAATCCATTTTTTTAAACCTCTCTGCAGTTTATAATGCCATCATTTGGGGCATTCCTGAAGTTTAATTTGCCACTTCCCCATTCGAAACTATTCATCATTGTGCTACTAAGTACTTTTCCATTATTAGCTATTGAATGACTCTTTGTGTTCTCAAAAGGATGTGGTCAAGTAACTAAAGGATAGCCCTTCTTTAGAAAAATTCTTCATTTTTTAAACAGAAAGTTAGTAAGTTCTTAAGAAGGCCATAAGCTAAGGAAAGGGGGGAGGGGTGGAGAGCATTTTCTTTGGTGCTAGGCATGTATCGAAACCTCACAGAAACGCTAAGAAGCAAATATTACCATTCCTATTTACAAGAAAGAAAACTAAAGCCCAAGCTTAAGGTCAGATAGATAATTAAGTGCTCAGGATGCAAACGGGGCCCATCTGATTCAACAGTCTACTATATCAAGTGGCCTTGTGAAGAAAAACAGCAATCTAAGTGAACTGTTAAATCATGTCAAGTTTGGTGCAGAAGCCTCTCGATTCAGTGCTTTAATCTTGATCACAGTCTGGACACTCATCACTCATGGACACAAAGTCACCCCAGGCATTGTAAGAGGAACACTCACTGCACGTTCACTGACACACTGTTTGTATTTGTACCGTTTTTGTTATTATGGGCTTATTTGATATAGCCTTCCTAAGCCTCCTTTTTCCCGATTGGAAGGGCCATCCTTAGTGCAGCCCTAAATTGCCTTTTCTGAAAAGAAAAACAAAATCATCAAAGCTCTTGTCTCAACTGATTTCCAAAGCCTAAGCCCCAGGAAGATAATTTAAAAAGTAATTAGAGTCAAGGTCCTCCTGGCAGGCCTCACACCCTGTCCTAAGCCCCACAGAGTTAAGAAACAGGCTTGTGAGGTTTATTTTGGGCAGTTCTAATTTTAGTCTTTTATTGACCGCTTATAACTGGGTTTGCATAATTACAAATGAAATGGCTGAATTTCCTGTATGCTCTTAAAACTGCTCTTCTCGAAGTATAAAAAATACAGATCAAGAGACACAGAAAGAAAAAAAAAAGGTTACTTCATGATCTCGCTTAAATAGAGAATCTACAAAAGTCAAATACAGAGGAGCAGAGAGTACAACAGTGGTCACCAAATGTGAGAGGCATTTGGCCAAAGTCGCAGTTTATAGGATGAACAAGTCTAGAGATCTAATGTAGACCATGTTGACTAGAGTTAATAATACTGTGTTGAATTCTGGAAATTTGCTAAAAGAGTAGATTTCTGGTGTTTTTATTGCACACACACACACACACACACACAAAGATAACTACGTGAGGAGATGGTATGCTAATTAGCTTGACTATGGTAATCATTTCATTAGGTATATGGATATCAGGTACCTTAAATATATATAATTTCTATTAAAAAATTAAAATTGTATTTTTGGGGTATTTAATTATAATTTTAATGAGTTCTCTTTTTAATTTTTATGTAAATTCTAGTTAGTTGACATACAGTGCAATATTGGTTTCAGGAGTAGAATTCAGTGGTTCATCAATTACATATGGCACCCAGTGCTCATCAGGAGTGCCCTCCTGAATACCCATCACCCATCTAGCCCATCCCCTACCTCTCTCCCTCCATCAACCTTCAGTGTGTTCTCTATCCTTAAGAGTCTCTTGTGGTTGGTTTCCCTCTCTCTCTTATTAAAAAATAAAATGTTGGGGCACCTAGGTGGCTCAGCCAGTTAAGCCTCCGACTGCAGCTCAGGTCATGGTATCACAGTTCAAGGGTTCGAGCTCCATGTCAGGCTCTGTGCTGACAGCTCAGAGCCTGGAGCCTGCTTCGGATTCTGTGTCTCCTTCTCTCTCTGCTCTGTCTCTCAAAAATCAATAAATGTTAAAAAAGAAAAATAAATTACAACAAAAAATTTAAATAGAAATAACAGGATATACAGAGAAGGGACCTGTGTACAGGACATGATTAACAAGATCATCCACACCCTAACAGGACTTCTTGCAACCAGAGAGACAAATTAAAGGAGTAGTATAATTAATTGCCAAGACACCAAATATCCAAACGTAGGAGGGGTTCACCTGCACCATAGAATTAAATGGTACTCTTCTTAGAGCATATTAGGAGCTTCACAGTTTCTGATCGAATAATATTAGATATAGCCATTGCAGCAGTTGCTCCATACAATTTTTATTTGCTCAGGTGGGTGGTGAAAAATTATCAGTGCTTAGTAAAAATTAGGAGCTCTAGAACGTTGGAAAGATTTCGTGACTGCTACAGACGGACCACCACGAAAATAACTGGAGTAGATCTTGAGTTTTTGAACACTTCTTGCAAGAGAAGTGACAAAGTAACCGGAAACATCCTAGCATCATAGAACCACACCATTATCACAGTGTGCTCCTGAGAAAGGAAATAAGGAGGTAAAGCTCCCTTCTAGAGAGGGAGGGGTTGAGGGAAAGAGAAATAAAATGAATGGCAAAGGGGCAGGCTCGCCCTGCTGTGAAACTCTTTACACGCAGCAGGTGGGCCATCATTTGTAATCACCTCCCCATTGATTTAGACCGTTTCCGGTGGCAATTGACGAAGGAACTCCTAGGACTGGAAAAGAGAAATTAAAGAAAAGACAGGTAGAAGGTAATAGGTCTTTGCAAAAAATAAAATAAAATAAAGCACACACACATTTAACGTAATGCAATTTTATTGCCCGCCTTGATTGTAGGAAAGCTTAAAATGTGGAGCAGTGTGTTAAGGTGAAGGAAATGCGGCCCACTATGCGCTTCTCTTTCTGACTCTCAGCCTCCCCCGCCCCTCCCTCAGCTATCATGAAAAGTACCAAAACAAAACAGTTCCCATTAACTATTGCACTGAATCACATTGCACTGAAACCGAGGACGAAAAAGAAAACCCTAGTCTTCAGGGAAGTCCTAGAGCCATATACTTACATACCAGTGTTGGGGTGCCTACATAGACAGTAAAAATGCTCTGACACGTCTGTGTTCTTGCCAGCATGGTTCTGTCCTTACACGGAGTCACCTTAACTATTGCCAAATTAGATAGTCACCAGGGTGCCTACAATTTAAAAGTTAGGAAAGATACGCGTCGTGATAAAACGCTTCCCATGGAATGGAGATCCTTTGACACCTACAGTCCTCCAGCATTTTAAAGGTTGTTTGCTGAGAACTTTCTCTTTTTGCACGCCATTAACAGTCCAGCAACTGGTCACAGCATACATAATTGGCCATTTGTGTTTTCCAGCTACGGGGCCGGTGGTGAATGTGGCTTCTAAGCCAAGAGCAGGGCCCCACCCTGAACAAATCTGGCCTTAAAAGCAGACCTTCAAAAAAAATCTAGTTCTTGCTTGCCAAATACTCTAACGTAAATACTATTCCTTTTTGGAGAGCAAGATAGGTCAGAACTAGATCAGAGCACTATTGCTTCTTTTCCTCTCCAGTTCTGTTCTCTCAAAGAACAGGAAAACAAGAGGCTAAGACCAGAACGTATCCACTGACCAGCCTATCAGCAACTTGTGTTATCCTCACAAGGATTATGTTACAAAGAATGTAATCAGAGAGGTCACTGGAAATACATTTTTATATAAAAATATTTTTATTTATGTATATAAACATGGACATATTCACAAATTCACACTTCTGTGTCAATAAACATTGATATGTATTGATACACCTGGAAGAGATTTTAAAGGAAAATGTGGGAAACTGAAAAAGAAAGCTTCTTTTTCGTTGATCACTATCTGACTTAAGTCATATACTATATTTAATTCAAAGGAGACTTTTTATTAAGTTGGGTTTTTTTTTAAAGAAACCATTTGGAATGGATGAAGAAAAACAAGCTTTTATTGAGACCAAATTATTTTCTTGTTCTCCATTTTTAATGTTATATATTTAGTAAACATTCACACAGCAACTTGTATGTACCAGGCACTATTCCGAGCACTCTGTAAATATTAATTTGTTTAATCTTCCAACAACCCTATGAAATATGTACTATTATTATCCCTGTTTGGCGGATGAGGGCATTGAGTACAGAGAAGGCAAATAACTTGCCCAAGGTCACACAACTGCTAGCGGTCAAGTTGGAATTTTAGCTGGTCATACTGTCTTTTTTTTTTTTTTTTAATGTTTATTTTTGAGAGAGAGAGACACACACAGACAGAGCATGAGCAGGGGAGGGGCAGAGAGAGAGGGAGACACAGAATCAGAAGTAGGCTCTAGGCTCAGAGCTGTCAGCACAGAGCCTGACGAGGGGCTCGAACTCACAAACCGCAAGATCATGACTTGAGCCGAAGTCGGACGCTTAACCGAGTGAGCCACCCAGGCACCCCAAAAGTTTGCTTTTTCAAAATCCTCTTTTTACCCAGCCTCTTCTGCTGCCAGGAAACACCAAATCTATCTGTGAAATACAGATTTTTTTTTAAGTTCATTTTGAAATTTCTCTTCTTACCTTCAGCATTAGAGATACTCAGAGATTAATTCTCTGCACCCCACTGATGTAGGTATGAGTTTGGCTCTACCATCACTATTTAGCCATTTTTAAATTATTCCCCAAGGCCTATTCTTTATCTCCTTCCAACTTCCTCAGAAAACTTAGTGACGTTGGACTCCAGACAATTACACAACCCTTTTATAGTCAGTTCTGGAATGAAGACTTTATGCATCACTAGCTGTGTGCCTGTATAGTGAGGTAAAATTAATATTCTCTGTGTTGTTTAGTCTATATTCCATGGGCAAGCTGCCCAGAATGACTAAGGAAACTGCCTGAAAAGTTACCCCTTATTCCTCAAAAGAAAAAAAGAAAAGGCAAACTCTGGAATTACTTTGAGCAGAGGGAAATTAATAAAATGGTTTTGAAAATAAACCGAAAGGAGAAAAAAGAGTTTTCATTCTAGAAGATTCCTTATTGCACAAAAGGAAAAACACTTTATTCAGGCCTAGTTGTAATCAGGCCAAACTGTCACCATGCCCTGGTGATTTACAAATTGAGAGACAACAGTCACAGGCAGTGCTCGTTGTCACTTCAAATCTTAACATGAAGCTAATTGTGTGGCTTGGGTTGTGCCCTATAGCATCTCAGGTAATATTGATAACATTGGAATGTTATTTGACAACTCTCTGAAAAGTCATGAATATACCTCCTAACTAAGGTGAGTTTGGGAAGGACTTTGATCCTACAAAATAGTTAATATAAATTAAATTGAAGTATTATGTGAGCGTGTGCATGCAAACTCAATTATTAAATGTTAAGACAAGAATTCGCATGTATGCATTTTCTCCATTAATTGTTTTTGGTAAGTCCACTAACTGAGTAGCAACAATTTGCTTTTCTGTTGATGTCCTATATAATTTTCAGTGGTCTAAATTTTTTTTAAGAGGTGAAGTTTTTTTTTATCCTGCATAGAGTACAGCTTTTAGGAGAAAGGAGCACTCCTTGATGTTCGGAAGGACATTACACCCATTTTGTAGCTTTATATCATCTGATTATTGGCTGCAGTTTTGTCCTTTGAGACTCCTAAAGTCCTTTTTTTTTTTTTTAATTTTTAATGTTTACTGATTCTTTTTTTTTTTTAATTTTTTTTTTCAACGTTTATTTATTTTTGGGACAGAGAGAGACAGAGCATGAACGGGGGAGGGGCAGAGAGAGAGGGAGACACAGAATCGGAAACAGGCTCCAGGCTCTGAGCCATCCGCCCAGAGCCTGACGCGGGGCTCGAACTCACGGACCGTGAGATCGTGACCTGGCTGAAGTCGGGCGCTTAACCGACTGCGCCACCCAGGCGCCCCTAATGTTTACTGATTCTTGAGACAGTGGCAGAGTGTGAGTGCGGAGGGACAGAGAGAGGGAGACACAGAATCTGAAGCAGGCTCCAGGCTTTGAGCTGTCAGTACAGAGCCCGATGCGGGGCTCGAACTCACACACCGTGAGGTCATGACCTGAGCTGAAGTCAGACGCTCAACCGACTGAGCCACCCAGGTGCCCCTCCTCTAGTCCTTCTTTATCCAGCAGATGCTTAGGACACCTTTGAAATGAAGTCATCAATGCAACAAGCTTCAAATCTCGGTGTGAGCTGTGGTCCTAATAACATTACACTTAGAAGGATGCAAATGATAACGCTGTTAGGACCACAAGTGTAGCACAGAAATGAAGTCCTGATTTTTCATACTGAAGTTTAGGTTTGTAAATGCCAGTGCTGGAATGAGATATTTCACTCAGACTGCACCTGCACATCTCAGGCATTAAACACCACAAATTTCCTGCTCATTGACGTTAGATGTTAGGTATATCATGTAAGCCCTATAGAACTATAACAATGAGTTGTTGCCTCTCTCCTCTGGAGCTAGCCCTCCTGACTTTCCAGTCTGACTCCATGTTTATCAATGGCAACTCAATACTTTTCCAATACTGGAGATATTTTGTTCCCTGCTGGTTTATTCCTTTTGGTTCTCCAGATGGTTTTTGATCTCCTCTCCAGAAGGATCTCTATCTTTCTCTTCTTTCTCCAGAGATCACCCTATCAGTTGAAGGCAGATTCTTGCTCTTCTCTCCATTTAGAAACACCTCTCTGGCCCCCTGCCCTCTTATCTTTTTGTAGCCTAATCTTCCCTAGTGGCCTTTTTAGGACATACGGAGAAGCAATGTTTGCTCCAACATTTGCTCTGATGCTAGGCTGCCTTCCTTCAAACCCTGGCCTTTAAGCTGTAGACAATTGAATAATTTTCTCTCTTTGCTTCACACTTTTCTGTATTTAAGTCATTCCCCTGGCTCAGAGGTGTGCTCCTAACTGTTTACACTTTGGTGCTGCCCAATTGGAATAAATTTTTGCTCAAATAAACTCTTAAAAAACTTTTAAGGGGCGCCTAGGTGGCTCAGTCGGTTAAGCGTCCGACTTCGGCTCAGGTCATGATCTCACGGTCAGTGAGGTCGAGTCCCGCGTCAGGCTCTGTGCTGACAGCTCAGAGCCTGGAGCCTGCTTCTGATTCTGTGTCTCCCTCTCTCTCTGCCCTTCCCCCACATGTGCTCTCTCTTTCGCTCAAAAATAAATAAACATTAAAAAAACTTTTTTAGGGGCGCCTGGGTGGCTCAGTCGTTTGGGCGTCCGACTTCGGCTCAGGTCATGATCTCGCAGTTCGTGGGTTCAAGCCCCGCGCCGGGCTCTGTGCTGGCGGCTCAGAGCCTGGAGCCTGCTTCGGATTCTGTGTCTCCCTCTCTCTCTGACCCTCCCCCGTTCATGCTCTGCCTCTCTCTGTCTCAAAAATAAATAAACATTAAAAAAAAATTTTAAGGTTTGTTTACTTATTTTGAAAGAGAGCACAAGTGGGGGAGGAGCAGAGAAAGGGGGAGAGAGAATCTCACGCAGGCTCCTGACTCTCAATGCACAGCCTAATGCAGGGCTCAAACACATGAACCTTGAGAGCATGACCTGAGCTGAAGTCAGAGGCATAACCGACTGAGCCACCTGGGCGCCCCAAACTATTGAAATATTTAATATGCTTCAATTTATCTTCTAACACATTGCTTGAGCCTTTTCATCTAACCATAAATAAAAAAAAGAAACCCGACTGAAATTTGCCAATACAAACACCAGAAATTTTCCATTTCCTTAAACAATTTTGAAGTGGATTTTGCCTCTTTTCACTCAGAGTTGCCTACTACAAACACCTACTGATGAAAACATAAAGCTCTCTTTGCTTGCTCTCACAATTTATTTTTAGTAACACCCCATAACTAACCATACTGTGCCACATCCCCATGCTTATCTCCAGGTCTAGAGTAAGAAGCCAGTGCTCACAAAAGCATTGATGATGGTGCTGGAGAGGAGCATGCAGGGAGTCTCTGCTCTAAATCAAATATGTACTTGTGATCAGTGCCTTGAAAAGGCACCATCATCTATATGTTTTCTCTTCTGTCTGCTATCCCCTCCCAAAACATAGGTACTCCAGTAGGGCGTAAAAACTAGTAAGACCCAGTCAAGAAGGAATAATAGCAGTTAGCACCCTACATTGTAGTATGTGAATGTTTTCCTAAAGATGTCTGCTTAATAATGGAGTTAAAGTTGCCAGAATATGTTCTTGGACGTGAAATGAGAAAACAAAACAAAATAAACTAAAGCAGGACCCTAATCACTTGAACTAGAATTTATGTTCTGGGGGTGCCTGGGTGACCGTCGGTTAAGCATCTGACTTTACTCAAGTCATTATCTCACAATTCGTGAGTTTGAGTTCCATGTCGGGATCTGTGCTGACAACTCAGAGCCTGCTTTGGATCTTCTGTCCCCGCCCCCCCCCCGACCCGCCCCTAAACATCAGAGAAAAAAAAAGAATTTATGTTTTGAACAAATGATGGGTTTTGGAAAATGAATAGGGAATGGTCTTCCAGAACAAAAAGATCCAAATAAATTTTGCTGATTTTTCCCCCATATTAGAGTAGTTAGGTTCACATTCTTACTCCACAGCTTTAAAGCAGGATGACGTTGGACATGTCTCCAGGCATCAATTTTACATAATCCTGTAACATGTTCCCACAGAGTTAGCACAGGGCATTGCACTTAGAAGGATGTAAATTAGTACATTTAGTAAATAAGGACATATTTTCATGAGTAAAAAAGTATGAATAATTCTTTTTTTTAAATTTTAAAAAAAATATTTTATCTATTTTTGAGAGAGAGAGAGAGCGCACACAAGTGAGGGAGGCACAGAGAGAGGGAGACACAGAAACTGAAGCAGCCTCCAGGCTCTGAGCTGTCAGCACAGAGCCCAACAAGGGGCCCAAATCCCTAACCGTGACATCATGACCTGAGCCGAAGTCCAGCGCTTAATCAAATGAGCCACCCTGGCGCCCCCAAAAATATGAATAATTCTTATGATGATTAATGTCTCCTGAAAAATGATATTTCTCCCTCTTTTTTTTTTTTCTATGTGTCACTAGGTCTATTGTTTCACTAGTAGAGTCTCCTAATCAAAGGTGTCCAGACTGCCAGAACAATCCATGGCCCACTTTTCTGATTTAATATATTCTTATGACACAGATATCTATCCAGAGATATTCTGGGCAAAAAGCACAACTTTATCATATAGTTGATAGATAGATGTCCACTTAGCACTATGTTAATAATTTTAAAAGGTTATGCATATATGTATTATAATTGAAAAAATATGGCATATGACATGACTCTGATTTCATTGTTGCTAAGCTTGACCGTATTCTTTCCTTTCTGGATGTGTCAAGAAATACATGAGGCACCTGTGCCCAGCTGGCTCAGTTGGTAGAGCATGTGACTCTTGATCTCGTGAGTTCAAGCCCCATGTTGGGCATGGAGCCTATAAAAAAAAAGTATATATATGTATATATGTGTGTGTATATGTATTTGTGTATATATATGTGTGTGTGTATATGTATATGTGTATATTTGTGTATGTGTGTATATATGTGTGTATATTTATGTATGTGCATGTGTACATGTGTGTGCGTGTATATGTGTGCATGTGTGTATGTATATGTGTGCATGTGTGTTTGTGCATATATGTATGTGTATATATACGTATACACACATGGCACTCTGATATCACATGCAAAGGAGAAACTCATGGCACCTTCCAGCATTAGAGGGAAAAAAGCACACAAGAAGTGATTTGCTAAATTCTGACAAAGAAGAACTTTAACAGAATATGACATGATATCAATATATATACCATTTTCTACTTGACCCCTTTTCCTCTGTCATCTAGCCCCAGTTTGCTAAAATGCTAAAATAAAATACACTTTACATTTTTGCCCAAAATACACTTACGGTAAGAGTGACAGAAAAAAATCAAGAAGTTTAGAATATCAGTTTAATTCAGGAGTTACATGTTAAAAGAATTGGAAAGGATTTTATTTTAAGGCTGTTTAGATGTTTACATTTGTTCTGGTGCTGGTTTTGCCACTTAATTTCAATCTTAATCTGTTGAATTATCTAATGTTTAACACTAAACAAGTCAACTTGCCTCTTTGGCCCTCTGTTTTCCCATCTAATAAATGAAGCATCCCTAAAATTTTCCTCTAGCCCTGTCTCTCTATGACCCTAAAATTGAGGGGAAAATGTATTCTATTCTTTAAAAATTGGTCATTTAACTAAGAAAAGGCAAACCATGCCCTTTGATCCTAGTAAATCCTACTAATGTGAAAAATCAATCTAGCCAAAAGTAATAATCCAAATGAAAGCAAGAACTTACATGCACATAGATGTTCACCATATTGCTTTTTATAAACCCCCCAAGTAAGGGTAGAGTAAATGTCTGACAATAGAGGGATGGTTAATCAAATTAGGTTACATTCTCAATGTGATATTTTGCAGCTATAAATGATATTTGAGTAACTACATGAAAAAACTTATGATATACTTATTAATTGAAAACAGCAGACTTTTAAATTGTGTATACACTATGATTTCCTTGATGTAAAAATGTGCACATGTAGAAAATTGCTGGAAGGAAAAAGATTATTCTATTTTGCTAGAATCCTGAAAATTATTTTTTGATAGTCCAAATCTTCTATTATATTGTTTTCATATGAAAAATAGTACAAGGAGGGGCACCTGGGTGGTTCAGTCAGTTAAGTGCCCGACTTCAACTCAGGTCATGATCTCACATTTCCTGAGTTTGAGCCCCGCATAGTGCAGAGCCTGCTTGGGACTCTTTATCTCTCCCCCTCTCTCTGCCCCTCCACCACTTGCAAGCGTGCACTCTCTCTCCAAATAAATAAATACACTTAAAAGAAAAAAAGAAAAATACTACAAGGAGAAAAAAGCCTGGGAAAAAATAATTGTTCCCAGTTCTTTCCTGAAGAGAGATCCTGTTTCCTTTTCTAAGAAGCTCTTTGATGCCCCTCCAAAAATTTTAAATTTTTTAAAAATTAAGATATACTTGGGGCGCCTGGATGGCTCAATTGGTTGAGCGGCCGACTTCGGCTCAGGTCACGATCTCACGGTCCGTGAGTTCGAGCCCCGCATCGGGCTCTGTGCTGACAGCTCGGAGCCTGGAGCCTGTTTCCGATTCTGTGTCTCCCTCTCGGTGTCCCTCCCCCGTTCATGCTCTGTTTCTCTCTGTCTCAAAAATAAATAAACGTTAAAAAAAATTTAAAAATATAACTTACTTTAGCAAAAAAAAAAAATTAAGATATACTCGATGAATAAAATTGTGTACGTTTAAGATGTACAATGTGTTGGTTTGATGTATTTATATTTTACAATATGATTACTGCCACAGCATCAGCTAACGTCTTAATCACATCACATAATTATCATTGCTGTTTATGGTGAGAACAATTAAGATCCAGTCCCTTAGCGACTTCAAAGTGTATAATATTGTCGACTATATTCCCTATGCGGTGTGTGAAAGAATTTCAATCTAAAATAGAACCGGAGGATATGAAATGGAGAATCTCACATAGGCACCCTCAGAAGAACAAAGCTTTAAAACCGAGAGGCTACTTTTCCATGTATGCCTAATTTACAGAAGACCCAAGACTTATGTCCTGACCAGTGAGTGGCAAGAATCTCTCCCCATCCTGAAGCCCGTGAGCTTACTGCGTGGACTCTGGCTGGACTTCCCCTCTTCATGCTCTTTGCCCGTGGATATAGATCACCCCAAACTCTCAAGTGACTCTTGTGGCTTACTGCAGCATGAATTTACTGAATTGCAATTCCTCTGCTATTCCAAAATAAACTCAATTTCTGGTCATTCAAGCTTGCCTCAGTTTACCTCTTTATTTAACTTGACATGAGAATCAGATCTTTAGAACTTATTTATTTACTAGTTGCAAGTTTGTACCCTTAGATATCTCTCCTCTACCCCCACTCCCCAGCCCCTGTACCCATCACTCTGACCTGTTTCTGTGAGTTCAGCTTTTTTGGATTCCACATATAAGTCATATCATATAGTATTTATCTTTCTCTTCCTGACTTACCTCACTTAGCATCATGCCCTCAAGATGCATCCATATTGTTGCAAATAGCAGGATTTCCTTTAATCTCATGGCTGAATAATAATAAGTAAATAAATATATTTAAATATATATATATGTACATATATATAGTGTGTGTGTGTGTGTGTGTGTGTGTGTGTGTGTATGTGTGTGTGTTTACTGCAGCTTCTTTATCCATTCATCCATTGACAGACACAGGTTGTTTTCATACCTTGACTGCTGTAAATAAGGTTTCAACGAACATGGAGGTAAGGTATCTCTTTGAAATATCGATTTCAGCTTCTTTGTATATATACCCAGGAGTCAGATTGCTGAATCATATGGTAGTTCAATTTTTTTTCTTTTTTGAGGAACTGTCATACTGCTTCCCATAATGGCTATACATTTTACATTTCCATCAACAGTGTATAGGGGCTCTTTTTTCTCCACATCCTCACCAATATGTTATCGCTTGTCTTTTTTTTTAAGTTTATTTATTTATTTTGAGAGATACAGAGAGAACATGAGTGGGGGGAGGGACAGAGAAAAAGGAAGAGAGAGAATCCCAAGCAGGCTCTACCCATGGTCAGCAGGCAGTGCGGAATGCGGGACTCAAACTCACGAAACTTCAAGATTATGACCTGAGCCAAATCAAGAGTCGGTTGCTTAACTGACTGAGCCACCCAGACTCCCATTATTGGTTGTCTTTTTGATAATAGTCATCTTAACAGATGTGAGGTGATATCTCATTGTTTTGATTTGCATTTCCCTGATGATGAGTGATATTGAGCATATTTTCATATACATATTGGCCACTTGTATGTGGAATAGAAAAATATCTATTCAAGTTCTTTGCCTGTTTTTTAATTGCATCATTGGCTTTTTTGCTATTAAGCGGTATGAGTTCTTTATACATTTTTTATATTAACCCCTTAGCAGATATGTTTGATGAGTATTTTCCCCATTTTGTAGAATGCCTTTTCATTTTATTGATTATTTCTTTTGCTGTGCAGAAGCTGTTTAGATTAATGTAGTCTCAGTTGTCTATTTTAGTGTCTGTTGCTTGTGCTTTTGGTGTCTAATCTAAAGAAATCATTACCCAGACCAATGTCAAAGATCTTATCCCCTGTTTTGTCTAGTTTGATGGCTTCAGAGCTTCCATTTAAGTCTTTGCCCCATTTCAAGTTGTTTTTTGTGAATGGTGTAAGGGGTTCAGTTTTATTCTTCTGCATGTGGATATCCAGTTTTCCCAATACCATTCATTGAAGATACTCTTCTTTCCCCATTGTGTGTTCTTAGTACTCTTGTCAAAAATTGGTTGACCATATATGTATGAGTTTATTTCTGGGTTCTCGATTTTGTTCCATTGATCTATGTGTCGGTTTTTATGCCAGTACTGATATATGTTATAATATGATCCATAACTGATAAATTTCAATATGATACATAATTGATACACAGGGTAATAGGATGAACCTTGAAAATGCTACACTACTTAAAAAGAGCCAGTCACAAAGGCCACATACTAGGGGTACGTGGGTGGCTCAGGCGGTTGGGCATCTGACTTGGGCTCAAGTGATGATCTCATGGTTTGAGAGTTCAAGCCCCACATCTGGCTCTCTGCTGTTGGCACAGGGCCTACTTTGGATCTCTGTACCCCCCTGTCTCTGCCCCTCCTCCACTCATTCTCTCCCTTTCTCTCTCTCTCTCTCTCTCTCTCAAAGTAAATAAATAAATACAACTTAAAAAAAAAAAAGACCACATATTATATGAATCTGTTTGCTTGAAATGTCCAGAATGGCAAACCATATATTAAAAAAAGTAAATTAATGATTGCTTAGGGATGTGGGAGAAGGAGGATTATGGAGTGTGGATACACTGCCATCAGGTACAGAGTTCCTTTTTAGAGGTGATGAAATGTTCTAAATGTAGATCATGATAAATGCCACACAACTCTGTGAATGTACTAAACACCAATGAAGAAGGACACTTTAAAAGATTTATATAATATGTGGATTACATATCAATAAAGATGTTTTTATTTTTTCTTTATTTCATTTTTAGTAAGCTCTATACGCAGTTTGGGGCTCACACTCAGGACCCCAAGTTCAACACTCACATGCTCTACCCACTGAGCCAGTCAGGTGCCCCCAGATGTTTTAAAATTTTAAATGTGGGGCGCCTGGGTAGCTCAGTCGGTTAAGCATCCAACTCTTGGTTTCAGCTCAGGTCATGATCTCACGACTCAGGAGTCTGAGCCCCACATCAGGATCTGTGCTGACAGCACAGAGCCTGCTTGGGATTCTGTGTCTCCCTCACTCTCTGCCCCTCCCCAACTTATGCTTTTTTTTTTATTCCCTGTCTCCCTGTCTCAAAAATAAATAAGTAAACATTAAAAAAATGAGATGAAACGAAATGAAATTTTAAATGTAACCTATCATATCATTCCAAAACTTAGGTTCCATGAGACATTTTTTAAAGTAATGCAGAAATATTTTAAATGTCAATGTTATAATGCGCTTGATATTACATGTGTTGCAGCTAACGTGAGATGAAAGCGTGTGGACGTCCATTTAGAAATTGGCAAGTGGCTAGCTTTTCCAAAATCCTATTGCAAGGTGTGCCAGCAAATAGCCTGAGTAACCCTGGATTAGAAGAAGGAAGTTCAGCTGAAGGGTTATTGCCGGCGTTCACAGGAGCACTTAACACTTCCCCAGAGGCAATTGCAGTGGGAAAAAGAAGGCAAATATTTATTCATTCACCCATAAACTCTTAAAAGTAAGTCTTCAAGAAAAATTTGTTAAGTAAACCTTGGAAAGGTCAATGGTGTCCGAGGCGGCTTTACAGTATACGGCTCATTATCCCACACAAAGTAATTACCACAAGAAAAATGATTTCCTGTTTAGAGCAGAAATAGAATGTGTAGATTTTCACAAGGAGTCTCAAACTCTCCCTTTAGCCAATGTATTTGCTCTCTTTGCCTGAGTAGTCCTTTTGCTGTGTTCCCTCACCAGTTCTAAAGTGGACCCATTCAAGATGCCTGTTTTCAGGGCTCCTGGGTGGCTCAGTCAGGTGAGCGGCTCACTTGGGCTCAGGTCATGATCTCACAGTTCCTGAGTGTGGGCCCTGCACCGGGCTCTGTGCTGACAGCTCAGAGCCTGGAGCCTGCCCTGGATTCTGAGTCTCCCTCTGCCTCTGCCCGTCTCCTGCTCATGCTCTGTCTCTCTGTCTCTCTCTCTCAAAAATAAATAAACACAAAAAAATAATTTTTAAAAAGCGGGGGTGGTGGGGAGAGGAAAGTGCCAGATCATGGCGCCTACTTGATTCATTTCTAGAATGAATGAGTCACTCCTCAAAGAATGGAGACCCTGTGAGAACAGGTTTCTTTTTTTGGGGGGAAGAGAATGGGAGAGAGCCTTGTTGTAAGTACGACCTTTCCAGTCGGTCACGGTAAATGGAAGGAATCCCCGACTGCCTGGTGCCTACCTCTGCAACTTCAAGTCAGTGAGAAAGCTCTGTGCTCTGAGGGTCTTTGTTCAGAAAGGAAATTATCACAGGGAGCAGGGGCGTGGCCATTGCTTTCTTAAGGTGCAAGTGGGTTTGTCAAATCATCGAAGCGCTGATGTACTTTCTGCCTGTTTGTTTATCAGGTGGTCATAGATAAGCTACCAGAAGTTTTAAAGTTTGGGACTGGAAGATTTAGCAGTTATTCCATGACTGACAGGAAGGTTGCTGTTTTAGGCAAAATACATGGTAAGAACTGGGAAGAATTCCTGTCCTATCCTCCTAATCACTGCTACGGGTTTCCAAAATCCCAGCATTGGAGAGCCACCCTTTTGTGTCAAAGAACTCGGCAGCACCTCTCCAAGCCTCAGCTTTGAGAAGCCCCTGGGAGCTAGTAACTCATTAAATACCCTGTCCTCCTTAACCCTTTCTGATGCTAATTAGTCGATCTACTACTGACCACCAAGCCTTAAGTTCAATCCTGGGCCTTGCCTACAAAGAGTTCACAGTGTAATTGCACAGAAGAGAAGGCGTAGAAAGCGGAGATGGTCATATAAATTCCTTTATAAGAGAATCAAATACAGGGGCACACAATGAGCTCTAGAAAACTACTGGGAGGCAAGCTTTATCAATTCTTCCCTCTCTCGGGAATTGTCAGTTATTTCCTCTATCTGGAAACATTCAGGGATTTCTTCCACCTAAACAAAATAAGAACAGCAACACAAAATTATCCTAGGACACTGCAGTCTCCTCCTCCCCCCTATTTCCCTGTGACTTCACGGCCCTAAATCCTTGAAAATGTAGTCTCTAATTCCCTTCATTCTTGTTTTCTCTCAAAATCGTTCTAGTCAGACCATACAGCCCCCACTGTGCCATCAAAATATCCAGTGGTTTCCACAGCACTAAATCTCACGGTCAATGATGAGCATTTCGCTTATTTGATGTATTAGCAGTCTTTGGCTCAGTGATCTCCCTTCCTTGAAATATTTTCTTAATGTAGCCTCCCCAGGAAACCACTTTTGTTTTTTAACTCAGTGAGTATTCTTGGTTTCTTTTCTTTTTTTGACCATTCTTCCAGATCTCTAAACATTGAATATTTTAGACCTAGTCTTGTGATTACTTCTGTTGTCTCTGCATGGATTCCTGAAAGATTTCATCTAGTTTTGGGGCTTTAATTGCCACAATTTGCTGGCAACTCCCAAATTTATATGTCCATTTGAAACTTAGTATACTCAGGACCAAACTCTGGATCTTTTCCCCAAACCTGCCCTGAATCATCCTTTCAGTCGCTCAGGCTAACTACTTGGAAATCATGCTTGACTTCTTTTGGGATCTCAGATCCCGTTTCCAATTTCCAATAAATCTGTACATCATCTTTCAACTTATGAAATTTGTCCAATCTAATAAATTTTTCTGTTTATTCTATCTTTCAATTTAACACATAAATCTTTACAATAAGGACTAAGTAAACAAGGTCTATTGCATTAAGTAGATTAAGGTCTGGATATGTGAAGAATCAGAAAAAAAATTTTTTAATTTACATCCAAATAAGTCAGCATATAGTGCAACAATGATTTCAGGAGTACATTCCTTAAAGGCCCTTACCCATTTAGCTCATCCCCCCCTCCCACAACCCCTCCAGTAACCCTGTTTGTTCTCCACATTTATGAGTCCTTCCGTTTTGTCCCCTCCCTGTTTTTATATTATTTTTGTTTCCCTTCCCTTATGTTCATCTGTTTTTCTCTTAAAGTCCTCATATGAGTGAAGTCTTATCATATTTGTCTTTCTCTGACTAATTTTGCTTAGCATAATACCCTCCAGTTCCATCCACGTAGTTGCAAATGGCAAGATTTCATTCTTTTTGATTGCCGTGTAATACATACACACACACACACCACACCTTCTTTATCCATTCATCCATCCATGGACATTTGGGCTCTTTCCATACTTTGGCTACTGCTGATAGTGCTGCTATAAACATTAGGGTGCATGTGCCCCTTCGAAACAGCACACCTCTATCCCTTGGATAAATACCTAGTAGTGCAATTGCTGGGTCGTAGGGTAGTTCTATTTTTAGTTTTTTGAGGAACCTACCTCCATCCTGTTTTCCAGAGTGGCTGCACCAGCTTGCATTCCCACCAACAATGCAAAGAGATCCTCTTTCTCCGCATCCTGGCCAACATCTGTTGTTGCCTGAGTTGTTAATGTTAGCCATTCTGACAGGTGTGAGGTCGTATCTCAGTGTGGTTTTGATTTGTATTCCCTTGATGATGAGTGATGTTGAGCATTTTTTCATGTGTCAGTTGGCCATCTGCATGTCTTCTTTGGGGAAGTGTCTCTTCATGTCTTTTGCCCATTTCTTCACTGGATTATTAGTTTTTTGGGTGTTGAGTTTGATCAGTTCTTTATAGATTTTGGGTACTAACCCTTTATCTGATATGTCATTTGCAAATACCTTCTCCCATTCTGTCGGTTGCCTTTTAGTTTTGCTGATTGTTTCCTTTACTGTGCAGAAACTTTTAATTTTGATGAAGTCCCAATAGTTCATTTTTGCTTTTGTTTCCCTTGCCTCTGGAAACATGTTGAGTAAGACGTTGCTGCAGCCAAGATCAAAGAGGTTTTTGCCTGCTTTCTCCTTGAGGATTTTGATGGCTTCCTCTCCTACATTTAGGTCTTTCATCCATTTTGATTTTATTTTTGTGTATGGGTAAAAAAGCGGTCCAGGTTCATTCTTCTGTATGTTGTCCAGTTTCCCCAGCACCACTTGCTAAAGAGACTGTCTTTATTCCATTGGATATTCTTTCCTGCTTTGTCAAAGATTAGTTGGCCATCCATTTGTGGGTCCACTTCTGGGTTCTGTATTCTATTCCATTGATCTGAGTTTCTGTTTGTGCCAGTGCCATACTGTCTTGATGATTATAGCTTTGTAGTATAGCTTGAAGTCTGGGATTGTGAT
The DNA here is from genome assembly GCF_014898765.1 of Herpailurus yagouaroundi. NCBI lineage: Eukaryota > Metazoa > Chordata > Mammalia > Carnivora > Felidae > Herpailurus > Herpailurus yagouaroundi. The sequence continues at coordinate 30,864,989 of NW_024412417.1, read as the reverse complement.
GCCTCCTGCTTTGGTTTTCTTTTTCAAGATTGCTTTGCCTATTCAGGGTCTTTTCTGATTCCATACAAATTTTAGGATTATTTTTTCTGAATCAGAATATTAAATGAGCAATCACATGCAGTATGTCAAGTTTAATATCAGGTGTATTAGCTATAATTAGGTTTACTTTCCTTTTTTTTTTTTTTTTTTTTTTTTTTTTTAGAGAGAAAGAGAGAGAGAGCATGAGCACACAAGCAGGGGAGAGGGGCAGAGGGAGAGAGATAATCTTAAGCAGGCTCCATGCTCAGCACAGATCCTGAAGTGGGGCTCGATCCCATGACCCTTGGATCATGACCTGAGCTGAAATCAAGGGTTGGACACTTTACCAACTGAGCCACCCAGGTGCCTCAAGTTTGCTTTCCTTGAAGAGAAAACCAAATAGAGCTTTTAAAAGATATAAATGTATTTCTCTTTCATGTAAAATGAATGAATTAATCTTTTTTAAAAAAATGTTTATTTCCAGAGCAAGAGAGAGAGCATGAGCAGGGGAGGGGGCAGAGGGAGAGAGAGAGAGAGAGGGAGAGAGAGAATTCCCTGTCAGTGCAGAGCCCTACATGGGACTTGACCCCACAAACCGTGAGATCACGACCTGAGCTGAAATCAAAAGTTGGACGCCTAACAAACTGAGCCACTCAGGCACCCCTCAAGCAATCAGTCCCAGCAGTAGAATAGTCCAGGTCGAATACAACATCTCCACAGAGTTACCAGGGACCCAGACTCCTGTTTTCCTGCTCTGCTATTCTTAGTACATGACTTCCATCCTCAAGGTCCACTTCTGGTCCCAGACAGCTCTTGGCTACATAGCCGGCATGTGCACATGCGAGGCTGGCTCAAGGAGGAAACCGAACGAGTAAAGAGAGAACTGCCAGCCAAGCCTGCATCCTGTAGGTAGCTTTCCACAGGTCCCACACAGTACTTCCACTCACGTTGTATTGGCCAGAAATTAGTCACATTGCCATATCTGGCTGCAAAAAGATGATGGGAAATGTATTATTCTAATATGTACGTTGCTATTCCAGATAAACTGGGGTTCTATTAGTAAGAAGGGGAAATTGGATATTGATTGGTGACAGGCATTCTGTGCCACAAATACAGTGTGTTACAGGTATGCAGATGAGGGGACAGAAACCCAAATTTGGGAGGTCAGAGAAATATTCCAAGAGGAAATGATCTCTGCACCCACCCCAGTTTGCCCTGATTTAGAGTTACATCTGCACATGTCTGTCTTCTCACTGGACTGTGAGCCCTGAGAGAGCAGGTACTATTTCCTCTTCAGATCTGTAACTCCCACGGGGGACCTTTGTACACAGCAGATCCCCAATATATTTTTGGTATATTGAGATAAAGGTTATGAACTTTTTAAAGAGGAAGAGGGTAAGATGTGTCAGTTTTGCTAGAACTTTCACTATCTTTAGGCTTCACACACACACACACACACACACACACACACACACACAAACACACATACACACACACACACACACACACACACAGACACAAATACCTCAGGCTTTATATCACAAAGACAGCTTACATAAATAATTCTTTGGAACATTTATAATCTGTAACCCTTAAAAGGTCTTCTCACTTTTTACTCATCTCATTGAGCAGACCTTCCCCCGCTTCCTCTACTCCCACCCTCACCCTGCCCTAAAAGTCCAAACTTGGCCCAGAGCCTAACAGACAGGCCAACTTCAAAATCAGTCCAGATAATAGGATTTTGTAGGTAAGGAGCAGTGACTCAGGGTTGCAGAGACCATGACTTGCCATCCTCTCACGGAACACAGCTCTTGGAATAGGCATTGACTATAAAACCAACATTTAGACACAGATCGTTACCGTAACTGATTCCCACATGAATCACATTAGCTATTTCCGGATTTATGGGGTTATCTAAAGTTGAACATGACAACTGCTACTTTAAAGAATCTAAAACCCAAACTAAGACAGATCCTGACGACCAGGGGAAATTTAAGAGCAGTTGCTAAACACACTTTCTCTTATTCTGTCTCATTTGTCATAGCTGGTTTGAGATTACACATAGGAGTGCCTCTGTGGAATGACAGCTGATTTACCCAGAAATGAAACCTCGCCTCTAACAGCCAGTTACCTTCCTGTTTGGTTTCGTATTCTGTTATTGAGAAATGCATGTCTCTATATACGTTAATAATGGCAAAGCGGATGGAAACTTGGCTGCCATGTCTAGACATTGGCCGAGACTGGATCTGGCGGGAGACTTGGTCCAGCTTGAACCTAGATTATTTCCTGACCCTGAATTGCCTCTTCCCACTTTCCAATTCTGAGACAGCCTGATATAGGCATGCTGCCACTTGCCTCAACTCCAACATCTGTGCGTTATCAGTTGGGTGTGGAGGAGAGAAAGCAGACTGTACCCCCTTCAGATGCTGCCCTGTAGATATGGAGAGGCAGTTGGAATGCAGATTTCCGAGGATCCCTAAGATGTGCTCTTAAGCGCTCTTCAACAGATGAGCTTCTTAGAACTTTTTCTTATCTCTTAGGAAAAGGAGATAATTTTCTCTGTTACGTTTCCGGTTTTTGCATGTGATGATTTGTGAAGAAGCTATAAAGCCATGAAGTTCAACTTACTCTCTCGGACAGTAGTACTGTCAAACAGGGCAAACTGATAAGCTCATGAAGTTAGATAACATAAAGGTAACCAGGACCTTTTCATTCTGGTCTTCAGCCTGAGAAGCACCTTAAGCACGGCATCTCAAGGAAGAAAGGAGAAAAGCTACCCTTACAAACAGGAAAATGCTCCTTTTATTTCATTAAGTCTCCAGAAATCTCGAAAATCCAGAAAACCCAGTTGGTTGAGATATTTAGTCCTGTGGACAACGGAATAGGGGAAGCAAAGAGGCAAAGCATCACAGAGCTGTGGCGTATCTTAGACTTCGAATCCAATGCTCTTGTGTTCCAGAAGGTGACGCCAAGAACTGGAGGCATGAAGTCAGAGGTTTAAAACCTAGCTCCAGTATAAGGATGTGCTCACAAATCTAACACCTATCTTAGAACCTCGTAAACTCAGTTGTTTATTGCCACCTTTTGCAGAAATAAGACTGCATGTTTACTAATTTATTTGCTTTTGACTGGAATTACATCAGCTCAGTGTGGTGGACTAGTTTCCCAAGCTAAAATGAAATAATAAATGTCTAATGAATGCAAGATGGCCTAATGGAAAGAGTAGGAGTTTAATCCTAGCTCTATTAATCTGTAGTAAATTGAACAAGTTACTTAAACTCTCTGAGCCACAGCTTTTTCATCCATAAAACAGAGCTAATTCTCACCTGGCAGGGTTAACAAAAAGATTTTGGATAACGTGTGGAAAGGATCCAATATGGGGTTTAACACTGCTTGTGCTCAATAAATAGTAATTATTATTATCACTGTCCTTATTAAATAATAAGAAGACAAATCCCCAACTTGAAGGCGAGAAGACAGCTCATTGAATCATATCTCTACAGAGTCAAAGGACTCATTGCAACTTTTGCAGGGAAACTTCTTTTCTATTTATAAAAAAAAACACCTCAGCTTTTCCACCTGGGGGCTTATATCCGGGCCTCTGCTTAAGCCCTTGAATCTCCCAAGGAAGTGTCCCTCAAAACTTCTTGTCCTGAATTATGCCGTGTTCTTGGATATACTTCCATCCCACATACATTTGTTGTGTTCTGAATATTTCTGGGGTTGCCATGGTTTCGAATACTCATTTCTCATCACAGCAGAACGTTGGAGCTGAGAGGTTACCATGTAAGGGAGGGAAGAGGCAGGCATGGTCATACCACACTTCTAGGTTATTTCCTACAATGTGGTCTCAAATTACCAGTCAATCCTTGTATTTTCCTTACTTATCAAACGGGATCATTACACCTATTTCCCAAGTTTGTCGTGGGGATTGCATGGACTAGTGCATGTTAAAACATGACTTTCTTTTACTCCATCTAAATTAAGCTGCTGAAATCCTTTGAGGGGCAAGAAGAGGTCCCAGAGAGCGTGGATTGTGTCGCTTAGTTATATGTGTGACTCCAGAGCTGAGCAAAGACTCGGGCACATAGTATGCATCGCACTCTGTATGTATCAGGAGTCAGACACGTATGAGGGGTGGTCTATGGACATACCTTCCTTGAGGGTCATAAGCTTTTATGGTCTACCTAGTTTTAGTCAGGTCTTTTGTCAAATTCCTGAGGGGAACTTGAGGGGGAGTAGGTGGTATCTGTTACATTCTTTTTTTTTAAATTAAAAAAAAATTTTTTAAATGTTTATTTCTGAGGGAGAAAGAGAGAGAGAGAGAGCAGGGGAGGGGCAGAGAGAGAGAGGGAGACACAGAATCCAAAGCAGGCTCCAGGCTCTGAGCTGACAGAGCCTGACAAGGGGCTCAAACTTGTGAACTGCTGATCTGAGCCGAAGTCAGCCACTTAACCAACTAAGCCACCCAGGCGCCCCAGTGTCTGTTACATTCTCAAGAGGGACCTTATGCCTGAGGGGATTGCTGTGGTCAGCCACTCCCAGCATTGTTCCAAAACACATGTTTTTCCCCACCCAGGGACCTCAGGTCCTAATCTTTCCCTCTCTGCCTACTGCACTGTATCTTTTCCTATCATATTTTCACTCTTTTAGAAAAGGGCCCCTCAGGGGCACCTGGGTGGCTCAGTCAGTTGAGTGTCTGACTCTTGGTTTCCACTCAGGGCATGATCTCACGGTTCGTGAGTTCGAGCCCCTCATCGGGCTCTGTGCTGACAGCAAGGAGCCTGCTTGAGATTCTGTCTCCCTCTCTCTCTGCCCCTCCCCCACTCGTTCTCTATGTCTCTCTCAAAATTAATAAAAATAAACTTTAGAAAAGGGCGCCCCACCTGAATGGTATTCTCCTCAGCCTCCACAAAACGTCCTTCATGCTGCCATGGCATTACCTTTGTTCGTGTATTTCATTCCATTTTGAATGCCTCTTCCTTTCCAGCCTTTCGAAATTTTATCCTCCTTTCAAGATAGAAACTTGCATGCAGAGACCCGCATGATGTCTTTCATGGATTCCCTCACCATCTGCCTTCCATGTGTCTCTTTCCCACTCCTTCCTAAATACAACAGGTCCCAGGTCCCCCCATCCTGTTACTCCCTGGCAACCTGTCCATACCTCCCTCACAGCACTGCATGGACTTGCCGGGTTGGCTTCTGTGACTTATCTTTGTTAGAATATGAACTTCTTGCCAGGAAGATTTGCTTCATTTTTTATCTCCCAGAGTAGGGAACCTGGCAGGCATCCACTCCATTTGATGGGATCACATTGATTTAGTTGGAACTGACAGCAGTTTGTGAAATCATTTGCCTCTGCTGCTTCTCACATTCTTGTTGACCATTTACTCTAATTACCTCTTACTGGAGTGGTATAGTCAGGTTAGTTTCTTGAGATGGGAAATTAAAACAGCAAACAGGATTGAGTGGGGTGGGGCTGCCTGCAAGGTGATTATAAAGGATTTGAAGGCGGTACTGTGGAGACATGCAAATCAGTACCACGAACCCACCCCACCTTATTCTGAGTTTTGTAGTTTCTAGCATTTTCTTTTGGGAGGAATTAGCCTGATGCGTCAAGGGTTGGTCTAACAACCAGCTGACTGGAATATGTGTGAACTCTGTAACTCTTTGGATGACTTTAATTGTCAAAGTGTCTTCTGGGAGAGCCTTAACCATAGGTTTGGTTTTGAAAACAAGCAGGAGGATGAGAAAGCTATGCTGTTCACATGTGTCTGAGTTTACATTGTACTTAAGTTTTTTAAAGCATTTTATAAAGGAGCTTTTAATAAGATAATCATTTTTTTTGTAAAAGCAATACTTAAAAAGAAAATGCTTAATGATTAAGAAAAGATTAGGAATTGGGGGACCTGGGTGGCTCAGTCAGTTAAGGGTCTGACTTCAGCAAATAATTGTAAATGAATTCATCACACTTTGAAGACGCCACAGGCTTTCAGCTTCGGCTTCAGGTCGTGATCTCATGATCAGTTAGTGAGTTCGAGCCCCACATCGGGCTCTGTGCTGACAGCTCAGAGCCTGGAGCTTGCTTCAGATTCTGTCTCCCTCTCTCTCTGCCCCTCCCCCACTCAAACTCTGTCTCTCTCAAAAGTAAATAAAAAGATTTTTTTTAAAAATGTTTTTTAAAGAAAAGCTTAGGCAGGGGCACCTGGCTGGCTCAGTCTGTGAGCATATGACTCTTGATCTTGGGGTTCTGAGTTCAAGCTCTACGTTGGGGACAGAGATTACTTAAAAAAAGAAATTAGAACAAGGACACCTGGTTGGCTCAGTTCTTTAAGCATCCAACTTCAGTTCAGGTCATGATCACGGGTCGTGGGTTCGAGCCCTGTGTTGGGTTCTGTGCTGACAGCTCAGAGCCTGGAGCCTGTTTCCAATTCCGTGTTTCCCTCTCTGCCCCTCTCCCACTTGTGCCCTGTCTCTCTCTGTCTCTCAAAAATAAATAAATGTTAAAAAAAAATTTAATAATTAAAGATGATTGTGTTCTTATTCTGTAAATATGCAATTTGGGATATCATGTCTTACCATTTTGATACACATATCCTTTTTTTTTAAATTTTTTTAACGTTTATTTTTGAGAGAGAGAGAGAGAGAGACAGAGCATGAACGGGGGAGGGTCAGAGAGAGAGGGAGATACAGAATCTGAAACGGGTTCCAGGCTCTGAGCTGTCAGCACAGAGCCCGATGCGGGGCTGGAACTCACGGATCGTGAGATCATGACCTGAGCCAAAGTCAGACGCTTAACCGACTGAGCCACCCAGGGGCCCCAATACACATATTCTTATTAACATATGTTGTTTGGCATTCAATAAGGATTTCCTCTTGGGGAATCAGAGTGCCAGGTTTTAGGTCTGTTACTAATTGTGTGACGCTGGGTATGCTGTTTAATCTCTAGAATTTAGTTTCGTTGGCGACAAAATGCTAATTTGGATGATGTAACTACTAAGATCCTTTAGGGCTCACAAATTCTGAGTTTGTAACATCATGTAAATTAAAATGTGCAGTTCTGGTCTCCCTTTATTTTATTTTTTAAATTAATTAATTATTAATTAATTATTATTATTATTATTATTGTTTTTAAGTAAGCTCTAGGCCAACCATGGGGCTTGAACTCATGACCCTGAGATCCAGAGTCGCATACTCTACCGACTGAGTCAGCCAGGCACCGCTGTTCTCCCTTTATTTCAAAAATTAGAAAAGCAGAGCTCAGAGAGAGTTAACAATGTTAACGGTATTTTGCAGACAGAATTTGGTGTTTCGGAGCATGAGTTCTAGGGACGGAATGCCTGGGTTTGAATCTCGCTCCCACTTTTGCTTGCTCTGTGACTTTAGACAAGTTGTGTAAATATTCTGTGCTTCTTTTATCACCTATAAAATGGGCGATGTTGATGAATGATACCTGTGTGATAAGGTCGATGCAAAGATTTATCAATTAGCATGTGTTAAATGCTAAGAGCGGCGCCTGATTCATCAGAAGTATTAAATGTCATTTCCCACCTTGACCCAATATCCCACACCAGATAACAAAACAAAGGGTCCAGGAACCAAGTCTCCTGGCTGCACAAACAGTACATTTTACACTGTACCACATGCCCCCTAATGGCGTGCTTTAATTAACTATCAACACATATACAAACAGAGAGACTGAGTCCGCTATGTATTCTGTGCTGTGCTAAGCACCTTACCACCTTTTCTCTTCATTTCTCACAGTGATCCTGTCAGGTGAGTGTTTTCCAGCTACAGCACCTTACCTGCAATTTCAGAATGACAGAAGCCCCGAACACTGAAAATGCTTCAGTATTCATTGGATGACTTCACTGGAACTCCTTTGCAGGCAAAAATCTGACTTGAATGGACATAAAGCAATGTGTAGACTTTCTTCCATTTAGTGTGAACATGAGCATGATTCACTAGAGAAAGTAAATGTTTTTATAATGGAGAGCTGTCTCAAATCCCCTGAAGATGTTAATATGCATTATTAGGTTGTTAGATAATACATAATGTTTGCACTGCATTCCCTTTTATTATTTGAAACTTCTAAATTTTATCTTTTTAGGGTGACACAAATGTTTTATGACTGCGGTGCCTGGGTGGCTCAGTTCAGCGACCGACTCTTGATTTCGGCTCAGGTCATGATCTCACAGTTCATGGGACTGAGTCCGCATCAGGCTGCCAGCATAGGGTCTGCTTGGGACTCTCTCTCTCTCTCCCTCTCTCTCTCTGCCCCTCCTCCCCACTCTCTCTTTCTCTAAATAAATAAATAAACTTAAAAGCGTGTTTTATAATTGGACTGTGAGGACAGTTGTACAATTCTGTCAATTTACTTAAACAATCGCTGCGGGCACCTGGGTGACTCAGTGGGTGGAGCGTCTGACTCTTGCTTTTGGTTCAGGTCATGATCCTAGGACAATGGGATCGAGCTCAGCGTTGGGCTCCACACTGGGTATGGAGCCTGCTTGCAATTCTTTCTCTCTTCCTCCCTCTGCCTCTTCCCGCTCATGCTCTCTCTCTCTAAAACAAATAAACAAACAAATAAGTAAATAAAAGTACACATGCATTTGAAGATACATATATCATTGAATTGGGTGTGCCTGGCTAGCTCGATCAGTGGTGCATGCGACTCTTGATCTCAGAGTTGTAATTTCAAGGATGTTGGGTATAGAGATTACTTAAAATCTTAAAAAAAAAAAAAAAAGCACTGAATTGTACACAGAAAACACATCAATGTACATAATATTTAAATTTTACCTTAATAACACTATGTTCAAAAGGTCATTATGGAAAGATAAACATACATAATTATTAGGAACAAAAAAATTAATTAAGGAACACCTGTAACCTTTCAAGTTTAACATCCCCGCTGACCATGGTGTTTGGTGTTTTAGACTGAAGCTAGACTTGGCTGATAAAAGGACTTGAGTGCTGTCTACACAGGATTTGAATCTGTGATGACATGTGAGTCAATTTGATAGCAGTTTTCACAAAAGAGAAAGAAACCACACACACAACATACACAAAATAGACTAAAAAAGAGTAGTAAAAAGAAGTTTCAAAAAATTAATGAAATTAAATAATTCCAAATACTGCTTCTTTTATCATTTTTCTTGAATCACCCCATTCCATCAGAATTCATTTCCTCCTTATGGGCCTCCACAGACTTTTATGATTCTGTAAGGAAACTTAACAATATAGTCTAGTCATCTGAATTTGTTTTATAGAATAGTAAGCCCCTAGACAGCAAGGATAGTTCTATTCATTTTTGTATTACTTGTGGTTCATAAAGATGCTTAAATAAGGGTCTAATGAGTATCTGAATTATATTGAAAGACCACTTCTTCAGTAAGTTTATACGTGAAAAGTCTATTATTTTTCTCCTAAATTCCAAAATACTTCTGATCCCAAGTTTTGACTAAGAGATTATAGGTCACTATTACCACACCAGTTTCACAAAAACAGATGGTTGGAGATGTTAAGTTACTTACTTGTTCAAGATGACACAGCTATTAAATGGTGGAGCTGGTGTTCCAATCTGTGTCTGGTAAACTTAGAACCCAAACCTCTATCTGCTCCTCTTGAAGAGATCTGTAACTGTGGGTACAAAATTAACACATAAATAATCTTGATTTAAAAAAAATTCCCTGTAATATATCAATGTTATAGACATTTAAATTTTTTTTTCTAAGAGTTGAAGATTTTCTTAATATTTTTGGTTAGAATATTAGTCAACCTGCTTTCTTTGCTTCAGAACTTACCAGCTCTATCAGACTGCTCAAAACTATGGAGTCTTTATTCTTTTATTTGTCTCCTCTTTTAAAACCGTAACCAATACCTGAGCTAACCTCAACAGACAGAATTAGATAAGATAGTATGGAAAAAAACAAAAAAACAAAAATAGAAACTTTATCACCAATTGGGTTTTCTTTTTTTATCAAGCTCTTTAACAAATTATCTCCCCAAGCGCATCTTCTCCTGATACAGTTGGGTCTCTTACCATGATGCGAGGTCACGGGATGAACTGTCAGATTTGAAAAGCAATAAATACAGTGCAGTCCAGTTTCCTGGGAAAGATCGAATGTTTTGAGTTTGACTTCCTTTCTATCCCTAGAAAACATTTCAGAAGGAAAAGATTGATGGATTCCTCATTGGTCTTTTTCCTTTGTATGTTTTGTTAGTTGTGTTTTTTTTTTTAAGCCAGGCTGTGAAAAGTTGTTGTTCATTAATGAAACTCAGAAAGTAGTCAAGCCCCTTTGAAGTTTAAGACAGCATCTGTTCCACTGTCCAAAGAGAGTAGAGAAATTAACATCTCCATCACATGAGTTTCAATGTAATTCAAGTTATTACCACCCAGAAGTTGCAGGTGCAAGAATATAGCTAGCTTTGTTTTATGAAGCATATTCGTGTGTGTGTGTGTGTGTGTGTGTGTGTATGTGTGTGCACCCATGTACAAAATAATGACCAGGTCTTATAAAATGCGTATTTTAAAAGGTAAATTACAAATGCTTTCATATTTTTTTTTGCTTTCTTTTTGTTTTTTAATTTAAATGCATGTTAATTGGTATATAGTGTAGTATTGGTTTCAGTAGAATTTAGTGATTCATCACTTACACATAACACCCAGTGCTCATCCCAACAGATGCCCTCCTTAATGCTCGTCACCCATTTAGCCCAATTCCTCACCCACCTCTCCTGCAACAGCCCTCAGTTTGTTCTCTATATTTAAGAGTCTTTTATGGTTTGTTTCCCTCTCTGTTTTTATATTATTTTATTTTTCTTTCCCTTCCCCTATATTCATCTGTTTTGTTTCTTAAATTCCACATATGAGTGAAATCATATATTTGCCTTTCTTTGATTGACTTATTTCACTTAGCGTAATACATTCTAGTTCCATACACATTGTTGCAAATGGCAAGATATCACTCTTTTTGATCGCCAAGTAATATTCCATTATATATATATATATATATATATACACACATACATACACCACATCTTCTTTATCCATTCATCAGTTGATGGACATTTGGGCTCTGTCTACAATTTGGCTATTGCTAATAGTGCTGCTATAAACATTTGAGTACAAATGCATTCATATTAAGTTAAAATTGCTCTTCGAATGGAATTTTTCTTTATTTCAAACAACGATAGTTTTTATAGATCCATTAATTCTCCTGACACAAACACTGCTTTGTTAATTTATGTATAATTTCTTAAGGTAATCATAATCATAATCATAACCGCCAAAAATAAGGTAAGCTTCTACTTCTAAGAAGATAGAGTAGATATATTTTTCTTTATTTCACCTACAAAGTACAACTGAAACCTTGAAATTATAGATAAGACAAACAAAGAAAACCTTAAAAAGTCTGTTTCTGGAAAATAGAATAGAGACAGACAAAAAAAAAAAAAAAAAAACAACCCAAAGCAAAAGAAATAGAGTTCTAGCAAAAATGGTAGAAGTGTGTGTGTGTGTGTGTGTGTGAGACAGCCAAAATGGAAATCTGTGGGAGTATCATGAAAGATCTAATATTTGTGAAAAGGAGATGTTCATGACAATTCTAAAAGGTCAAAGTTAAAGGGACACAAAGGGAAATAAGGTTTTTACATTTCACTCAAGTTGATAAAATTTCAACACCAGTATTCTGTGATAAATTAGATATATGTAATGTAGTATCTATGGCAACTGTTAAAAAAGATATAAAAGAGATAAATTGAAGAAAACTATAAATAGATCAAAATAACATTTTTAAAAAATGTTTAAGCAATCCATAGGGAGGAAAGGAAAAAAGACAGAAGTGAAAAACAGATAGAACAAAAAGAAAAGAAAATTTCAAATGGTGGACTTAAGCCCCAACATATCAATAATAACATTAAATGTAAATGGTCCAAATATGCCAATTGTAAGATACAAATAAGCAGAGTAGATGAAAAACATGGTGCAAGTATGTACGGTCTACAAGAAACTTACTTCCAATATAATAATATAGGTAGGTTAAAAGTAAACGAAAGGAAAAAGATATATCATGGAAACATTAAAAGAAAGCAGGGGCACCTGGCTGGCTCAGTAGGAGCATATGACTCTGGTTCTTGGGGTTCTGGGTTAGAACCCCACACTGGGTGTAGACGTTACTTTAAAAATAAAATATTTAAAAAGCATTAAAAGAAAGCAGAAATATCTGTATTAATATCAGCTAAAGTAGATTTCAAGGCAGTAAAAATTACGATATGCTAAGAGGTATATTACATAATGGTAAGAAAGATCAATCTGCAAAAAAAAAGGAATCCTAAATGTGTATGCATCAGACAACAAGAGCTTCAAAATCTGTGAAGGAAAAAATAATAAAATTGAAAGGAGAAATAGACAAATTCACACTTCCAATCTCTCTCTCAACAACTGGGAGAACCAGACAGAAAATCTGAAAAACAGTACAACTCAACAACACAATCAACCAACAGAATTGAATCAACATTTATAGAACACTTTGTTCACCAAGAGTGGAATATATTCAAGTGTCCACAGAAAATATTGCTAGGTGGGCCATACCATGGACCATAAAACAGATCTCAAAACATTTAAAATAAATGAAATCACACAGAATGTGTTTTCTGCTACAATGGAATCAAACTAGAAATTGATAACAGAAAGGGAAGAAAATAACCAAACATGTGGAAACTAAACAATATACTTTTAAATAATCCATGGGTCAAAGAGGAACTTTCAAGGTAGATAAGAAAATATACTGAATGGAATGAAAATAAAAATACAGCATATCAAAGCATGTGAGGAGTAGTTAAAATGGTGTTGAGAGGGAAATTTACAGTGTTCTACATGCATGCTTTAGAAAAGAAGAAATATCTAAATAAATATGAGAATTTTTAAAAATTCTTACATAGTAATTTAGATTAATTTATAAGTTCTTATAATTCCAGTAGTTGCTACTTTATTTTATTACTACTAATTGACAAGTTTATATGACTAAGAGACAAAAAAGGATATTGCTAACTGACAAAATAAATAACAAATAAAAAGTATAGGAAACACAGAAGTACCTATAAGTTTACTACTAAACAGAGTAAAGTAGCAACTGATATAAAATTGCTATTGTGGTTTTCATTTGGTGTGTGTCATCCATCATTTCAAATTTCTGTTAGCTTTTTTTCTTAAAAATTTCTTTTGCTTGGCTTTTTTGTTTTCAAAAATGTGTCTGTTTAGGGAAAAAATGGTAGAAATGTGTGTGTGTGTGTGTGAGATAGCCAAAATGGAAAACTAGCTTTTTATGTGAGTAAACTTAACACATTTATGCTTATTATATTGCCATTTTAAAATATAATTAGACTTATTTTTACCTCTGGTTTCATATATTCTATTTATCATACAATTATATTTGTGGAAAGAAAAATGACATTTTTTTTATAACATTGGGTTTTTAAAAGTTTTTATTAAATCCAGCTGAGTTTTTAAAAAAGTAAATTCTGGGGCGCCTGGGTGGCTCAGCCAGTTAAGTGTCCGACTTCAGCTCAGGTCATGATCTCGCGTTCCATGAGTTTGAGCCCCGCATCAGGCTCTGTGCTGACAGCTCAGAGCCTGGAGCCTGTTTCAGATTCTGTGTCTCCCTCTCTCTGACCCTCCCCCGTTCATGTGCTGTCTCTCTCTGTCTCAAAAATAAATAAACATTTAAAAAAAAGTAAAAAAAAAAAAAAAAAGTAAATTCTACGCCCAACGCACAGCTTGAACTCAAGATCCCGACGTCAAGAGTCACATCCAAGTGAACCATCCAGGTGCCCCAGAAAAATGACATTTTAGATTTGTGCACTTTGCATACTTCACAGTGGTGCCTCTATATGGAATTAATGTATGATCAGAAGACCTGTTTATAAATACTGAGAACCTGAACAATGGACTGGTAGGTGAGATACAGAAGGGAGATTAGATTTGAGAAATGTATAGAAAATAAAAGTAAAACAACTTGAATCTTAGTTGAATGAGGGAAGTGGCAGACAAAAAGATTACTTCACGAGCTCTAGCTGGGAGGACTTACCAGAGGGTGTCAGCAGTATGGAGTACAGTTGCCCCCACTGTGCCATTCCTCTCCCTGTAGATCCTGTCCCCTAGGAGCTCGTTTGAAAATTACACTTTCCACCCCTTTGAGGTCAGTTTTGTCCACGTGACTTGTTTAAACCAATGAACTGGGAGCAGAAGCGTGGTGTCACTTCTGAGCAGAAGCGGCCCAAATCCAGCCTCCTCTGCCACCTTCTCTTCCTTTGGACGTTCCAGGCAGGAGCTGTTCTCTCAGCATGGACACCAAAGTAAAGAGCCATGAAGCAAAGCCTCAGTCAATGACACAAATACATTGAGAAATAACCTTTGCTTTCGTAAGTCACTGTGATTTGGGGTCTTTTTTGTACCGTAGTATAACTTAGCCTCAGCTGACTGATATATGCCGATGAGTTTCCTTATTATCCTGTCAGAACATGTTATTTCTATGAGCCATAGGTATTGACGCCACTTTTTCTCTACACTCAAGACTTGCATGAATGGGATGATATAGCAAGTGAATAAAGGTTTAGAATATTTGAAATTGGGACTGCCTAGTAAATCCTCCCTATGTGGTCAATTTACTTAAAGAATGTGGATATATGGGTGGGTGGGGAGAAAGAATTTATATATATCTGTATATATTTCTTTATATATTATGTTTATATTATTATACACATTTATATTATGCATTATATATAATTATATTTATCTCACCTTAATGATATTATTTGTATAGCAACAGAAAACATTTTTATGTTAGTCTCTACAAAGAATAGGAATATGTGTGAAAGTTAAGAATAAGCACAGTTTATGCCAATTTGTTTAAACAATTATTATTTTTTTTTCTTTCTTTTCTTTTTTTTTTTTTTCAACGTTTATTTACTTTTGGGACAGAGAGAGACAGAGCATGAACGGGGGAGGGGCAGAGAGAGAGGGAGACACAGAATCGGAAACAGGCTCCAGGCTCCGAGCCATCAGCCCAGAGGCCGACGCGGGGCTCGAACTCACGGAATGCGAGATCGTGACCTGGCTGAAGTCGGACGCTTAACCGACTGCGCCACCCAGGCGCCCCTAAACAATTATTTTTAAACCACAATCATTTTTCCCCACTGATCCTAATGTCACCATTTCCCCCCAAAATAAAAACTTTTCGCCTTTTAGATTATAGCCTATGTTTCAAAATATAAATAGGAATATTTGGAGAGAGACAAAAGAGGAAAGAACCTTTGGAGACTGATCTAATTGTACTTGGGTGAGTTACTATAGATGTTTGAGGATGATTAAAATTTCATCTAGCAAAATAAAAATAAGCCGGGCGCCCGGGTGGCTCAGTCGGTTGAGCATCCGACTTCGGCTCAGGTCATGATCCCGTGGTTTGTGGGTTCGAGCCCCACGTCGGGCTCTGTGATGACAGCTCAAAGCCTGGAGCCTGCTTTGGATTCTGTGTCTCCCTCTCTCTCTGCCCCTCCCCTGCTCATGCTGTCTCTGTCTCTGTCTCAAAAATAAATAAAACATTTAAAAAATAAATAAAAATAAGCCAATGACAGTTATTGTTCAAGAATAATGTTTTGTAGAAGACATAAACATTACTCCCTTTTTTCCTTGCTCCTTCCCTTCTTTTATATAAATATATATATTTTTTAGGATCTACATATACCGGGCAGTGTGCTAGATGCTGGGGATTAATCAAAGAATAGGGCAAAGCCTGTCCCTGACTAAAATGAATTACATGATTTAAATAGGCAGGACACATTCCTTCCTCATCTAAACAAGGCACAAGAGGGGCGCCTGGGTGGCTCAGTCGTTTGAGCGTCCAACTTCAGCTCACGTCACCATCTTGTGGTTCATGGGTACGAGCCCTGAGTGGGGCTCTGTGCTGACAGCTCAGAGCCTGGAGGCTGCTTTGGATTCTGTGTCTCCCTCTCTGCCCCTACCCTGCTCGTGCTCTGTCTCTCTTTCCTTCTCAAAAATAAACAAACATTAAAAAATTATACAAAAAAAAAATAAATAAACAAGGCACAAGACTTTCAACAAACTTGCTATCTTCACCAACTGAGAAAAGCCAAGTCACCCTCAGGTGTAGCTAGCCAGTTAGAGGCCACTGAAGAAACAGAAGGTTGTTGGCCTCCAATTTGGGTTTTCCCACTGGCAGAAGGAGAGACCGCCTGTATAAACAGTGATTCCAAGAAGCCAACGCCTGTGGCAGAGTACTTTATTAAGTGAAATGGTGGAAAGCCATTATTTAGTTTAAAGGGAAAGCGGAGCATTTGAGAAGACACTGGACTGGAGCAGAAACAAAGCGTGGGGTTCCTTCTGCATGTCGGGTAACCTTGGGCAAATCGTATCTTCTGAGTTCAAGTTCTTCATCTGCGAAACAGAAGTAACGAGATCGGTTTTATCTTTTCATAGCGTTGTTAGGAATATCAAATAGACACAGGTAATGTTCACTGCAAACGTATCTTGCTCTTTTTATTTAAAAATTATGTATTTATTGTTTATTTTAGAGAAAGCCAATGTGCATGTGCGAGCCGGGTAGAAGGGCAGAAGGAGACAGAATCCTGTGCGGGCTCTGCACGGAGCCCAACACAGGGCTTGATCCCATGACCCTGGAATCATGACCTGAGCTGAAGTCACGGGTTGGACCCTCGACAGACTAAGCCACCCAAGGTGCCCTTTGCTCCTTTCATTTTAAATCTTACCATTTCCTTCCCCACCGCCTTTTCCTGCAGTTTTTGTCTATGTAAACAAGTAGCGTAAGTCTGGGTTGGCTCCTCCCAGAACATCTAATACTACTGCATTAGGTCCATCATATTATAGGTCAGTCAGTAGCCAATATTTTTTTTTTTTAATTTTTTTTCAACGTTTATATATTTTTGGGACAGAGAGAGACAGAGCATGAACGGGCGAGGGGCAGAGAGAGAGGGAGACACAGAATCGGAAACAGGCTCCAGGCTCTGAGCCATCAGCCCAGAGCCCGACGCGGGGCTCGAACTCACGGACCGCGAGATCGTGACCTGGCTGAAGTCGGACGCTTAACCGACTGTGCCACCCAGGCGCCCCGCCAATATTTTGTAAATATCTATTATTTTTAAGGCTTCACATCAGGTGCTCCAAGAGACACAAAAGCAAATGGCACAACTGCTTGGGCATGACAGAAACTCTAGTTTTTGCTTTGGTTTGTTTTTTAAGATTTTATTTTTGGGGCGCCTGGGTGGCGCAGTCGGTTAAGCGTCCGACTTCAGCCAGGTCACGATCTCGCGGTCTGTGAATTCGAGCCCCGCGTCGGGCTCTGGGCTGATGGCTCGGAGCCTGGAGCCTGTTTCCGATTCCGTGTCTCCCTCTCTCTCTGCCCCTCCCCCATTCATGCTCTGTCTCTCTCTGTCCCAAAAATAAATAAATAAAAAACGTTGAAAAAAAAATTAAAAAAAAAAAAAGATTTTATTTTTGAGTAATCTCTATACCCAATGTGGGGCTCAAACTTACAACCCTGAGATCAAGAGTTACAGGCTCTATGCTTGAGCCAGCTGAGTGACCCCAGAAGCTCTAGTTTTAAGAATTTATCCCAAGGGATGGGGCGCCTGGGTGGCTCAGTTGGTGAAACATCTGACTCTTCATTTCAGCTCAGGTCATGATCTCAGGGACTGAGTCCCACGTCAGGATTGTGCTGGCAGCATGGAGCCTGCTTGGGATTCTCTCTCCCTCTCTCTCGGCCTGCCCCATTCAAAATCAATAAATAAACTTAATAAAAAAAAAAAAAAAAAAGAATCTATGCCAAGGGGATAATGGTACACGACTGAAAAAGTTTAAAATGGAAAACATGTCTTACAATATTTTTGTAATAGATAACGGAGAATAAACTAAACTATTACGCAAAAGAGATTGGTTAAATATGTTCTGAAGTATCGGTAGCATAGAATAATAAGCAGTCATTTAAAAAGACTATGTAGATCGCTGTAACAATTGAAAAAAGAGGTACAAAAAATAAATGTTCCTCTTTTTCTAACTTCTATACATCAATCCATGTATCTATATGAAAAAATTGGCAACACTTCTGAGTGTCAATTCTCTTTTTACACTCTCTTGTGGTGTGATTCACTTACAACAAATAAGCATCATTTCTACAAAAACAATAAAGCTATTTTTTAAAATCTTTAATATGTATTTATTTTTGAGAGAGAGAAAGAGACAGAGTGTGAGCAGGGGAGGGGCAGAGAGAGAGAGGGAGACACAGAATCTGATGCAGGCTCCAGGCTCTGAGCAGGACACGGGGGCTCGAACTCACAAACTGCCAAGACCATGACCTGAGCTGAAGTCAGACACTAACTGACTGAGCCACCGAGGTGCCCCCAAGAAAGCTATTTTCAAAGAATTGAAAGAAAGTGAATGCCATAGGACTAGGCTTCAAGAATTCACAAGCAAAACTAGTGTAAACACACAACTCGTTAGGGCTAAGTGTGATGAAAAGAACAGCGTGGAGTCTCCTAAAGATAAAGGGAGATGAATAAGAACATCAAGCCAGGCAGAGATAGGAAAAGTATTTTTATTTTATTGTTAATTTCATTATATTTATTTTATTTTACCTTATTTTAGAGAGGAGGGAGGGGCAGAGAGAGAGGGAGAGAGAATCCTGAGTAGGCTCCTCATTGTTAGCACGGAGCCCGTCGCAGGCCTTGATTCCACAATCCTGAGATCATGACCTGAGCTGAAATCAAGAGTCAGATGCTTAACCCACTGAGCCACCCAGGTGCCCTTAAAAAAGTATTTTAGGCAGAAAGGACAAATAGAGGGGCATCTGGGTGCCTCAGTCAGTTAAGTGTCTGACTTCAGCTCAGGTCACGGTCTTGCAGTTTGTGAGTTTGAGCCCCGCATCAGGCTCTGTGCTGACAGCTCAGAGCCTGGAGCCTGCTTCAGATTCTGTGTCTCCCTCTTTCTGCCCCTCCCCCACTAATGCTGTCTCTCTCTCTCTCTCTCTCTCTCTCCCTCTCTCTCTCAAAAATAAATAAACATGAAAAAAATTTAAAAAAAGAAAAGAAAGGACAAACAGAGTAAGTTATTGGGATGGAAACATGCTCTAACTCGCTTATCATAAGTACACTCTTGTCAGAGAACAAAAAGTCAGTCGAGGAAATCTGAAGATCTAATTGTCTTTATTAAGTGATTCATGAGTGGGGCGGCGTCCCACCTAGCAAGCAGAGGGGAGCTCTGAGGAGGTGTAAAAACAGAAGGTTTTCATAGGAAGGAGGTTGTTAACAAAAGAAGTTAACGAAAGAAAAGACTGTTCCAGACAAGGCCACATTCCTTTAGGGAGAAGGGCAGGGGTCTTATTAGATGGATTACCTCATTTTGGGGGGAGATGGAGAGGGCCCGTGTGATAGATTGCCTCATTGGTACTGATCAGAAAATTCTTGACTGACTGCCTAAGACATATATTTCTGCGGGAAGCTGAAACTGCAATTGGTTAGGTATGATGCCCAGATTTGGTGACTTAGCCTAAGTAACACCATTTTGGGCCTGTGGTTTTCTTTCTAACACTGTAAATGGAAAAGTTCGCTATCAGGTTGGAAAGTTTAAGGCCATATCAGATGAAGAGTTTGGGCCTTTGCTGAGCTGACGATGAAAAGTGGTGATATTTTAGGTGAATGATATACTCAGATTGCACGGCATAAAATTTTAGTCTTGCGTGGATGCCTTGGTGTAGCTCCTGGCAGTACAACACTTAGAGGAAAGACCTTATTTCTGAGCCTATTCCCAGGGCTAACAAAAGCTTCCACCCTTGGAGATCAGGGGTCCGAGGAAGGATGCTGTGGTGCCTTATTTCAGGAACAGTGGATGCACTTGGCCGTGTAAGCTGGTACTCATACAATACATGTGTTCAAGGCCCCCGTCACCAGCTAGACCACAAGACCTGACATATACTGTCCACTTTCTTGTACTCACTAATGTTTGTCCCACATTTTCCTTAATCCCTTTTCTCCAGCTTAACTCTTAACGCAGGCAAATGGAACCAGAAACCACCTCTCAGGTGATGGCAACTGCCCTGACAAGCAAGGTCTCCAGCTGGCCCAGACCACCCAGACTTTCTTTCTTCTTTCTTTCTTTCTTTCTTTCTTTCTTTCTTTCTTTCTTCCTTCCTTCCTTCCTTCCTTCCTTCCTTCCTTCCTTCCTTCCTTTCTCTCTACATTTATTTATTATTGAGATACAGAGAGACACAGAGCATGAGCAGGGGAAGGGTAGAGAGAGGGGGAGACACAGAATCTGAAGCAGGCTCCAGGCTCTGAACTGTCAGCACACAGCCTGACACAGGGCTTGAACTCACAAACTGCGAGATCATGACCTGAGCTGAAGTCGATCGCCTAGCCAACCAAGCCACCCAGGCGCCCCCAGACTTTCTGGGCTAAACCCATTTGGTGCCTATGCAGATGGACCATGGAGTGACGTATGGAATGACCTACCATTACTTTTACATCATTATAATACTAAAATGTCCACCCAAGGAGAAGCCTCAGCCTCACTTACATAACATACAATGTGTAGGCACGTTTCCTTAAGGCCCATTCAGGACCTTATGCCCATCTTTACATACAACGACAAGCCTTCCCTATCTAAATATTCATCCTAACCCTAAACAAAAAGAACCCATTCACCCTCTCCAGGAGAGCCAGGCTTTGGAACCCATTCTGTGATTTCTTTGTTTACCGCAAATAAGAGTTTTCTTTGTACAACAACTCAACCTGGGGCAGTTTCTGACTCAGTAGGGAGAGAACTCACCTTGGTTGGTTTGGTTACACCATCACATTAGAGGATGTAGCCTGGACTAGGAAAAAGGAAGCCAGTTTGATTTATAGATATTAGGCCTTTAGATATATGGTGTATCAGCCTTCACTAGTACTCTTGTGCTGAGTCCTGCAAATATTAGTGGCCAGACTGTAGAACAGATGATTGATAAGCACATAGTAGATGATCGATAAGCTTTTGGGAATGAATACTTGGCAACAATGAACACAGTAACTCAAACTGGGGAATAAGGACGGAGAGTAGACCAACTTGGCCAGTATTTCCAAGAGACAAACTCTTCTGCTATACTTCCAACTCAGTATCGTCAGTTAAACAGCATAAATTTAGTTATTTGGAAGAGAGTTGGTAAGCCACGTTCAAGTTATTATATTTAGAATATTTATTTTATTTAGAAATTTAAATTTAATAATGACACAAGAAATAGCAAATGTATCTCCTTTCTTTGCTCTAAAAGCAGAAGTGTAAATATTTATCTCAGTTAACCATTTATTTGTGGACACTCCTACCAAAGAAACTTGCCAGAAGCCTGGGCATAAAAACCCTTGATTCAATCAGGCCTGAATCACTGACTCATTGTGTATGACCTGGGGCAAGTCACTTGACCTCTCAGAACATTCAGCAGGAAACACAGGTGTAAAGCAAGAGTGTGCCGAAAACCAGATGCTCCATCTAAGTTGGCTTCATTTGGTAAATACGTCGTGGAAGAAAAAGAACATTGAATTCTTTCAAAGAAGTATTTTATTTTATTTATTTTAATGTTTTTTATTTATTTTTGAGACAGAGAGAGACAGAGCATGAACGGGGGAGGGGCAGAGAGAGAGGGAGACACAGAATCGGAAGCAGGCTCCAGGCTCTGAGCCATCAGCCCAGAGCCTGACACGGGGCTCGAACTCGCGGACCGCGAGATCGTGACCTGAGCGGAAGTCGGACGCTTAACAGACTGAGCCACCCAGGTGCCCCACAAAGAAGTATTTTAAATTTGGCATTTAATTCTTAAACATGGGGCTTCTTAGAACTTGGTGAATACTTAGATAGCAAATTCCTTATGAACTGCATACTTACTTCTGGTACTCAACTTTATTGTAAAAGGATTTTCTTTAGGAATTAAAAACCAAATCTGCAGCTTTTAAATCTTTGAGATTTGCAGATTTTGAACTTTTTGAAATCTGATCAATGCTAGTGATGAAGTTTTGGGGTCCTGGGGGGTTTGTGGGGTCTGGAGCCGATGGCCAAGAAAGAATTCCTGAAGACGTCTTTGGTGCAAAAAAGGTGATTTTATTAAAGCATGGGGACAGGACCAAGGGGCAGGAAGAGTTGCATGGGATCCTGATGGGTAACTCTTTACATGCCCTCAGGTTGGGAGGGGGTCAGGGATAGAGTAAGTCCCTAAGAATTTTGGAAGCAAAGTTTCCAGGACCTTGAGGGATTACCTGTTGTTAGGAAAACATCATTTATTACTGTTTTGTAAAACCTCAGTCATGAGACCCTTCAGATGTATATCAGGGGTCCATAAGCTTGGAGTCCGATTGCCAGCATATCCTGGGCTAGCTGAGATAAAGGAAGTATATTTAAAGGATCCTCAAGATTGGGATAATTAAGCTAAGGTTCTCTTTGGCCCCTAGCAAAGTGTCATCCTTGAGGCAGCTGAGCTCCTAGAGGGAGGTCACTCTGCCAGTTTCAAGGACTTGTCAATGGGTTATAGGCATGAAGGAATTTAATTTTTCATTTGCCTTAGTTTCCCACATTACCATGCCAAGCACTTAAGCCCCTTTCCTTTGTTCTTGGGCAGCCAGGATTGTCTGAGAAATATCACACATATTCCACCTGGGGGGGCGGGTGTGCTAGCTTGTTCTTTGCCCCTTAGCCTGCCTCATGCTCCCTCATCAGTAAAAATAGACAGGAGCAAAAAGCCCACTAGGACTGGGAAGACTGAATATCTCCATAGCAGCGAAGGAGCAAGTTCTTAGATACTTATATTTCAACCTAACAATGTTTTCAATGACACCAATAATTTTGGTTAAAATTGCTTGCACACTTATCAGAGTTTTAGGTGGATAATTTTATTTACTTCTCACATGAACTTCTAAAGTCAAGTTTTCCTACTATACCCATTTTACAGAGAGAGAAACTGAGGCTTTGAGAGATTAAGCGATTTGCCCAAGACCATATAGCGTTGCCCCGAGACAGGTGGTGGGAGTTTAGAGCTCTCACTTTCACACTTGGTATTACCTTCCTTGGGGTGGAAATCACTGGATTAATATGCCAGCAGATAACGTATTGATTAGATAAGCCTCATCAAGACAAAGATGCTGGCTCTAAAAGAGATATTCTTTGGAACTCCCAATTCAGCTGTATTTTGCAAAAGAGGCATTTTTACTCTTTTGTTATCCAATCACAGTTAGGGACAAAAATCGAATCTTAAAGAGCTATGTGTAAAAAGCCCAGGAAATGATCTCTTCATCTCTAAAGCAGAAGTTCCCAAGCTTCAGAGTGCCTAAGAATTACCTGAGGAATCTTTCAAAATAGGCACGTCCCCAGGACTCGGCTGCTATGAATTTGCATGAAGTAGGTCTAGGGTTTGAACATGAGTCTGTAGTTTTAAAAGCAGCCAAGTAATTAATTGCAGGGGAGGCCGCCCTCAGTCCACACTTTGAGTTCTGAAATTTCTTTTCACCTTGGATTCTTGGAGATACCTGACTTTTCAAAACAAACAATAAGGCTACTTCCCAAATTGCTTAATAGCAGCCTGACAAATTTGGTGTGAACAAACAACAGGTGCTATCTGCAAGAGGTGAGTCAGGACCCGAATCAGAATGTGTGCTGGTTCTTGGCTTAAGCGTAAATACGTAGATGGAACCCTGGCCTACTGAGTTCTCAAAACCAGCAATCTGGGCTGAACTCTGAAACTTTAAAATCCTCGAAAAAAAATGCTATGGGTGAGGACGTGTGCATAATTCAGAAAAATGGAATTCTTTGAATAGCATCACAATTGCTTGCTTTTAACCCCAAATCATCCTGATACCTGTGGTAGGCAGGAAGTGACTAAGGCGAGGCATATGGAGTGACGCCTCTTAATGGTATTTTTAGGACTGAAGGTGGCGGTACGGGTCTCAGGTGCCATTGGAATGGTAATTCTGCTAATTGGGTCTTGGAGCTAACACCTCTCTTGGAGAAAGGTAGGAAGTCTCACTTTACTGAATTGGCTCAGGGTTTTTCCTTCCAAGGATTTCGGCCACCTGCATTTGAAGGCAGGCTTCTTACCCTGAAAGTTTGGATGTTGTTGTTTTTCTAAAAGGATAAAATCAGTTCTCAATGCCTGAGGAAGGCTAACTGGGATGGATTCTTGAAAATCTTTGTATTTCTTGGTTCCTATTCCTCTCAGGTAGCTTTCTCCCAAATACCTAAGAGTCCTTTGAGATTTCCCCTCCCCCAATTTAGGCTTTAAAAAGAAAATTAGTGTGAATCATTAGAGAAAAGAAAAGGTTCACTTAGGGTTCCCCCCCTTTGTCTTCTTTTTAAAGCTTTAAGTATATGATGTAACGAATTAGGAAGATGTGATATTTTCAAAGACTGAATAATACTTCTTTTGGACAAGGGAATTTTTAGTTCCTCCGTGAACAGATTTTGGAGAAAGCAATCTGTGAACCCCCTGAAATAGTATGGAAAAATTTGAGTGAATATTCACTTTTCTGGGAACAGGGTCAGTTTTTTTTAAATTATAAAAATGGGCTCCCTCTACCTAGAAAACTTTAACAACTAGTAAGAAATAAATTAGTTTAGAATAAGAAATACGAATATGGAATCAGAAATAACATTAGTTTATAGAAATTAAGCATATCTTTTCTAAGATTTTAAAAAGCTGGAAAGTTTGTTAATCTTTTCAGGACTAAGGTGAAAATCTCCAAGGCAGATCATTTAAATAATATGGCTACTTAATCTAATTTCACAATTAAGACTATTAGCAACTGCTTGTGGACACAGATATTATAACATCTCCTTAGTCATTAGGATTAGGATTAAAATATCAAAGGACAAGTAGACTACACATTTCCCTTTGAGTAACACTTTCTGCTTTTATTGATTTGTCATGTAAATAATAAATCCTCATTGACAGAAATCGTTGGCATTCAAATCAAGGAGGATAAATAGTTTTGTCCTTTTCTGTAATCTGAGTCAGAAAAATCCAAATTATAAATGTGTTATTTACACTGTATAAAGAATTTGCTCCCCCTCCAATCCGAAATACATAGGAGCCTGGAGGTAATTAAAAAAATTAAAATTTATATAAAATAATTTTAAAAATTATCAAAAAATTTTGATAGACCAATAATATGAAAGTAAAGCTCCCACATATTCAGTGGTTTAAGGTGCAGTTCCAAAAGATAAAGTTTTCTTTCAATATATGTAATTAAATAAACTCTACATTCAATGTGGGGCTAGAAGTCAGTATCTTACTCGCATGCTCTACTGACTGAGCCAGCCCAGCATCCCTCTTTATTCTTTCTTAATGTTTATTTATGCTTGAGAGAGAGAGAGAGAGAACATGGGAGAGGCAGAGAGAGAGACACACACAGAATCCGAAGCAGTCTCCAGGCTCCGAGCCGTCAGCACAGAGCCCGATGCGGGGCTCGAACTCATGAACAGGGAGATCAAGACCTGAGCCGAAGTCAGACACTCAACCAACTGAGCCACCCAGGCACCCCAAGTCATATAATATTTTAAAGATAGTTTCCTCACTCATGGAAAGGAATATTAGAAGGTGGTTACAAAGAGTGTCTGATGAGAAAGGGATTTCCATCCCTTTTCTTTCATTTGAATAATCCTTACAACAGAATTCTAATAATAATCAGGATGTAATCTGAAATGATCAACAATTGATAATTTGCTACTCTGATATGGTAAGATCTTCAAAAACTATAATAAAATATAAACTATCCTCTTCTACCTTTATCAGTGAATCAATAAGTATTTGGTCTTTTCCAATGTGTTTATTCTAATTTCCTGGATGTCTGATAGATGCTTCCATATCTCCCTATATTCACATCTTCAAATTTAGTCATAAACACAGTTAGCCATACCCTTTTCAAAATTTGGTCTGAATGAAAAAGAGAGCCTCAAAGTTTAGCCTTGGAATTAACACGAAAAGTAGTCTGATATCTATGTGATTCTGGAAACTCCTTCACATTATCCAAACTGGGATCTAGAAAACTAAATTCCAGTTCAATCTGTTTCCATTTTTGCACAGCTCAGACTCACAAACTTCTATGTTTTGTAAAGCTGAAAAATGCTGTGTTTTAATCCCTACTGGGGTACAGTCTTAGGGTTTAGAGAATGTTACATCTCAAATGTATATAGAATAAGGACATACATCAACATTTGAAAATCCTGCATTACTCAGTGAAAGGGTATTTTCCAAAGAATCAATTCACAATGTAAATTCATGAATGGTTGTAAAGGATGCATTTAAATTGTAAAGTAAACCAACAGATTTTAATGTAACAGAGTATACAAAGTTCATTCCTATTGTTTTATTTTTTATTTACATCACTATTGTTTCAGATACAACATTGCAACTTACCTTTATAAAATTACTATTTGGGAGCGCCTGGGTGGCTCAGTTGGTTAAGCTGTTGGTTAAGTGTCTGACTTGGGCTCAGGTCATGACCTCACGGTTCCTGAGTTCAAGCCCCACCTGGGGCTCACTGCTGCCAGGGCAGAGCCTCCTTTGGATCCTCTGTCTTCCTCTTTCTCTGCCCCACCCCCACAAATAAATAACATTAGAAAAATAAAATAAAAATAAAATTACTATTTGTTGGGATACCTGGCTGGCTTAGTCATAGAGCATGAGAGTCTTGATCTTGGAATCCTGAGTTTGAGCCCCACACTGAAAAAAATTTATTATTTTTATTACTTAAAAAAAATTATTGGGGCGCCTGGGTGGCTCAGTCGGTTGAGCATGCTACTTTGGCTCAGGTCATGATCTCGCAGTTCTTGAGTTCAAGCCCCGCGTCAGGCTCTGTGCTGACAGCTCAGAGCCTGGAGCCTGCTTCATATTCTGTGTCTCCCCCTCTCTCTACCCCTTCCCCACTCATGCTCTGTCTCTCTCTGTCTCTCAAAGATGAATAAACATTAAAAAAAAATTTTTTTAATAAAAATAAAAAATAAAAAAAATTATTACTGGTCAAGTTTTGACATAGTGTCAAAGAATATCTAAAAAGACTACTAAGATACTTCTCCAGTTTCCAATTACATATCTGTTTGAAGCCAGATTTTTTTATATACTTCAGTCAAAACAATAATTGGATGTTAAAGCAAATATGAGAATCCAGCTGTCTGCTATTAAGCCAGATAGTAGAGATTGCAAAAATGGAAAACAATGTTACATTTCACAAAAGCGTTATTAAGTTGACAAGCCATTGTGTTTATTATTATTTTAAATGAACTAGTAAATATTTTAAAACTTTCAGTCAGCTTTTATATCTAATCTGGTAAATATTGATAAATATAAACCCTATAAGCAAAGCTTTGTGAAGTCTGCAATAATTTTTAAGAATGTATAGAGAGGTCCTTTACATCAAAAAGTTGAGAGCCCCTTATGCATGGAATTGTGAAGGTACTAAATCCTTTTTCTGGAAACTGCCTCTCAGACATAGTGAGCACTTCTTTTGTGATCTGGGAGGAGGGAGATCAGCAACAAGATACTAACTCACATTAACTAAAGTAAAACTCCTACCTCTGAATTTCTTTGCTACGTTGTCTTGTGTGGTTGACAACATAATAAGTAGAAGTTGTATAAGGTAGGAGTTAGGATGTCAAAACCTGAAACACCTGTCATCTGCTGATCCAAATAGCTCATGTTTAAAATAGAAGTTATATTTTAAATTAATTATCGAATGTTATTCAGGTGGTTGGTGCTGTAGATTGTGTAACTGAATCTCATGTCCCCTAATTTGCTGCTTGTGGATCAGTACTACATGGCTGGTGGCCCTAATTCAGGCCTACGACTCAGAAGGGAATTTTGGTTAAATGTGAAGGTTTGGGTGTATCCATGGGCACAGAGAAATATTCAATCCATGAGATTCAGTGAGATGACAGCAGGAAGCTGAAATAGGTCAAATAAATGAGCATAGGATAAAACCTCAGTCAATGCTCATCAAGAATAATATACAGAATAGAAAGCCAGGAGAAGGGTACTGTTTTTTGAATACCCACGACGGTTCAATTAGAAACCACTAGGTTACATTTGGAACCCCTAGCTTACATTACCTAAGAGTAGATTTTAGCCCTACCCTTATCTCCTAATATAATTTGACAAATTATATCATCATAACAACAGTGTAAAGCAGGTATTTTCTTCATTTCTCAACTAGGAAATAAAGGTCTAGTGAGGTGAATACGCTTCCAGGATCACACAGACTCCACATCACACAGTCCCAAATCAAAGATAGGGTTTGGGTTTCAGGTCTCTCTTGGGGCACCTGGGTGGCTCAGTTGATTAGGCATCCAACTTCGGCTCAGGTCACTATCTCAGGGTTCCTGGGTTTGAGCCTCACATCCGGCTCTGTGTTGACAGTTCAGAGCCTGGAGCCTGCTTTGGATTCTGTGTCTCCTTCTCTCTCTGTCCCTTCCCCACTCAAGCGCACGCTCTCTCTCTCAAAAATAAACATTAAAAAAGAAAAAAAAAGAAAATCTGATATATTTAAATATATATATAATATTCTACCCTTGAGGAACTTTCATTTCTGGCTTGAAATTGTACTAGCCTTTTCCCTATTCTCTTGAGGTAGGGGGAACTGATAGAAATGCATGGATATGTAATGAGGTTTTATATTCATTCACAGTCAGGTAACATTTTACTTTTTCTTTATGGGCCATGAATTGCAAGTAAAAGGGGACAAACAACAAATGTGCTTTTGTTTAATAAAGAAACCCAGTTTTACTAAAGGTTCTTATTGCTGGAACTATTAGCAAAGGGGCAGCTAAGTGCTACTGAGCAAAAATCTGCAATTCTGCATTACAAATAATAAGCATAGAAATTTAGAGCTAAGATTGAGTGTTCCTGTGGGGTCCCACAGCTAGACACTTGACACCCACAATTTTCACCGTACCCCTAAATCGGCTTAATCCGCATTATATGTAAGAGTACATAAGTCAGATAATATGGTTTTTTTTTAATAAATTTTTTTAGCGCTTTATTTTTGAGACAGAGACAGAGCATGAGTGGGGTAGGGGCAGAGAGAAGGAGACACAGAATCCGAAGCAGGCTCAGGCTCGGAGCTGTCAGCACAGAGCCCCAGGAGGGGCTTGAACCCACGAACCGCCAGATCATGGCCTGAGCCGAAGTCAGACGCTTAACTGACTGAGCCACCCAGGCGCCCCCCAGATAATATATTTTCAATTACAACTTAGCCTTTAAAAACTATCATACAAGTAAAATTCAAGAACCAGTCTAAGTGGGATGAATCCGGCTCTCAAATTTAAGCCAGTTCCTCAAGAGTTGAATCACCTCAGGCAGTGTTCACACAAAGGCTGAAGCCTTGAAGATTTGTTGGGGAAAATTAGTGAGTGGGTTTCCCCAGACCAGCGTGAAGTCATCAGGCCAGGGCAATGCTTCCCAGAGGTGTAACCGCGGCGGGAGGAGGGGTGGGGTGGGGGTGGGGGTGGTGGTGCGGGTGGGGCGGAAACGCGCGGTACTTGGCAGGTCGGCCCCTGGGGACTGGGTTGGCTGACTACCTGGCCTGGTATTGCAATAAAATTCTTGACCTCTAAGCACATCCCCTAACACCACACCCAGCGCGAACTTGTTGAAAAGCATCGTTCCTAGTTTACTCGACTTTTCTGTTTTGACTTGCTCCTTATTGTCCAAAATACGTGATAAGGAGCAAGACCCCACTTTTCAAGACCTAGCTGAGTTCCAAAGCAGTTCACACTTCAGAGGATCCTTGGAAGGCGGGGGCGGGCGCCGGGCCAAGCAAAGGAAAGGAAAGAAATCTCTTTTTACCCTGCAATAATTACAGCGGAACCTTCAATGGCCAAATTAGTGAATTTGTAAACCCACTCTCATTTTTTCCTAGACAGTGCCACCTAGTGTCCATTTTAAGTCATCAGGAGACGCTTTGGCGAGGACCAAAGAGAAATAAAGAAAGGGGAAAAGAGTAACCGGGAAGACTCTTTCCAGCTTTAGGGCGTTGGGGAAAAGATGGAGAAAAGAGCGTCTCAAATATAAGTATTTTGACTCGTTATCTTCTTAGAAAGCTCGAAAGAAGCAGAAGCCATTTAAGCCATTCCCTTGGAGATGGCTTTTTCTAAGCGCGCTACTTTCGAGTTCTACGGAGCACGATTTTTATTTTGTTATATTTATAATGCTCGCTGCTTGCGTGTTTTATACGTGAGGAGGCCAAGTGAAGGAAAAAAATATAACTATGTTTCCACTTTTCCCGCCACCCAAGACCGAAACTTCTGTGTAGGGAGGACTTTGACACTTGACGCCTGCTCAGAAACTTTTGAGCTACTGGGAAGAAAGGGTTAACACGCGGTAGACCTGTGGCAGATTTTATTTGGAGTCGCTGCCGGCGTTCGGAGGTTCCAGGTGTGCGCGCACACACACACACACACACACACACCCCTCCCAGATATCTCTCCCCAGGGCTGTTACTTAGTAGCCTAAGGGCACCATTTGGCCTCGCTGCAAATTAGTTAAACCGTTTGGGGAGTTTATCGCGAAGAGGGAATCCTTGTAACTCAGACCGGAGCTGAGGGATTTCTGCAAAGCGCGGCCTCCCAGCTCCGTCGCTGGAGGGAAGGAGGGAATCAGGTGGTGGCCAGCCTGTGCGCAGTGCATTTCTCTGCACACGTTAGCAATCAAGTTAATTGAATTCATTGGAGTTTAGAACCGGCCTCTAGCTCAGAGAGGGCTTTGAATGGCCAATTTCTCTTTCTTCCTCTCCCCCTCCCCGCCTCCCGCCCGCCCGCCCGCGCTCCCAGTTCCCTCCCCCCGGGTTCCCCAGTCCGCACCTCCCTTCTCCACTCCCCTCAACCCCCACTCCCTCCTCCGCCCTATTAAAACACCCACCAGCTCCCTTGTTAAGACCCCCTTAAGTTGGAGGAGGCAGAAAGGCAACAACAGCGAGGAAGGAGAAGTCAAGACGTCTGGAAAGAATTACCCAGTCCTGGCTTCCAGCAGCCCATTGAACCAGGGACTTGAACCAGCCCCAGCCAAAGACTTTCTCCCGATTCTGCGCTTCCTGGGTTCTGCTGAGACTTCACCGGGCTTTTCTTGATACGAAAAAGAAAAGAGACTTTCCGTTATCAGGGGAGGGGGAACTGGAGCAAAATAATAATAATAATGATAATAATGATAATAATAATAAAATAAAAATAAAGTTAATTTATTTTTAAAGCACAAATTTTTCTTTTAAGAATTAGACTGAAGTGCAACGGAAATATTAAAAAGAATAGTGGTGAAATTTCCTTTTAAAGTGGGGGTGAACCAAACATTTCAGACTACCCCCCCATCCTTTTTAAATGTTGTTTTTAAATTTTTTATTTTTTTTGGCCGGTCGTCTCAAATTCATCTGATCTCTTATTACCTCAATTTTGGAAACTGCCCGCCACCGACCCTCCGGGACCACACAGACAGTCTGAGGACAACTTTATGACCAAGAGCTGAACAAGGTACGTTACACTGGCGCGATATGGTGAACCAGGAGGGCCCCCGAATAGGCCAGGGAGAGGGAAGAAATTACCCACATAAGTGTTAAAAAATTGTAAAGCTAGTTTTCGACAGAGAAGTTTGAGGTCTGATAATTTCCAACAGACTGAAAATCAGGGAATATTTCAGATCACTGTCAGGCTTGGCAATATAACCCTGGCTTTCCCCATCCCTGCGGCGCTCGGCAGAAATCCGCTGCCTTTCTGGGAACACAGGTAACCTCTCTGCCTGGGAAAGACTGCACGTCCCGAGATGTACTTTTCCACTCCTCATCTTCCGGAGCCGCAGAGGGGCTCCCGGGCTAGGAAACCAGAATTTCCACTGTGCAAGGAAAACGCATTCCGCACAGCCACCCCCCTCCCTTTGCCGGGAGGAAAACCCTGGAACAGCCAGCTCAGTGCCTTTTACTTGTAAGTGGGAAACCCGCTTCTTACTTGGAATGCAAAGGGTTAAAGTGACTTGGGCTCCCAGCTCCAGGGAGCCGAGACCCTCCGAGAAGGAGGGTCCTTCGCCACCTCCTCGCAGCTACCGGCCTCGCTCGGCCACTCCCACTTTCCCGGGCTTCCCGTCCTTTGCACTCCCTGGACCCCAAGGCAGTGTCAGGCTCGGTCTGCCCGGGCTCAGCCCGGCTCCGGAAGCCTTACTTGGGCCAGGGGTCCCGGACACAAGCGGTGGCAGCCGCCGACCCGAGCGGGAGGAGGGCGCGCGAACCTCTGCTCGCCGCCGCCCGGGGGCAGGGCGTGCGTGGGGACCGCGCGCTGCAGCGCAGGCAGCTGCAACGTCCCGGGAGCCAACTCCGACGTGGCACCGAGCACGCTGGCGCTTCTCTTCGCAGCTGCAGCGCGGGGCCGCGCGGGTGGGGGGCTTGGGGGTGCCGTCCCCAGCGCCCGGCCTGGGGAGGGGGGACGGGGGCGCGCGGGAGCTGGGGCTAAGTGGGAGGCGAGCCAGAGGCAGGGTTGGGATGGATAATCAACACCTTGGGCGGAATTGGTCACGCTGGTTCCCGCCCAGCGTGAGCGAGGGCTCCGAAACGGGTCCCCGTGAACTGGAGGGCGGGTCTGAAAGGAGGGTCTGTGCGCGGGCCGGACGGGGAGGCGAGAGAGCACTTCCCCTCCGGCCAGGGAAACGCAGCCGAGGGGAAACGGCGCTGAAAGGATAATTAAGGCTGGAAAGAGGGGCTGGGAGCGGAGAGGCGGTGCCTGGGGAGGAGGGTTTACAAGACCCGGGTCCTATTACACCGGCTTAGGTGCCAGCGCCTCTTTTTCCATCCCCCGAACGCGCGCGCGGAGTACTTGGACTCGGCGACCCTGCGCGCCTCCAGGGCGTACGAGCCGCTGCAGCCGCGCGCCCAGAAGGTGCGTGTAGGAGCCCTGCCGGCCCCTCCCTGCCCGGTTCCCCACGCTTGGGGACCGTTGCAGCCGGGCGTCTCCCGAGCTGCTGCCCAGAAACGCTGCGCTCCAACCCACGTGGCTGGCCTGGGATTGCCTTTGACGTCACACCCTGGGGGGGAGGTGTGACGCAATAGGTCGGGGAGCCCTGATTGGCCGCGAAGGGCTTTCCCGAACTGGAGGGCTGAGTTTATA
The DNA here is from genome assembly GCF_014898765.1 of Herpailurus yagouaroundi. NCBI lineage: Eukaryota > Metazoa > Chordata > Mammalia > Carnivora > Felidae > Herpailurus > Herpailurus yagouaroundi. The sequence goes on along the minus strand of NW_024412417.1, from coordinate 30,831,793 downwards.
CAGACTCAGCTCAGTACTGAGAGTAAAGTGAAGGGTGTTGGTAGTTGGGCTTTGCTGAGAAACTGAAGTGACTGCCAAGAGGGGGAAAGACTTCGCTGCCCTTTGTAGATTTCAAGCCCCCCCCCTTTTTTTTTTCCCCTCGCAGATTTTTCACTGCAGTGAGGGAGTTTGATAATGTACCTTTGGAAGTGTTAAACAAGATTATAATTGTTTAGAAAGGGTTTTTAACCACTTTTTAAAAGGTCAACACTTATTCAAACACATATGCAGTGACGAAAGGTTTAAAATTAAAATGTGCATTTATATAGAATTGGCTAGGACAAATATTTGTGTCCGTCAAATTATTTGTAGATACTGTTTTAAATTTTACAGAATAGGATTGAAAAGAATACTTAAATTCTAAACTTTTTCTTTTCATACCAATGTGTGCAAATTGACTCATTAATTATATTTTTGCTGCGTTTTTCTAGTTGCTAGATACGATTACAGGAACCACTGAGGTGCTACATTTTTAATGTCCATCATGCCACATCTCAGGTTTTTCCCACTGCTTGGCCCTTTTACGTTTTCAATAAAAGGTTAACTCTTTAACGTGCCTATGTTAGTGTCTATATTATGTCATGTGTGAGTTCGCAATTTTGGAACAAGTATTCAGAATTCTAGGTAAATATTTCTGGATGATAGCATTGTCATGAGAATATCATTACTCCTATTCACATTTTTTTAATTTATGTACTTCCTGAGGGGAATAGAAAACTGTCTTGTAGATACATTGACAAAAGTATATTACCTCAGTTGTTTGTGTTGTACCTGGAACTGACTCTTTACCAGAGAAAGTTATGCAGCTTATAAAAATGAAGTTCTTAAATAGACGATTAGCATCAAATTTGCATGTCACTCTCCACAAAGCAAAGATGTAGTAGGTTAACCTTCCTGGAACACAGGACTTGAGCAGCAAACGAATAAAAAACTTACTAGAAAGTAAGTCAGATTGGAACTAATAACTTTTGGTAGGTTTATAGAATAGCCTTACAGTTTTGAATTTCTTAAACTCTTGTTTTACACATGGTTTCCTTACCAGCTTTCTTTTAAAACAATTTTTTTTTTTTTGACATTTGAAGCACAGACTGATTCATTTAGTATCTGTTATTGGAACTGTGGGGAAAGCCCTTGGGGAGCGATGTGTAGGTCTCCTTTGGCAAAGCTATATTACATTGTCATAGTTTTAAAAATGGAAGTATAGTTCACACACAGTGTTACATTGGTTTCAGGTGTATAACATAGTGACTCAACAAGTCTGCTCTTCATGCTGTGCTCACCACCAGTGTAGCTCCCCCTGCCCCTGGTATCGTACAAACATATTGCAATACCAGGGATTCTGTTCCCTACGCGGTACCTTTTATCCCTGTGGCTTAGTCACACAGTTACATTTTTCAATCTAAGAGCAAGTAGTTTGTTACATTATCAGCATCCTGACTGTTACATAATATGGGAGTGATGAGTTAATGTAATTGGAGAACAGATCATAAACTCCACTGTCTCTTTCTGGGTTCTGTTTTGTTTTTTGGTTGTGTTTTTTTGTTTTTGTTTTTTTTTTTTTGCTTGTTTTTGTTTTTAAATCCACCTTCACTCAGGCTGTGTTCCACTAGGAGCCTGCAAGGACAGAGCCAGTGGCAGCTGGTGCGACAGCTGATTGGGGGAGACAGCTCCCTGTAGAAAAATCACCTCCACCTCAACTTGGTTTTAATCCTTTTCTCTCCAGTGGCAATCTGCCTAGAATAAGTATCGCCCCACGGCATATACCTTAAATTATTCAAGTATATCTCGAATGTCACCAATACATATAGATTTATAGAGTTTGTATATATACTGCCTTGTCCACAACCTGTCTTTCGAATTTGCACCCAAAGTAGGGCTTGGACTCCTGACCCGGAGATCAAGAGCAGCATGGTCTACTGACTGAGTCAGCCAGGCGCCCCTCACAATCTAGAAAAATGTTGTTGGTATAGAAGTCCAAACAAATATAATGAGGTCACACTCTTAAATATTTCTTTAACTTAAATAATAACATATTTACAAAAGAATGCCTCTAAAATGCATCATTTTAGTGAAAACTAAAAAACAAAAACAAGATGCAGTTCACATTTTAATGGAATATTGTCATACAAAAAATATACTCAAAGAAGTCTATAAATAACCACAGTGTAAGGCAAGATAGAAGAGGACCCATAAAAAGTGAAATAATGGCTACTGTTTATTACATGTCTAAAATGTATCAGGCACTGAGTTAGATACTTTATTTTTTTAATGTTTGTTTATTTTTGAGAGACAGACAGAGTGTGAGTGGGGGAGGGCAGAGAGAGAGGGAGACACAGAATTCGAAGCAGGTTCCAGGCTCTGAGCTATCCGCACAGAGCCTCCCATGGGACTCGAACTCATGAACCGCGAGATCATGACCTGAGCCAAAGTCCCATGCTTAACCCACTGAGTCACCCAGGCGCCCCTATTTTATATGCATTATATCTAATGTATATGGGCCAAACCCGCATCAAGAAAATTTTGTAATTAAAGGAATCTTGCTTCAGAAAGGTTGAACAACTCAATCAAAGTCACAGTGTTTAGTGAGGAGTGTGGATGAAATTTAATCCAATAAATCTTGAATATAATGCCCTTGAACTGGACTATGCTGTGGCTGGACTAGTCAAGTTTTCTGAGGGCTTAAATTGAGGAGAAATCACATCTGTGAGAGATCAGGAAGGATTTTGTGAAGAGCCTTGGCACTTGTGGCACATATGGTTACATGGGGTGTTGACCTAAAAGATAGTGTGCCCAAGAGCCAATGGAGGAACTTCGAGAACTAAGATTCCATGCCAAGTTTTGTTTTGTTTTTTGTTTTTTTTTTTTTTGTTTTTGCAAACTTTCTCCCCTCTGCCACACTGAACTCTAGGATGAAGTTTATGGCGGTGAAACTCAACCAATAGGGCAGTTGGGCGAATTGGCATCCTGGGGGTCATGGATCATTGCTGATGGTACAAATGAGGAAGAAATCCGAAACCTACAGCTGTGGGTGCAGACACAGCTGGGGTGACAAGGCCTTTGAAAGGCTTATTGCCTAACCTTGCGAGCTTGGCTCCAGGGTCTCTGCCAGGATCAATGCAGTGGGACTGGAGAGACAAAGGCCAACTTCAAAGCCAGAGAGGGAGAGGAGGTCAGAAGGGGACAAGATGAGGGTCATGTGCTCTAATATGTCCCAGAGGGTAATGTTCTCTAATGTGAAGACTATTGAGAGGCTCCGTTTGGTACTTTTTCGGATTTCTAGTTGAGGACAGTAGCAGAGGCAATATGCATGGAGGAATGCGTATCAATCCAAATAAATCACTGGGGTTTTCTTAGACTTTAACCCAGTGATTGCCAAACTTTGTTGCAATTAGAATCACTTATGGAGATTTGAAAATTACTGATGCCCTGTTAGCACCCCCTACCAATTAACTCTGGATGTTGTAGGAACCGCATATCAGTAATTTTTACAGATCCCCCGAGTTAATTTGGACGTACATCAACATTTGGGAACCACGACTTTTTAACCTTTGCTCACCACCATGGTTTCCTAATCCACTGTTAGCAGGCAAATGTCTACAAGCAAAGAATGTCTTGTAGTATAAAGACGTGGGTTTCCGTGCTCCATGCCAGTGTCACCTGCCTAAGTTAATATTCTTAATTCTGATCTACATATGATTTGAGGCTTAGCACCCCCATCCTCCATACAATGAGTTTAGGGGTAAAGAAAACCTGTGTTCCAGAACCAGTCCTTCTCTTTATGAGATGTGATTTTGAGCAATGCATTTTCTAAACAAATATTCTTTATGTATCTCCTTTTGGCCTTTGAGCCTTTGTATGTGTAAATATCGGCTACAAGTTAAAAAGACACCAACTTGGTCTTCAGTGGATTTGAGAATATAATGAGGAAGAGAGACAAGTGCACTTTATCCCTTAAGTTACTCTTCCTTTACATCAAAACCATTGGTATCCCATTGAAGCTGCAATAAATATATATAGTCCTTACCTACTTACAGTAAGCCTGCAAAAAAGTTGCACTCCCATTTTGCAGATGAGGAACTGAGGCTCAGGAGTAGATACCAAAAATGTACTCTTTGTACTCCTCCTTCAGATTACCATGATGAAGAACATGCCCACATTGCAACCTACATTCATCCTTCTTATAGACACTCAGCTATGGGTGGCTACAATATGAAAATAAAGTTTCCATCCTGTCCCTAAAATGTGAAGTTCAGAGATAATCGATTGTCTAAGGACACATGACTCATTCACAGGAACCCTCTGGTGATTTGCCTGAAGTCAGGTAGCTAATATGAGGCCAAACTTGGGCTTGAACCCATTTCTTCCCAGTCCTGCTAGTCTTTTCCCTATGCCACAGTTAACTAGCAGTGGATTAGAGGGCAGGGGAGTGAGTCAGGCTGATTAGGTAGTTAGTGGGCAGGCAACAAGTGGCAGAGATCTAACATCACTGAGCTCTAGCTGTTGATAATTCTTTTTAGGTACTTAAATGAGTTCTCTCTTTTAAATTAAGAATCTGTTGTGTGAAGTCAGTGGGATTATTTCCATTTTATAGATGAAGAAACTAAAGATGGCAAGTATCATGTGGCTTTCCCAATGTTGCCATGCCATTAAAAGGAAAAGCCAGGAATCTATCCCAATTCAGTCTGGTTCCAGAGGGACCAGGACATATACATACATACACACACACACACACACACACACACACGTTATTAGAGCCGAACGCAAAACAGTATATGGATCAATGCACCATAAATATTGTAAGAGTTCCAGATTTCAAGTAGATAAAAGATGATCTCATTATCCCCCATGACCCACACTTGACCCCTGAATTCATAAGGTTCCTCAAATTGTAACTGACAGTTTCTGGAAACGCTTTTGGAGGGCCATTTGCCTTTTCTCCCTTTATTATCCAAAGGTCTACAGTTGGTCTGGTACTTCTTACAAACCATTACGTTTAGGTAGCTGGGCAAGAGATTATGGAACTTGTCTTTTAAAAAGAAAGAAAAAAAGGGGCACCTGGATGGCTCACTCTGTTAAGCATCTGACTCTTGGTTTCGTCTCAGGTCATGATCTTGCAGTTTCGTGGGTTTGAGCCCCACATCAGGCTCTGTGCTGAGAGTGCAGATCCTGCTTGGGATTCTCTCTCTCTCCTTTCTCTGCCTCTCCCCTCTACTCTCCTCTCTGTGCTCACTCTCTCTCTCTCAAAATAAAAAAACTTAAAAAAATAAAATAATTAAAAGAAAAAGAAAGAAAAAAACCCCTTTAGGATGAGGGGTATTAAGGGTTCAACATATATTCATTGCCACTGCAGTAAAGAAAGGAGAGGGACCCACCCAAGTGCAAAAGGAGTTACTCATTTATTCAAAATATGTTTATTGGATGCCTACTATGCGCCAGCCTCTGTCTTTGGTACAAGAACACACAGTTGATTGAGATAATCAAGTCCCTGTAGCCATAGAACGTACATAGGGCTAGTTAGAAAATCAAGTGTGGTCCGGGGAGAGTGACAGGGAGTGAAGAGAAGGTAGGGTGGAGGAGACATTTTAGAAGAGAATGGTAAGCTGAGACCTCTCTGAAGAGATATCCCTTAGTTCTAACTCTGTAGCCTTTCCCAGATGCTGATGACTAATTTGAATTCACTTCCTCTTTTTCCCCAAATCTAAAACAGAAGGACCACTTTATGAAGCTTTGGGAACTCAGTTCTCACCCCTGCACCCCTTAGTGCCATGGGAGCGGCTGTCATTCTAGCTCATCCCACCTTGCCTTCTGGTTAATAGAAAGAATAGGAGGAAGAAAGGCTCCGATATCCATTGACCTATAGAGTCCTACTTGGGGTATGTGAGCTCACAGCAAGGCTTCTATCTGCTCTGCAGGTGGAACAATGAATGTAACAGTGCCTTTCTTAAGGTAAAGCAGGATTTTGGCTGTAGGCGGTAATAACATGCTGTTGCATAGATGGAACCACCAGCTTTCTCTGGGATAACCCCATTCTCTGTCCCTTTTAGCCGCATCCACGCAGAAAAGTCTAAGAACCCAGAAATCTCTGCGTGTTGACTAATCTTGTATCTGTACCTGAGTGTCAATTCCCCATTTTCCATAATAACGGGAAAAAGAGTTTTCTAACTTGTCCTTGCACAACATGTTTTATTGGCTGGAAACAAAAGGAAGCTGCCTGTTTTGTCATGACAAATCAAATCTATTCAGCGAATATTTACTGAGAGTACTGTAACCTGGCTCTATGCTACCATGCGGATCCTACTTCTGGTTTTGAGACTGTTACTTAAATTCTTAGAGTCTTGGTTTCCTCATCCTATGTGTATGTTATTTGTAACATGAGATTAAGAATACATTTATCACCTAAAGTAGTTAGGATTAAATGGGATCATGCCATTCAATAAGACAGACAATACTTAGCCCACTGCCTGGAACCTAATGAATGGTGAATAAACGTTAGCAGATATAACAACGAGGTCAATGACGATGTTGATGCATAAAGTTACAGGAATTCATTCAGCAAATATTTACTGAATACCACCTGTAAGCCAGGCAGGGTTTTAGGTCCTTGGGGCACATTAGCAAAAGTAGATTTAGAAAAATCTGTTGACTTTGTGGAACTTACATTAGGGTGCATCAATCTATTCTTTACGCTTGGTTTGGCTTAGAATTCTGTGAAGACTCGTACTGGTGAATAATTGGTATCCAATCAAATAGCTTAAAAATCAATTCAAGTTTGATGTGGGCAAAAAAATAATTAAAATAAAATCCAACTTCTATGTTTTACATACTCACGGAAGGTAGATTTTTTTTTATTTTTTTTTTCTTTTTCAACGTTTTTATTTATTTTTGGGACAGAGAGAGACAGAGCATGAACGGGGGAGGGGCAGAGAGAGAGGGAGACACAGAATCGGAAACAGGCTCCAGGCTCCGAGCCATCAGCCCAGAGCCTGACGCGGGGCTCGAACTCCCGGACCGCGAGATCGTGACCTGGCTGAAGTCGGACGCTTAACCGACTGCGCCACCCAGGCGCCCCGGAAGGTAGATTTCTAAGTCATCTCTCTCTTTAGCAGTAAACTCTTAAGCTCCAGGACGGAACTACCGTATTTTCCAATTGAACAATGAAGCCATATGTCTGAGGAGAGTTTGCTTATGAAGCAGAGTATCTGAATTGAGGATTGTCTCAGAAAGTCTCACACATATGGTGCCCATATCTATGCAATTGCCCAGGGGAAATGAGAAAGAAACACACACTGTGTGTCACTCCTTGAGATCAATGTGTTCCCTCCGTAAAGTTGGCTCTGAAAATGTGCCTTTTGCCCTTTGGCCTGTACTGACATATGCTGCATGTGTCTTACCGGGCAATAATACGATACATCTCAGAAATAGAAAGGTTCAGTTTTAACCAGGCTGCTGCAGTGTACTAGCAACTTTTCCCAGGCTTCAAAGGGACATTCTGTAGACTCCTATGATGTAAGAGGGTGTTCCCCCTCCAGCTGTGGCCAGCAGATGCTACGCAAACACTCTCTTTGTCCACGTGTGCTGATAAAAGCAAGGAAAATGTGAATAATGGAAAAGAATGGCAGGCAGTACTTTTGCTGGCTATGGTGATTTTAAACCCAAGCGAAGCACACACTTCAGCTTCTCCCTGGCTGAGCGTTGCAGTCCCCTTGAAATTTTTCACTCTTGTGAGAATGACTCACGTCTTGGAAATGACGAGTTCCAAGTCTGGTGCTCCCAGCACCTTTAGGCATTCGTTAAGGTGCCCGGTGGGAGTTTTCAGCATCCTGTCAGCTGTTTTAATTAACAAGGGATGCTGTGCTCTCTTGCCTCTCACTGGAACTGTTCCCGGCACCGTGAACTTTCCATTCGTGTTGGGGTTCCCTTTATCAGCCTCCCAGGTTACATACTGTGGTGTCCTGTAGAAGTGCTGGAAGGGGAGCACATCTGTGTTTGGTTGTTTTAGCTTCCTTGTTAGCGGATACTTTGTCTATTTTTTATTTTATTTACATCCAAGTGAGTTAGCATATAGTGTGATGTCGGTACTTCAAACTGGATTGTGTTTTGGCTTTTTAAAACCCTCTCAGAAACACTTCGATTTGGCTCCTCACTGCAGCTCTGTGAAGGGTCCCTGACAAATATTATTATCTCCATCCAACAAAAGAAAATAACGTCCACAAGCTAGAATCCTGGTCTCCAGACTGTTCTGCATTACCTCGGGTTGTCTTAGTTAGGGTGAAGTCAACTCCACATTTTATTTTTTTATTTTATTTTATTTTATTTTTTTTAATTTTTTTTTTTTCAACGTTTATTTATTTTTGGGACAGAGAGAGACAGAGCATGAACGGGGGAGGGGCAGAGAGAGAGGGAGACACAGAATCGGAAACAGGCTCCAGGCTCCGAGCCATCAGCCCAGAGCCTGACGCGGGGCTCGAACTCACAGACCGCGAGATCGTGACCTGGCTGAAGTCGGACGCTTATCTGACTGCGCCACCCAGGCGCCCCATCAACTCCACATTTTAAAACACACGGAGATTTGGGGAGAGTGGTGCTCTTGGAGAGACGTGGAAGTTTGTGCCCTTTCCATACCCCCCTTTCAGCTGGCTGCTTCTGAGTAATGTCCTTTTATAATAAACCAGTAATCGAGCGGGTAAGCAGGTTTCCTGAGTTCCGTGAGCCACTCTAGCAAACTAATCAAACCCAATGTGGGCAGGTCTTGGGAACCTCTGATTTAGAGCCAGTTGGTTAGAAGTACAGGTAACAACCTGGGCTTGGGACTGGTGTCTGAAGTTGGGGAGATGAGTGGCAGTCTTGTGGGACTGAACCCTTAACCTGTGGAGTCTGATGCTATTAGGGATGGTGTCAGAATTGAGTTCAATTGTGGGACACCCACTGTTGTCTGGAGAACTGTTTGTTGGGTGAGGAACCTCCTTTCCCTGACACGCTGGAGTTGGGTCCAGGAAAAGTTGGGCCCAAAAGAAAAACGAACTAACAAAAGTCTACCAGGTACCTCTTCTATGTTCAGCCTTGGAGATACTTCAGGAAATACAAAAAAATATATAGTTCTTCTCTACTCTGGTTGTTCAAAACCTTATTCAGAAGATACACAGACCATAGGGAGGAATACAAAATTGGCTGTTATTAAGAGCTGAAATGTGTTTCAGGTCTAACGTATCACAGCTTTTTGTTTTTCAGCTTAGAAGCATCTTTTTATTTTTTGTTTACTTTCTTCTTTTTAAGTTTTTTTGTATTACGGCTTTAAAAGGATGGGAAATTTACCTGTTGAAATGAAGTGCGATGCTCTTTCTTCCTTAACTTATTTTATTATTTTTTTTTAAAGGTTTATTTTTGAGAGAGTGTGTGTGTGTTTGCCCGAGCAATTCGGGGAGGGGCACAGAGAGAGGGAGACAGAGGATCCAAAGCAGGCTCTGCGCTGACAGCAGAGAGCCAGATGTGGGGCTTGAACTCACGAACCGTGAGATCATGGCCTGAGCCGAAATTGGACACTTAACCGACTGAGCCGCCCAGGCTCCCCTAACACATTGTGCTTATCAGTAGAGCCTTGCCACCGTCATCTCATTTGATCCTTGAAACAGCACTCTGAGGTCCACCAGAAGGACATCCGTATCCCTGTTGTGCAAATGAGCAAATTGAGGTGCAGAAAGTCACTTAGCTAGTTAAGTGAGAAAGTGAGGTTGGAGCTCCTGAGTGCTTCTAGTCCAACACTCCCCGTGAAACCATGTGTATAACAAGTATGGGACAAGAGTGGTTAACCAAGAGTATCATTTGATTATATTACAGATGCATTGTGAGAGGTTTCTCTGTATCCTGAGAATAATTGGAACCACACTTTTTGGAGTCTCCCTCCTCCTTGGAATCACAGCTGCTTACATTGTTGGCTACCAGTTTATCCAAACAGATAATTACTATTTCTCTTTTGGACTGTATGGTGCCTTTTTAGCATCACACCTCATCATCCAAAGTCTGTTTGCCTTTTTGGAGCACCGAAAAATGAAAAAATCCTTAGAAACGCCCATTAAATTGAACAAAACCGTTGCTCTTTGCATCGCCGCGTATCAAGAAGATCCAGACTACTTACGAAAATGTTTGCAATCTGTGAAAAGGCTAACCTACCCCGGGATTAAAGTTGTCATGGTCATAGATGGGAACTCAGAAGATGATCTTTACATGATGGACATCTTTAGTGAAGTCATGGGCAGGGACAAATCAGCCACTTATATCTGGAAGAACAACTTCCACGAGAAAGGTCCTGGTGAGACGGATGAGTCACATAAGGAAAGCTCGCAGCATGTCACCCAGTTGGTCTTGTCCAACAAGAGTATTTGCATCATGCAAAAATGGGGTGGAAAAAGAGAAGTCATGTACACGGCCTTCAGAGCACTGGGACGAAGTGTGGATTATGTACAGGTAGGTTTCCGAATTCCTGCCAGGGCAAACATACATTTAAATAAAGCAGCTTTTGTGTCTCTCCAGGCATATGCTATAGCCCATCCTTGTCCCTCTGAACACAGTACTCCTTTCAGTTCATTTGAAAACCGCGTGACTGTTGAAAGCACATTTTGAAAGCGAGGAAAAAAAAAATCTTGTGAAACTGTTAAAGACTATCTACGAAAGTGCTGAACTTACGCGGTGTTATTGGTTGGAAATTGAGATTATTTTGAACAGGAGACCCTTCCTTCCTTCTCTCCCCCTCCCTTACCTTCTCTGCCCCCTTGGTTCTGCCAAGTCAAATCCAACGTCATTTTCCACAGTCTTAAAATCTCCAGACCTTGTACGAAAATAGTGTCTGCCGAGCAGAAGGGTCTTGAGAAAATCTGCAGGCTCAAGGGATGGCTATAAAACGTTTTTCACGGAGACTGGGCAAAATGGGGGTGGTGAGAACAATTTTGATTTAAAAGGGTAAGGCATTCAAAGCTGGGAGACAGAAGGAGAAGGAAAATGAAAAAGGGAGAAAAACAAACACACACAAAAACCCTTCCCAGAGCAAAATCGAAGTAATGTTTATTTCACTCCCCAAACAGCATTACCTCACTCACTGCACTTGACCTTTGAAAGCATTTGTGATGGTGTTTGCTTGCATGAAAATGAGACAGGCTGTGTCTGTCATTAATTCCCTGACTGCTCTGCTTGCTCCAGGATTTCTCCCCTCCTCGTTCTCACTGAAGCTTTCTTTAGAATGTTAGTAGGGTCCCTGTGAGTTTTCTAAACTGCAATTTTCTTGCAGATACTTCAGTTAAATTTTGGCCATGATGATACGGAGAAGGGAGAAATGTCTGCAGTTTAAGAGAATCCATTGGGACACTCTCCCAATCTCCAATCAGTGAAATCCGACTTTTCGGAAGACCCATCATATACTTTAGGGTCCCTGATTGTCACAAGGTCATGCCCAGTGGGATGGCATGCTCTGTGTGATTGGGGGAGAATGGGCACCGGCTTCAGAGTCAGCTGGATGACCCGCCTGGAGCAGGACCACCTTTCCAAGCCTCAGTTTCATGGAGAGAATAAGCCAGTCTCACAAAGGGTTTGAGATTACCACGGGGTTAATTCTGGTTACTATCTGAGGAGTTTTGAGGCATTTTTCCCCCTCAGTTGGTACCAATCTGCATATTAATCTCTTCTAGCGAGTTGATAGAGTTTCATTCCCAAGTTTCTCCTAATTTCTAGAATGTTCACAATCGAGGTACTTTTAGTTAACTCAGGACATTTTTATGTATTTTCATAGTGTAACTTCAGGCCCAGATAGAGGATGAAATGATCCTTTTAAAGGAAGTGATGGGATGGCTGGGGAATTTACAGAGGGTTTGAAGACTGAAGCCGAAAATGAAGAAACATGTTTTGATATTTCACCTTTAATTCTAGTTAAAACAATTGCTACATTTGTCGTTTCTAATCAAGATGTCATTGTGTGGGTTTTCTTTTTTCTTCTCTCTTTTTTTTTTAAGCCTGTTCCTCCCAAAGCCGCTTCTTCCATCATTCCTGTGTTGAACTTTGTTTGTATCCTTGACAACTTGACATTGTGCCTGACCAGGACAAAATAATACAAGCTATGGAACGTTAGCCTGGGCTCCTTGCTAGAACCCTAATCAGGCTTGAGAACTTTCCTTCCATCAGGCTGAGGCCTCCAAATAGACTAACCTGAGCACCAGCTGTTAACTGGGTCCTAAATCCTGCTAGAATCCTCCATCCATTCCAAATGTTCAAGGGGACTGACACAAGAGTAGAAAACCATTTGGCATTCTGAAATCAGGTGACTCCATCCTGCCATTCCTCATCAAAATCCCCAATTTTTAACCCTGTGTGTTCTATAAAAGTGGAAACATTATAACAGTCAAACCAGTACGTTCTCACCATCCATTCTGACTGACCCAGGGTCTGAGAGTTGCAAAGCAGAAGCCACAGAAAGACCAAGGAGAGAGGTTCAAGGATGTTGGCTACTAAGCTTACAAGTGACTGAATGTGGAGAGCAGATTGGCTACCGAAGGAAGGAAGTAAAGTTTAGGTGCTCATACACAAGAGAGAATGGGGGCTGGGGCAGAAATAGGACCATCTGCTCACATCCTTGCTACCCTGACTGAAGACAATGCTTAGCTGGGCAGAGATGGCTCCGATGATTGTTTTTCTCAGATGCGGCTGAATCTTTGCACTGGCTAGTTCTCTTCACTTCATCTTTTTTTTTTTTTTTTTAAGTTTATTTATTTGAGAGAGAGAGAGAGAGAGAGACAGAGAGAGAGAGACAGAGAGAGAGAGAGAGAGAGAGCGCGCGCAAGAGCGCATGCATGCGGGGGAGGGGGAAACCCAAGCAGGCTTTGCGCTGTCCGTGCCGATCCCAATGCGGGGCGCTATCTCAGAATCATGAGTCGAAATCAGGAGTCCAACGCTTAATGGACTGAGCCACCCAGGCGCCCCTCCATGACCCTTTTAGCAGGAGAAAAGGAAGACTAAATTATTCAAAATAGTAGAGTTGACCCTTGTTATTCATGGAGTCTGTACTTGTAAATTACCCTCCTCATTAAAATATAGTTGTAACCCCCAAATCAGTACTTGGCTGTGCTTTTGTGATCATTTTGAGACGTGCAGAACAGCAAGAAATTTGATTCACCTGATGTTCATGTTCCCAACTGAGGTCAAAGAAGACTGTGCTCTGCCTTTTTCAGCTTTTATACTGTAAACAAGTAACTTCTTCATAATGTATTTAGTATCATGTTTTTCACATTGTTGTGCTTTTTGTTGGTGATGTAGCTGTTTAAAATGCCCCCCCAAGTGTAGTGCTGAAGTGCTTGCTGTCTAGTGTTCCTGAGCACAAAGCTATGATTGCCTTATGGAGAAAATGTATTTCTTAGGTGGGCTTTGTTCAGGCATCAGGTACAGTACCTTTGGCCCTAAATTCACTGTTAATGATTCAAATACATATAGTAAGATGTATTTAAATGGGAACACAAATAACACAGTTATTTATTAGGTATTGATTTATTAGGTATTGATTTATTAGGTATTTATTAGGTATTGATCAGTAGACAAAGATGTGACCAGAGCCTCAGAGGAACCTAACCTTATATTTCTGCTAGAAGCCATTTTTTTTTTTTTTTTTTTTTTTTTTTTGGTGTTCTCTACATCAGTGTTCATGGAAACTTTGTGGAACATAACTACCCTGAATCATGAGAATTGACAAGTATGTATGTAGTATTTGCTTGGTTCCCGTATTGTATGGGAAGCCTGAACTATTCTGAGGGCCAATGTTGAGAATGTTCTATGTCTTTTTATATCATTCATTTTAGAGGATAAGATTGGAGCACAGTGAAATAGGAATGGGACATCTGAATTCCAGACTTGAATCTGTTGTTTCCTTGCTATGGGCCTCAGCTGGTAGAACAGATGATCTCTGAGATCATTCCCAGCTCGGAACTCTAACTCAGTACAGGTTTTTTTTGTTTTTGTTTTTTTGTTTGTTTTTCAGTACAGTTTTAATTTCTCTGACATTTTTAACAGTTACTATCATATTTTTCACTTATTTGGTTTACTTTTTTAAGATTTTATTTTCAAGTAATCTCTACAGGCAACGTGGGGCTCGAACTCACAACTCTGAGATCAAGAGTCACACCCTCCACCGACTGAACCAGCCAGACGTCCCTCACTTTGATTTTTAGTACGCCCTTTCCCCCCAATTTGGGCTCTTGAATGTAAGCCCTGAGTTAAATGCTACCATTATGGGACTTCTGATTCCCTTCTTTAGAATGAGAATTCCAGCCATTTGGAATAAGGGTGTTTCTTGGCTTCAGCCTTAGAGGTGACAACATTTGGTTTCCCACGTTCCCAGCTGTCTTGTCACCTTTGTTTTACACCTTCTATGACTTTCACTCATGTTTAAGCCTTCCTAAAAAGAAAAGAGAATGACCAAATGACTCCTTTTTTAACCTTAATGTTTTGAATAGATTCTAGGTTGACCAAAGTCAGTAAGTATTTTACAACAACTTGGGTAATTCATTCTCCCAAGGAAGGTATATATCTTCCTAATTCTTTTTTTTTTTTTTTTTTAATTTTTTTTTTCAACGTTTATTTATTTTTGGGACAGAGAGAGACAGAGCATGAACGGGGGAGGGGCAGAGAGAGAGGGAGACACAGAATCGGAAACAGGCTCCAGGCTCTGAGCCGTCAGCCCAGAGCCTGACGCGGGGCTCGAACTCACGGAGCGCGAGATCGTGACCTGGCTGAAGTCGGACGCTTAACCGACTGCGCCACCCAGGCGCCCCTATATCTTCCTAATTCTTTTAAAAAAGAGCAACAGAGAAGGGCCAAATTGCTTAGATGTCTATGATACAGAGGCTTTCCACTGGATGGATTTGAGATCCTTTGTCATAAACTCAATTGGTGTAGGAGAGGGTAATCTTCCTTATCCTGCCTCCTTCTCACAAAAAGAATGATTATTTTTTCATTGAGGGTATTTTTTTTTTTCTGGAATGGTTTTACTGCTAAATTTCAAAGTGTGTTTTTAACTCTAAAATTCTTAAATTTTATGATTTTTGTATTTGCCACTGAATCCGAGGCTGGTAAATTTAGCTATAGACTTACTTGTAAATTCCATTTACCCAAAATCCAAGTAAATAGAAAATCAAGATTTTTAAAAATTGAAAGTATCATGCAATATTGATAAAGTCCTAGAAGTTGGTTATGATAAAATTAATTACCATCCATCATAAGCTTTTGAGTGACCTTGTTGGTTATATGAGAAATTTTAAATTGTGTGCAATATCCTATTTTTGTGAAGGTTATTTTCCATCCTAATTTTTTGGTCTCCCCTATCTCCTGCATGTATGTGGTTTCACCCAAATTATGTACTCCTTTTCAGCAGATAATTCAGTTTTCAAGTTGAGATTTGAAAAATAAAATTCTGTCTTCTACATTTATGTACTTCCGAAACCAAAGAATATGTTCCCATTTTAAATAGTATCACATGCATTAGGTTTAATGTCAATGAGATATGAAGTCAAGATGCAACAAACATTTTTTTAAGTTTTAATGGGTCCAGGGTCTACTCTTTGCTATAGGATGAATTTTCCCACAATAGAATGTACTTTCCCCAAAGGTACATTCAAGGCTGTAAAGGAATCATAATCGGCTGCAAACTGCTCTCTAATTTTTTAATTTTCTCTAGTAAACAACCCAGTGTAAGGACTTTTACATTGCCTGCTCAGAATTGAGTTTGCTGAACTTAAGTTTATTGGGTATTGGACTAGGTAGGGATTGGTTCCCTGCTCTCCCAGTGAGTCATCACTTATTTACAGTGATTGTACGAAGGACCCCTTCTCTCATTGGATTAGGGTCCTTAGTGGGTGTCTCTGTGTTTGGTTTGTCACTTCTGGTTTTGGTTCGTCACTTTATGTCTTCCTTTTATTGAGCATTTACTATGAGTTAGCCAATATTAAGTGCTTTACATACGTGATCGAACTAAATTACCAATATAACAAACTTTAGGTGGATGTGATTATCCATATTTTCACCTGGGAGGTGGAGACTTAGGAAAGTGAGGTAAGGACACTACAGTCAACAAGCTAGTCCAAGTTTATATAAACTTGGTGAACGGTGGATTGAGATCTGTTTAGTTCCAATATTTGCATGGTGCTTTCTCTTCTTTCAATAGTGTGTTTACTCTGGTATTATACTGTTAAGAGTTCAAGGAAACTGGCATCATCTTGTGTTTGGTAGTAAATAACTATTTGTAAATTTTGTTGTTGTTGTTCTGGCCTACCCCTTTTCACTAGATAAATGTCCCCAGGGAAAGGAGAGTGAGGGAGACTTTCCATTTACTTTGTGGTAAAGCTGTGTCAGGAAAGCTGGTAGCAGGGTCATGACCAAGAGTAAATTCCACACACTATAGAAAAAAAATAGTCTGACTGGGTCAAGGTTAAGATGAAGGGTCAAGCCTTGCAAGCAGGCAAAGGATAAAAGCAGTAGCAACAGAAGGGGTCCTGATTTATTTTCAACCTGTTTCCTCGTTGAAGGCAGCCAGAGTAATTAAGATTTCCTCTTAATCTGTGTAGCTCTCAGTGCCCTTTGAAGTGGTATGGGACTCGAGTTGGGGGTGGGGAGGTCCACCAGGCAGTCTGAAAGGAAACACGTTCAAAAAAGTGAAACATGGAGACTTGACATTTTAGACTTGGGTCTTAGAATTTGAACAGCATTTGGTAGAATAGGTAACAATGTTTCTTTCTTTCTTTCTTTCTTTCTTTCTTTCTTTCTTTCTTTCTTTCTTAATTTCTTTCTTTCAGTTCTATTTATTTTTTTTAAGTTCTATCTATTATTTTTGAGAGAGAGCATGAGCAAGGGAGGGGCAGAGAGAAAAAAGAGAGAATCCCAAGCAGGCTCCGTACTGTCAGCATGGAGCCCGGTGTAGGGCTCAGACCTACCAAAAGTGAGATCATGACTTGAGCCCAAATCAGGAGTCAGACGCTGAACCAACTGAGCCACCCAGGTGCCCAGTAACACTATTTCTAAAGGAGATTTTTGTTTAAATTATAGTGAGGTAGATTAAGATCAGTGAGATAAATTGGAATGAATTTATAGTGTAATAACTTACGTAATAAACTATACACTAATCGTTTGTAACTGGATTATAGATCGTTGCAGACACATTTGAATTTGTTCATTGGGATAAGACATCCTTGATATGTAATCAGTTCCCATGGCCATTTTAGAGATTCTTTACTGAGCCATCTCTTTGTGTTAAGGATTGTCATAATCCCTGAGGTTATGGGTTTACTTAGGGAGTATAAAAGTGTAAAGCTTATTACCTTAAACTAATAATACACTTCTCTACAGTCCTTTGTAAATTTACAAGGTACTTTGATATGCAGTGTCTCACTCCAGTACCATGATGATGGTAAGTGGCTTGTTAAAGGTCACAGAAGTAGTGACAAACAGGACCCAAGACTTAATTGACGCTTCTTGATTCTGAGGGCATTTATCCTTATAATAGGCACAACTTGACAAAAGGAAAAAAAAAACTACTTTATTAATGTTTCACACTTTTTATGCAGTTACTGTTCTTTATAACACATGACGATGGAGGCATTGGGGATTTTTTTTTTTAATTTTTTTAAATGTTTGTTTATTTTTGGGACAAGAGAGACAGAGCATGTAGAGGGGAGGGGCAGAGAGAGAGGGAGACACAGAATGTGAAACGGGCTCCAGGCTCTGAGCTGTCAGCAGAGAGGCCAACGCGGGGCTCGAACTCACGAGCCGCGAGATCATGACCTGAGCCGAAGTCGGACACTTAACCGACTGAGCCATCCAGGCGCCCCAGGATTTTTTTTTTTAATCCACTAGAATTAAAATTGGGCTTAGAACGTATTTAATCTCAACTTAAAAAAAAATTTATGAAAGAGAACCCTCCCCCTGCAACCAATTATTTTCGTCCCACGGTTGGCAAACTCTGCTTGTAAAAGGTCTGATAGTAAATATTAGGTTTTGCAGGCCATATGGTCTCTATTACAACTATTCAACTTTGCTGTTTTAGTGTGAAAACAGCCATAGATGACATGAAAATGAATATGCTTGAGTTCCAATACAACTTTATTTATGGACACTGGGATTTGAATTTCATATAACTTCCATGTGCCACAAAATATTATTATTTTTTAATTTTTTCAATTATTTTAAAAGGTAAAAGCCATTTTTAGCCCATAGGCCCTAACAAAACAGGTGGCAGGCTAGACTTGGCTTGAAGACCTCAGATTGTCAACCCCTGGCTTATTTATTTTTTTAATTTTTAAAAATGTTTTATTTATTTTTGAGAGAGAGAGAGAGAGAGAGAGAGAGAGCAGAGGAAGGGCAGAAAGAGAGGGAGACACAGAATCTGAAACAGGCTCCAGGCTCCCAGCTGTCAGCACCAAGCCTGACACAGGGCTCGAACTCACAAGTCAGTCGTGAGATTGTGACTTGAGTGCGAGTAGGAAGTAGGATTCTTAAACCAACTGAGCCACCGAGGCATCCCATCAACCCTGGTTTAGATAGGAAGGAAAGGGGAGGGTGTTCCCTCTTGACTGCATTGGGGAAGGATGAAGACGGAGGGACGATGATCTTACGCACTTGAGTTGGATTCTGTGGTTAAGACTGAGGTGGCTGGTTCCTCCCAAATGTGTCTTTTTGCCTTGACACTTTCCCACTCATTTTAGTGAAAACTTTGCTTCATTTCCATAACTCCTAGTGAGAAATCCTATGACTAGTGATGAGGTGGTTTAAACAAATTACAGTTGAGACATTCAGTGTGGACAGTGAGATGTTTTGATTTGTTCTCTAATTGTTTCCTGTGTGCAAATCACGGCCTGTAGTTTGTCCCCAGGTGAGGTCAAGCTCTGCGTCAACTGGTGTTTGTCCCCCACCGTTTCTAGCCTAGAGCTAAATGGCCAACATTTATGAAATCACATACTTATTATTAATTGGTGGGGAGACAACTAGAAAGCCTGTTCCCACTCTACGGATTTTCAGAGGGACTAAAGTTACACTCTTGATATACTAATAAATACAAACTATTAGGTCGATGAACATACATGCTGACTGTCATAAGTGATGGCTTTCTAGCTGGCATTCTGTCACCAAATAGCATCCAGAAGTTGGACCTCTTTTTTTCCTTTCTCCTCTTTTTAATATGGAATCCTTCACCTTGCGTGTCCTCCGTGCTCCGGGCCATGCTCGGCTCCTCTGTAGTGTTCCACGTTTCATTTATGTGCTGCTGAAGCACCTACCAGAAATCGAACTTCTTTAAAGCTCTTTGATCCTGCCACTGTAAACCCCTTCCCAGGAGATTTCTGGGAGCTTTCCCTTCCGACACAGTTAAACCCACCAGAACAGTCTCTCTCTCGGAGAACGGCTGGCTGTTTGCAGTTGGAAAGTGGGAGGGGCAGGACCAATTTAAACATTCAGAGCCTCAGAAGTGTGGTTCAAGGTCATTTCAAAGGGGCGGTTCCCTTGGCCCGCCCCTGCTCACAAGCAGGCGGAGTGACTTGCGCATTAATTCTAGATTGCCCCTTCCTGTTGTTTTTAGTCTTATTTTAGCTTTCTGGTTTTACCTTTCCCAGCCTGAGTCAATAGAGGTGGGTGTGGCCATAAGCTCAGGATGCTGGAGCTAAAGGTGGGTCGAACTCTTGCCCCCGCCCTTCTACCCGTATTCCAGGCGGGACCCGCTTGCAGCCATCCATGTACAAGCCAGTGGTAGACCAGGCACTCAGAGAGGCAAAAACGTCACTTTGGGTGAAATTTGTTTAGGCTGCTTCTGAGCCTTCGTCCAAACCCAAGTATTAGTGAAATCCTACTTTCTACACTGAAAAACTAATGCCTAGCTCTTGCCTAGATAAAGTGAGATCATGCTGGACCAAAAGAGAATACTAAAAACAAAACAAAACAAAATAAAACAAAATAAGTGGTTTTATGGAGAAAATGAATGGTCCTAAATAACTAGAGTAAAATAAGAAATTCAGATGTTAACCCTAAAATTACTATGATTAACTAAATACAGAGAGATTATAACTGAATACCCTATATACTTCTTAATTTATACGATTTTTTTAATGTTTATTTTTTGAGAGAGAGAGAGAGAGAGCGCGCGCGCGTGCATGCATGCACGTGTTCTCGAGGTGGGGAGGGGCAGAGAGAGAGGGAGAGACAGAATCAGAAGCAGGCTCCAGGCTCTGAGCTGTCAGCACAGAGCCCAACATGGGGCTCCAACTCACACACTGTGAGATCATGACCTGAACCAAAGTCGGACGCTTAAGCGACTGAGCCTCCCAGGCACCCCATAAAAGTTTCAATCATGCATTTAAATCGCTATTTTACCAACGTTATTCATTAATATATAATATATATTTTTTTGAAAAAAAATTTATACTTTTTTCAGAAAAAAATAGCTGTCAGTAAAACTGAGACACACATTTTTTAAAATGTTGAAATTCCTTAATTAATTATGTCAGGGACTCATGAGAGAGAGAGAGGGAGAGAGGGGGAGAGAGAATCCCCTTTAACTCAAGACTTTATGCTTCTACAAATTATTTTCTAAATTTTTTTTCCCACTCCAAACTGGTATATGAAATCCCTACTATTTTAATAAAGTAGTAGGGAGAACTGTAAAGATAATTACTTTTGGTGTAAATAAATAGGCTAAATATTGATTAAATCCATTCTGGTGAGTCAGACTTGATGGAAAAATAATGGAATTGCTGATAACACTCCAGTCTCTACTAATTATTTATTGTTTGGATGGGGTTGTGAAACTGGTTCATTACATGTCAACCCGATCCATTTTTATCTACTAGGCTTTGCTGTAGTCCCCAGAAAGGAATACCATGTCTTATTGGTATTAATCAGGGATGGGGAGGTGGGGGCACTTCTCTTATTTCTGGTTTTCTTTGATCATGTGGAAGAAGCTCTATCCACAGGTATAGCCTACCTGCGGGAAAGGTGGTAGCATTTCTCAGCTGTGTCACTCCTCCCTCCCTAAGAGAAGTGATTTAATCTGATTGGTGAGTCCAGGAGACGGGGAGCTGGCTCCTTCTTACCCTTTCCTTCTGGGAGTGGGTGGCCACCAAGGAGCTGTCATCGGCCAGACCTTTAGAAGGGCATGCACTTTATCTGTAAGAGGAGGCTGCCCGCACTTAGGTGCTATTTGGACTTGATCAGTCTGTCTAATACTGGAAAATGTAATTAGGAAGGCTGCTATTCCACAGGGTATAAGCCCTGTGCTCTGTATCAGCTTTACGATGATACCAGGGATATTTGGGTTTCTCATCTCCCTTATTCTTCCGTTTCATTTTCCAGTTGGCTCAGAAATCAGGCTGGCAAGAAAAGTATTTGTAACCCGGCCCCCTTGGGCCTCCAACAGGAATGTTCGTCAGAGGTTCACTAATATAGACTAATCCCAATAACTTTCTTGAAGTCATAATTTGGTTTGGTTTCAGAATTGCTTTTTTGGACCCGTATAAAGATTTTTTAAAAAAATTTTTTGATCTTTATTTATTTTTGAGAGAGAGAGAGAGAGACAGAGTACGAACAGGGGAGGAACAGAGAGAGAGGGAGACACAGAATCTGAAGCAGGCTCCAGGCTTGGAGCTCCGAGCTGTCAGCACAGAGCCCGATGCGGGGCTCAAACTCACGAACCACGAGATCATGACCTGAACCGAAGACGGACGCTTAACCAACTGAACCACCCAGGCACCCCTGAAGATTGTTTGTTTGTTTTAATTTTTTTTAACATTTATTTATTATTGAGAGACAGAGAGACACAGAGCATGAGCAGGGGAGGGGCAGAGAGAGAGGGAGACACAGAATCCAAAGCAGGCTCCAGGCTCTGAGCTGCCAGCACAGAGCCCAACGCGGGGCTTGAACCCACAAACTGCGAGATCATGACCCGAGCTGAAGTCTGTCGCTTAACCAACTGAGCCACCCAGGCAACCCCCCTGAAGATTGTTTTTTTTTGTTTGTTTTTTTTTTAATTTTTTTTTCAACGTTTATTTATTTTTGGGACAGAGAGAGACAGAGCATGAACGGGGGAGGGGCAGAGAGAGAGGGAGACACAGAATTGGAAACAGGCTCCAGGCTCTGAGTCATCAGCCCAGAGCCCGATGCGGGGCTCGAACTCACAGACCGCGAGATCGTGACCTGGCTGAAGTCGGACGCTTAACCGACTGCGCCACCCAGGCGCCCCTGAAGATTGTTTTTAAGAACAACTATTAGCATGTCTAGAATGACTTCAGATAATTTACATTTGCTTTTATGTACAAAGGGCTGGATGAATACTTGATGCTTTAGGATAAAAAGGTGGTCTGCAGATAATGCTACCTCCCTTTCTGATGTTGTGTCCGTTGCTAAGTCCTGCTCTTATGGGCAACTTGATTCAGAACTATACGACCGAATGGAGGAGAATGGCTTTCCTGTCTTCTAGTTACCATATGAAGATAGGGAGGAAAGTCGCTATTAAACATGCCTCCCTTTCAATACACTCTTAGGATTTTATGACCATCATTCAGACCTGAGGGATACGTTGCCTAAAGGGGGAAAAAAAAAAAAAACCCATCTATGGTGACCAACCCAGATGTCTACTAAATCCTGGAAAACTGGGATGTCACCTGGGAGATAAGACTTTCACTGCCATGATGAGGAACATCCATGGTAAACCAAGATGAGCTAGTTAGCCTACAAGACCTACCTAGCACGTCACTTCAGCTGTTCTATCCAGCAATGCCATTTACTTCAATACTGAGCTCGCTCTTTGTATTGATTGTGACATAACAAACGGTCATCCCTTGCAATAAATACTTGCTTATTGAGGCCCTGTGACAATAAGGCTGAAGACATAATATATATGCCCAATTTTGACTGTATTGACTACACTCCTACTTCTTCCTTTAACTCATTTTGTACTTTTTGCTTCACAGGTTTGTGATTCAGACACCATGCTTGACCCTGCGTCATCTGTGGAAATGGTAAAAGTTTTAGAAGAAGACCCTATGGTCGGAGGTGTCGGGGGAGATGTCCAGGTGTGTAAGCCTTCACTTTCGGCATGATTCGCTTTTAGTTATACTCTTACTCATTGATTCATTGAACACGTATTTATTACACACCAAACTCTCTGCCAGATGTGGCTTTTGGTGCTAGAGACACATTAGTATGTGCCTTGACCCACTTTATTGCCTCTTTCCTTTCCTAAATTGAAAAAAAGAATTAGAATTTCTTTGTTTAACCCTGGAATGTAACGTTTGTTTGCTGTGGCTGATAAGTGATATATATTTAATTTAAATGTGTAATGATTTCTACCGTATCTTCTTGAACCATAACTTAATGTTCTGGTAAAATCTGATGTTAGAGTTCATTTAGCTGTGAAGGTAAAAAAAAAAAAAAAAAAAAAAGGAAGAAGGGCAGATGATGGATTCTATATTTTATACCTATGTATTTAAAAGCTGGTCAATATATGCTTGATTAAAAATCCAAATTGGAATACAAAGAAAGAAAAGAGAAGAAGCAAGTCAAATTTATACTGGTAAGAAAGGCAAAGGAATAATTAATTAATAAGTGGATTTTCTGATTATGATTTATTTCCCACTATTTTTTTTTTTTGAGAGGGAGGAGGGGCAGAGGGAGAGAAACAGAGAGGGAGAATCTTAAGTAGACTCCAAGCATTAAGCCGGAATCAAGAGTCAGCTGCTTAATTGACTGAGCCACCCAGGTGTCCCCCCGCTAATTCTCTTTATTTCCCAGTATTTGCTACAAGTGGAGGAACAAGTAAACAAATATTAATGAAGGCTACTTGGAATATGTGGGATTGGAAATGAATATATATGTGAATATGTGAAAATATGTGAAGATTAAAATGAGTGCTTTGTAGGGGCTCCTAGGTGGCTCAGCCGGTTAAGCGTCCAATTCTTGGTTTCGGCTCAGGTCATGATCTCACAGTCTCATGAGTATAAGCCCCACTTCGGACTCTGTGCTGACAGCAGGGAGCCTGCTTAGGATTCTCTCTTTCCCTCTCTCTCTGCCCCTCCCCCACTTGCACTGTCTCTGTCTCAAATAAATAAAGTTAAAAAAAATGAGTGCTTTGCAAACACGTGATCAGATTTTGGCAAGAGGTGAGAAGCACGTGGAAACTTGACTATACAATTTGGGTTCTGCATTGCTGTATAACCCATTTTACACATGCATGGTGACACTGAAGGCAAAGACAATGCCTGGAGCAGACAAAGAAACAGCCTGGTGATAAAAGAGGAAGCATGCAAAATCTAGATGAGAACTGAACAAAACTGAGATGAAAGAAAGAATTTAGAAATATTGCCAAGAAAAAGCTGCTAATTTTCAGTAGCTTTTGCATAGAGCATTATTTCAGGATTTAAGTTTTGGGGAAAGGCTAGAACAAGCAATTTATCACTGGCATTGTGTAAAAGAGAGAAAGAAGGAGAAGGAAAATTAATAGAATTGAATGAGTTGGAAATTAATCAGAACAGGAGAGAAGAGGACTTAAAAACCTTCAAATCTTAGATGGTAGGAAAGAGTGGGAAACTTTAGGATCTGAGAACTAAAGCCTAAAAATATTATAGCATAACAACAAGAAGGACAAAAAGCAGCAAAAAGAGGACAGAGTCATGAAGTAGAAAAACTATTGCTCATCAAGGAGTCCCAATGCATGGACACAATTGATCAGACTAATCTAGTAACATAGGATCAGAGAAAATAAAAGATAACTGTGTCAAAATGAAGAAGGATGCTTCATAGGAGGATCAAATAACACACTTCGCTCTAGGCAGTAACCTCACAACAGCACAGATTTTGTTGGTATTTTAGCTAAGGCTTACCTTTATTTATTCTTTTTTTTTTTTTTCCTTCTTGCAGATTTTAAACAAGTATGATTCCTGGATCTCCTTCCTCAGCAGTGTGAGATACTGGATGGCTTTTAACATAGAAAGGGCCTGCCAGTCTTATTTTGGGTGTGTCCAGTGCATCAGTGGGCCTCTGGGAATGTACAGAAACTCCTTGCTGCATGAATTTGTGGAAGACTGGTACAATCAGGAATTTATGGGCAGCCAATGTAGTTTTGGTGACGATCGGCATCTAACGAACCGAGTGCTGAGTCTGGGCTATGCAACAAAATACACAGCTCGATCCAAGTGCCTTACGGAGACACCTATAGAATATCTGAGATGGTTAAACCAGCAGACCCGTTGGAGTAAGTCCTACTTCCGAGAGTGGCTGTACAATGCGATGTGGTTTCATAAACATCACTTGTGGATGACCTATGAGGCAGTTATCACTGGATTCTTCCCTTTCTTCCTCATTGCCACAGTAATCCAGCTCTTCTACAGGGGAAAAATTTGGAACATCCTCCTCTTCTTGTTAACTGTCCAGTTAGTAGGTCTCATAAAGTCATCCTTTGCCAGCTGCCTTAGAGGAAATATTGTCATGGTCTTCATGTCCCTCTACTCAGTGTTATACATGTCAAGTTTACTTCCTGCCAAGATGTTTGCAATTGCCACGATAAACAAAGCTGGGTGGGGCACATCTGGAAGGAAAACCATTGTTGTTAATTTCATAGGACTCATTCCAGTATCAGTTTGGTTTACAATCCTCCTGGGCGGTGTGATTTTCACCATTTATAAGGAATCTAAGAAGCCATTCTCAGAATCCAAACAGACCGTTCTAATTGTTGGAACGTTGCTCTATGCGTGCTATTGGGTCATGCTTTTGACGCTGTATGTGGTTCTCATCAATAAATGTGGCAGGAGGAAGAAGGGACAACAGTATGACATGGTGCTCGATGTATGATCTCACGTTGTTTGACGTTTGCAGTCACACACGCAGACACACACAAAACCTTAGTTCCTCTTGTGGCATCAGACAGTGCCACCAAAGGAGACATATCACTGCTGCTGGGACTTGAACAAAGACATTTCTATGGGTTTATTTTGATTCTGCCAAAGTAAAACAAGACATCAATGAGAAGAAACTCAGAGTTTAACCTGTTATTTCTATGAAAATGGGAAACATTCTTTGTTTATGCACTTTTTCCTTACTGTACATCCGCCTAACAGTGTTTGTCCTATATACCTCACTAGCCATGCTTTATGTGGGTTATCACGGAAGAAAAGGATTTTGGAAACTCAAGGAAAAGTTCTTTCAACGTATACAACCTAACTTATGGACTGTGTTGATAGCTAATTTTTTTTTTTTTTTAGAAAGGATTTTCTGTTTAACTCTACCAAATGAAATGCCAAAGGAAATTTTAAAGGCCGTTGGCTGTGCTGTATTTTTATATAACTGTACTGTGTTTTAAAATTTTGTATGCCAATTTTTAAAGCAAATTTTGCATATTCTATATTTTACTTCTCTGCCAAAATACACCTGTTCTTTTTTATTATTATTAAAATAGGTTCTGAAAAAATTCATACTTAAAAAAAAAAAATCTACCCAAAATGTGAAGCTTGGTTGACTGATGTTGTTCATGATAGAAAGAATAAAATATTTCTCTCTCTCTCTCTACCTTTTAAAATGGAATAGTTTCTTTCTGTGAAAAATATTTAAACTTTCAATATTTTAACTTCATTTCTTTTAGAAAAGGCCAATATACCTGTCACACTTTGGAAGTAGAAATACGTACTTAGGTGTACAAAATAAAAGGAAAATCAGAAAATCAAGGCCAAAGGGGTAGAAAAGTGCAATTTTTCATAAGATTAAAAAAAAAAAAGGGAATGCTAGTCCTTGAAAGAAAACACTAGGCATCAGCACTGGACAAAACATGGGTATCAGAGATTAATAACCTTTGGGGTTTCTGGCAGTGTTTCCTCAGGCTGAGTACAATGGAAAGTGGAAAAAAATTATCTGTATTATTTGGACAAACAAATACAATGCAGTTCATCATTTTGTTCTGTGGCTTGAATTCACCAGATACTGTCCACATATTGAACATAATTTGCCGGTCTTTTTTTTTTTTTTTTTTTTTTTTCCCAGCTTACCAGTTCACTTTACATGTTACCATGAGGTTTACACTGGTGAGTTGGATACATTTCAATAAGTGTAAAGCCTATAGATATGAAAATTGATACATTTAAGTTCCTCTTCTACTTTCTAGGGAGGATTTTTTTTCTGAATTTATGCAGATAATTGCTTCATCTGTCTTGTTATTGGCCTACATAGGTATGTTTACATAGTAAAAATAATATCAAGGTTTAATAAGTGTATCAAGAATTGGCACCTAAAAGAAATTGATGGACCAGCTACCCCTAACCCGGCTAATTTAGCTACTCCAAGGGCCTCAGTTACCCAGTTTGACATTTGACATGACCCATCTTGCCTTGTAGCTGGTGCTGTGTAGACCTGTGTTAAACACAATCGAACACATGAGTCGTCGCATAGAAAATGTTGTGATGAGGCAGAGTGTGAATGTGGCAAAGGGTTCAACTGTGTGCCTCTGTCATTCTGCTTCCTTTCCGTGCAGATGCCTACGTTCCATCTGTCCTGCTTAAGAAAAAGCTGCACATTCTACCTTCGGAGTACAAAAGGTACATACCATTCTGCAACTCAAACTCACTGATGGGAGAGTTGGTGGGGAAAAAACACAGCATGCCAATAAATGAAACTAAAACTTGAGTTTGCCTTTTTAACTATTTATGTTCTAAGTTAAGCTTTGATAACTTTCAAATGTCAAATTCTCTCATTCTTATAAAAGATTGAATTAATTGCCTGTATTTATTGTAGCAATTATTCAATGTATTTCCAGTATAGGATGTATAGTATAATTGATTTTTTGTAAATAAAATATTTTTGATAAGAGTATTGCCTTTTTTTCTAAGGGAAGGGGAAATTTCAAATGAAACAAAACCTCTGTTTTCCTGATGGTAGTGGAATAGATTTAAGAATGGGGTATATAGAAAATAAACAAACATAGTTGGTAAAAGGTAATAGAAATCATTTCATGTTACTAATGATGAAGCAGAAATCCCTCAAATTAGTGTGGTTTGGAAATCTGGAAAACAGAGGAGCGAGAGAGAGAGAGATTCAGTTAATATAATCTTGCCTTTTCTTTAATATTATATTTCCCTTGGAAGCATCCCAAATTTAGACAAAAATTATTTTATTATAATAATTTATCATAGTGGAGAAAAAGCCACAGATTTTCAGAAAATTCATAAGCAACTTTATTATTATAAATAATAACAAAATCTTAAAAATAACTTGAACTCCAATAGAGGGCAATAATTAAGTGAATTATGGCATTTTCAATGTAACATTATTGCCCATTAAAATGTTTTCAGAGAACGTGAGGATATGGGAAAAATGTTACATTAAAATTTTATAACCATTTTGTACAGTAACATCTCAAATTTGTAAAAAGAAACATGTTTAAATATCATCTCTACTATTGGGAATATCACAGGTTTCTATACTGTATACATTTTTGTATTTTCCAAATACCACGATCCTGTATTGTTTTTATAATCAGAAAAAGGACAATAAATATTGCTTTTTTTTAAAAAGTGGGTCGGGGCATCTAATAGCATTTCCTGGTTTGAGGAACTCTGATGCTAATCCATTTT
The DNA here is from genome assembly GCF_014898765.1 of Herpailurus yagouaroundi. NCBI lineage: Eukaryota > Metazoa > Chordata > Mammalia > Carnivora > Felidae > Herpailurus > Herpailurus yagouaroundi. Next base: position 30,803,138 of record NW_024412417.1, on the reverse strand, counting down.
GCCACTCATCCCTCAAATTCATCTTGCTTCCTGATTTTCTTTTTATTATTTAGTTCCTGAGAATCTCTCATTACTTTGGCACAGTTACATTATACACACACACACACACACACACACACACAATATAAAACAACGTTAAGCCACTGACCATTATTGCCACTCCAGTGATGGTTCTAATCTCAGTGATCAGTGATTCGCTGATAAAGTCACTTGGTGCTCTGTTAGAGGCTGGCAAAGTTAACATAACGAGCCAGTATACAGGGTAGCCTTTTCTGGCTGTGTGGTCTGTCATGTGACCACTCTTCTCTTCTTTTGGACTACAAAAGCATCCATAGGCAATATGCCAACCAATGCGTGTGGCCAGCTTCCAATAACACATTATGGACACTGACATTTGAATTTATAATTTGCATGCATTTTGAAGTATTCTTTTGAGTATTTTTTAGTCATTTAAATATCTTAAAACTATTCCTAGTTTACCAGCATTACTAAAACAGGCAACGAACCAGATCTGGCCTGCCGGCCATGGTTTAAAGACGCTTATTAGTCTATAGGAATCTACTGACTCATCTGTACCATTAAATACACCAACACCTAAGTTTCGAGCACATACCATGCATCAGGTACTGCCAGAGCACATTGTACAGACGGGCTATTTTAGCTCTATCAGTCTGAAGGGGTTCCACTATTTTTGCCACTTACAGGTGAGGAATTTGAGGCTTAGAGTTGATATCTTGAGACCATAAAGCTATTAAATTGTGATGGTGGAATTTAGGTCCAGGCATTCTGATGTCAGAATTACCTTTTAAACAGTTTATACTCAGTGTGCCGTCTGTGGTCCAGCAGCACAAGCAGCGCCTGGAATTTGGTTAGAAATGAAAATGCATGGGGCGCCCATGGCTCAGTCTGTTAAGTGCATGACTCTTGATTTTGGCTCAGGTCATGATCTTATGGTTTGTGAGATGAAGCCCTGTACTGGTCTCTGTGCTGGGCCTGGAGCCTGCTTAAGATTCTCTCTCTCCTCCCTCTGCCCCTTCCCCTGCTTGTGCACACACTCTCTCTCCCTCAAAATAGATAAATAAACTTCAGGGGGAAAAAAAAATGCAAATGCGTGCCCTGCCCCAGACCCACTGAATCAAAATCTTGGGCTGGGCCCCAGAACCTGCTTAATAAGATTCCTAGATGCGGGCACCTGGGTGGCTGAGTTGGTTAAGCGTCCAGCTCTTGGTTTTGGCTCAGGTCATGATCTCACGGCTTTGTGGGTTCAAGCCCTGCTTCGGTTTTCTTTCTCCCTCTCTCCGCCCTCCACCACTCGCACTGTCTGTCTCTCTCAAAATAAATAAATACACTTGAAAAAAATTTTATTGTTTATTGACTTTTAAGAAAGAGAGAGAGAGAGAGAGAGAGCATGAGTGGGAAAGGGGCAGAGAGAGACAGACACACAGAATCCAAAGCAGGCTCCAGGCTCTGAGCTGTCAGCACAGAGCCCAATGCAGGGCTCCAACCCAAGAATGTGAGATCATGACCTAGCCAAAGTTGGATGCTTAACTGACTGAGCCACCCAGATGCCCCAATAAATAAATAAACTTAAACAAACAAAAAAAGATCTATAGATGATTTTACTCCCATTAGAGTTTGAGAAGCATTGCTCTAATCTAGTGTATCGGTTTCCTCAGACTAAGTATCATCCCTATGATAACTATCATTTCAAATATTTGCATTTTCCTGTTGAGCTTTCTACATTTAGTATCAAATACGGATGTTGGCAGATACCTGGTTTTAATGAAGTTTACTGAGCACCTCTTATGAGCCAGAAATCAAAATTTATACTCAAAGAGGTTATAATTGAGTAAGAAGGATATGATGATTACACAAACATTTGGTGCAAAATGGAATAATAAAGGTATAAAGAATGGCATGGGGATATGAAAAGAAGGAATGAAGTGAATGAGTAGTTCTGTAAAGATAGGCTTCAATTTAGTGTGGCACTGGGGTGATTCTTTAAGGTTGTGTGGCTTTATGGGGACTGAAGACTTTCCAGATGAAAAGGAGGTGGTGTGATTTTGATATGTGTTCCTTTCCACAGAATTAACAAGTTTAAGGTGTGGGCAGTATTTAACCAAGAGTTCAGATTTAGCTATAGAAAGAACATCTGACGGTACATCATAGAAGACCATAACCCAACAGGGAGAAATACTAGGATGAAGTGTTTGAATGTGATAGATCACGGTACCTGCGGATAATTTTGAATGGGGTTCTAACATTGCAAACTGAGCTACATGGTGGAGGTTTGGATTTGAATGTCCCACATGAACAAGTATGATTTGGTTCACGTGTGCTTATAATAAACTGGTATTGCTCTTCCAGGCACTTGGCTCCTTTCATCCTGTTCCCTGTAGGTTTCCCTCCAGGTACCCAAATACCACCTTCAGCTTCTTTTATATGCCGTATAACCAGCTGGTCACAACCATTTGATTCCCCCGCCCTTGCCATGTCACTCAACTTCGTCTCTCACCCTACTTTAGACATTCTGTATATCTTGCCTGAACTGTTAAAAACACTTCCTGACTACCTCTTTTCCTCATTTCTGTTTCATCCAGTGGAGTCTCTACATTTCTGTCAAACTTCTCCTTCTAAGACCTAACTCTGAACAAAAGGTTTCATTTCATCTCATTGTCAGCAAGATAAAAGCATTACATCTTTACGAATGCATTCAAGGCTAATGATCTGTTTACGTCCTCTCTTGCAGTCCATAATCCTACTATTTTTTGTGGTCCCATCAAAGTAGTGTTGCTCCCTCGTTGTACACATGTTGCTCTTTGCCTTAGTCAAGTTTCTGTATTGCAGACATTCTCAGAAACCTCAGTGTGCTGAAGAGTTTTATGAATATGTAAGAGAGGCTCATCGCCTAGAGAAGGTCCTACACTTAGATGACTATGGCATCCATTCCATGGTGATGTTGACTAACGTCTGGATTAACACTGTTGTCCTGCAGGATATAGTTTAGGTAACGCCAGTATATAATTCCTGACACCACAAGTTGGATTTGTGTTCTTTCAAGATCTAGAAAAAATGCAAAGCTTAAAGCTCCTTATTTCTTGAGTATCAGCTCCAGGTGTGGAGACGTCAGGGGTTAAGGGGGAGAAGCCTTCAGGTTCATTATGGCTCAGCCTGTGGACTACAGAAACAGGCTCTTCTCAAAAGAGTTCAATTCTGGGGTGCCTGGGTGGTGCAGTCGGTTAAGCGTCCGACTTCAGCCAGGTCACGATCTCGCGGTCCGTGAGTTCGAGCCCCGCGTCGGGCTCTGGGCTGATGGCTCAGAGCCTGGAGCCTGTTTCCGATTCTGTGGCTCTCTCTCTCTCTGCCCCTCCCCCGTTCATGCTCTGTCTCTCTCTGTCCCAAAAATAAACGTTGAAAAAAAAAATTAAAAAAAAAAGAGTTCAATTCACCCACTTGCTGTCAGAAAGCTCTCCCTGCTCTGGCTTCAGCAAACCTAGGTGACATGTTTTTGCTCTGCTATTTAGGGCAACAAGAAGTTCAATCCTGATACGCTGGGGAGACATGCAATGAGTAGGGAGCCTATTCTCTGAAAGAATTTGGCATTGTATAGAGAACTGACCGAAAAGAGGCACAATTACTTTATAAGCCAAAGGGAAGGTTGCCTTTTATCTTGGATTGAGTTGGTTGTTGGGAGGCAAAATCAAACACATTCATCTCTTAACCAGGTCAGGATAGAGTCACAGTTATACATGTTTACTCAGAAGGAACAGAGGCATGAGCATGTCACGTAGGGACACATCCCGCTTTTCTAGAAAACACGTGATGTGTCTCTTCAAGTAAGAAAAAAAAAAAAAACCATAAATGAAAGTTTTAAGGATATAAAAATCTTGGAAAAAAAGGATCTCTGGGATCAAAATTGAGTGGCTGTTTAAGTGAAGCTGTCAGTATAGTCACAAAAGGAAACTTGAGGTTCATTCAGTCCAACTCAGTTGCCTCAAATCTTTGGTGGAACGAGGCAAGGACCTAAAGAAAGAGAGGGAGAGTGAAGGCTCCTTATCTCAAAGGAATCAAACTGCAATCCAGTTATTTTAGCACTTTGCTCAAGGTTGCACATCTGGCTACAAATCTGGGTTTCTTTTATCCAGATGTTTTGGCCTGCTTTATACTGCAGAAAACCTCAAATTAGCGATTTCTGGGCAGCTACCCTACTCTTACATCTGACATTTTGAGGCTATTCTTAAATCCATTCCCCTCAAAAGGGGTTGTAAATTATAAGCTTTGATATTTGGATTTTAAATAAAAACCCACCCTGGGCAGTCTACAACAATACCTGAAATTTTCAGCACTGTTAAGAAATATCTTAACGTGTCAAAAATGGATATTCCAAAGTTCTTGCCCTAAAACAAATTGTTGCCATATTTCCCACTTTGGAAGTGCATAAGGCCAGAACAAGTGTGGAGGTCTGACTTATTTTGTATTTGGGCTTTGGTTGCAGATTGACTTAAACTTGAGAAAATTATCCCACTTCTTTCTTATTTTCCTCATCTGGATAATGGGGGTGACACATCTCAAAGTTACCGTGTCAAGACAGCCTATGAAAAGTACCCTAGGAAAGAAAGTTGCCACAGAATGGAAGTTTAGTAAAATTTTCTTTTCTTTTCCCCTTCCTTCCTAAGCAACTAACTTTAATGCAACTAAAGCAATGCTCCTTTTCTTAATTTGTTTCCTTCACTTGTTCCCTACTTTCTTCTTAAAATTTCTTTACGCAGCAAACCACTGAACCAAGGGCTGGGACGTTTAGCTCAAATACCAAGGAATTTTTCTTCTCAGGAATGCATTTTATCTTTATTTTGTTTCCAGGTTCATAATTCACGATGGTACAAATTGACTATCACATGATGAGGCAGCACCAGCTTCTCCCGGCCCGGGAACTTAACAGATATGGCGCACTTTAAATTCTGTTTGTGTCTCTTTCATGGTTGGTGTTTTTAATTTTTAATTTTATAATTTTTTATTTTTAAAATATTTTCATTAATTTTTTTCATGTTTATTTATTCATTTTTTAATTTATTTTGAGAGCTGCAGCCACAAGCAGGGCAGGGGCAGAGAAAGAGAGAGAGAGAGAGAGGGAGAGAGAGGATCCCAAGCTGTCAGCACAGAGCCCGATGCCCAGCTCTTTTTTTAGACCTCAGAGCAAATGCCTCATGTGTGGCCAGTACACAATTCATTCTCCCTGTGAGAGGGTGAGTTGAAACTTTTCTGGTACCACTGAAATGGGATTGGGCATCTGTTTCTGGACCTGCCATGATTTCAATCTTGCAAAAGCCACCAATTCCACTGGTTGTGTCCTTCAACGTACCTCAAATGTGCATTTTAAATCACCCAATTGTTGGTTTCTATATGCCCTTAAGATTTCTTCTGGGAATAGGTGGCCTTCTTTTCCTTTAGACACAAAGCAGGTGAACTGTTACAATTGCCTAGTATGTTCTGACTTTGAGAAGAGCACTCAATACGATTTTGTGTCTGACAAAATAAATATTTTGAAATGTCTAGAACAGGGTAGATGAGAAGTAGGAAGAGCATGGCGTTGGCATCAGATGGATTTGAGTCCTGCCTCCACCATATTCCGGTTGACTCTTAGTGAAAACCCCAGTTTTTTTCATTGGTAAAAGTATAACTCCCCTGCCACAAACCTTATAAGGCTGCTGTTGGGGTCGATACAAATAATGGAAGGGAAAGGCCATCGGAAATTCAGAAAAATCCTTCAGATTTGAGTTCCTGTTGTTAGTTCTGAGCGTCAAGAGGCATTCAGATTTTTACCATGGCTGAAGTGAGATTAGGGCCCTTAGTCTTAATGGACACTTTCTATAATCCTTATTGCTACACCCTAGTTGCACTGCCATCATCTTGTGCCTGTTGTCACAGACATCCATCTGTCCTCCACTCTCGCTCCTCGTTATTTTTCCATGGAGCAGTCAGTGGGAGATCATGTCACGTGCCTGCTTAGAAGCCTTCAAATCCTTCAAATGTGTCTTCTTCTCTTGAGATACTATGCTCCACAAGGTCCTTCGTGATTTGCCTTCTGTTTCCATGACCTATTGTTGAATTCCCGTCTTTCTTCCTTATTGTACAACGCACTGGAACTCTTTCTGTTCCTCAACCGAGACAAGCTTGTTTCCACTTCAAGATCACTACCTGTTACTATTTATTTTGCCTAAGAACTTAGCATGCTTGGTTTCTTCTTATTTAGGTCACCTCCTCAGAGAGGCCTTGATTCTGCTCCCTAAAGTGACAACTCCATTCCTAGTCACTTTCTAACAAATCATCCTGTGATTTTCCTCAACACTTTTACCATTAATGGAAACTAAAATATTTATCGATTTGTTTGCTTGACTGTTGTCTCTCAGCTCCTAGAATAAAACCCAGAGAGCAGGGGTAGAGTCTGTAGAGCCTAGAACGGTGCTGGATAGATAGAAAGTGCCCAGTGAATACTGCTAAGTACATACAGGTATAAAATAATGGTGCTAAATGCTCAACTTTCGTAAATCTTGTACCTGCTTGCTCCAAATTGAAGCATAGAACAGGTAATAGAGGACATCAAGAGTATAAAGAATGCCTCATTTGTTATTCAAATTTTAAAAAGGGATTTTCTTCTTCTCTGCTGTTCATTTCCATGAAGCAAGAACTTACCCCACATGTTAGACCCAAGGAAATACTTGAAACTGTGTGGCTTGGTTATATACAGACTGCGGATCTAAATTTTTTTTTCCATGTTTTAATCAATATTGCATAGATGTGGATTTAAGCACACAAAGAGGGTTTTATTTTTTTTTACCATCTTTGATAGCTGACAACCTTCTTTTTATCTCTGAGTATCTGGAGAAGATAACTTTAAAAAGGGAAATACGCTACTTCTGTGTGCGTTGATGACCACAGCTATTGCTTGCCTAATTTTCAACTCCACCCAGGAGAAGTCCCACCCAGTCCTGCCAAGAATCTAGGAACTGGATGGTTATTTGGAACCAGTACTAGTTTTCCCCAAGTATATTTTTGGCAGAAGAAACAGCTAGAGATTAAGGAGTGTGAAGAGGGCTGAAAGCTTCCATTGACCTTCTGGGGCCTTGATTAAGGCTGCTTATGTTGCCGTGACTCCATCAGATGGCCACCTTCCAAACTGTTCAAAACATTACTTCTGGGCATATAGAGCTGATATCTCAGTGCAGGGATAGAAGCCCAGCCTGGACAAGGTCCAGTTAAGAAAGCATCTCCATTGGAATACTATCTGGCAAGGGACAAATCCAATGATGCCATAGGCATTATCTGCCTTCCCTTTCCATTCTTGAATCATTTCCTTCATAGACCAGATAACGAGCAGTCTACAGAAATATAACTGGGTGAGAATCTGTATATAAACATTGAACTATTTCTTCAGAGTTGATCTTGTCCAGCTGAACTTCTGGAGTCAGACAAATATGGGTCCCAGCTATAATCTCATTGTTTCTTTCTACCATCATGAATGAGAACATGTATGAACCAGTGTCTTTGTCTTATTTCGTTTAGTCTAAACTCACTGATAAATTCTTCTTTTTTTCCTGTTTAAACTAAGTTGACAGATGTAAATCGTACGGTGGATGGAGGCTTTGATTGGGGGTAAAAATTAGTAGACAATCACTTTAATTCAACTGATTCCTATTCATGACTATTTCGCCAGTCCTGATTAGTTCACTCAACTTGTCACGTCATCCTGTGAAGTAACAACCTCTGTGAAGCCTTTTGGTAGTCGCTAAACTCCATCTGGGAGTCAGTGACTCCATCATTTATTTCCAAATGGCACCTGTATTTTCCAGGGATAATGCCCTTAATATAAAATACTATATTTAATGATTTAAAAGTTTCTCTCTACTTTCTAAGAGGCCGTGATATGCCCAAGGAGAAGGGCTGTATCTTACTCATCTTTTTCAAAAATATTTTTTAATGTTTCTTTATTTTTGAGAGAGAGAGAGAGAGAGAGAACGAATGGAGGAGGGGCAGAGAGAGAGGGAGACACAGAATCTGAAGCAGCTCCAGGCTCTGAGCTGTCAGCACAGAGCCTGACGTGGGACTCGAACTCAGGAACAGCAAGATCATGACCTGAGCCAAAGTCAGACATTTAACCTACTGAGCCTCCCAAGTGACCCTCTTACTCATCTTTGTAAACATATCTTACCTCCATGAAATGCTTATTGACTGAAGACTTTGTATTTGCTGATCATGTGAGTAAATAAGTCATCAAGTGAGTACATAAGAGTTATATATCTTAATTTAGCAAAAAATACAGAATCCTTAAGTCAATGACAAGTAAATTTTGGTTGAGAGCCTGCCAAATGACAAGCAGTTTTGAATAAACGATTTCATAAACACTGAACAAGCCTATAAATTAAACATTAATATCCTCCCCCGCCTTTTTTTTAGTAAAAAAGGTGTCATGAAACATAGGGTTGAGGGAATGAATGCCAAATTCAAAATATCAAAACCAGGAAAGTCTCTCACTTAAAATAAATTTGTTCACCAAGTGGCCAAAATTGTGTTTTACTGAATTTAATTAATGAATAGAAATCAAGCTAAGTGACATCAACAGAGATATCCCTCAGAATAATGACATTTGCTATTCATCTTCCATAATAACCCCATTGTATAGATGAAGAAATTGGGGGCTCAGCAATATAAAAAAATTACTAAAGTCTATAATGAGGCAGCATTAATTCAAAACAGATGTATTTCCTTCAAGTCTGATGCTCTTTCCAATTTCTCATAACTTCCTTACAATTGTTTTTTTCTATAAATTCTAATGGTATTACATTAAATCATATCTCAATAAACACATTTTTATGGGGTGTTAAAATAATGGAGTCCATTTATGTTACTCTGATTACCAAAAAACAAAGATATGTGTTTATCTAACAATATGCAGCTTAGAGAATCTAAAAGGTTGATGCATCTAAAATTGGAGTGGTTAAAAGCATAGGTTTTGGACTAATTTGGGGCCAAAGGTGTGAATTAGAATCCCAGCTCTGCTATTCATAAGATGGGTGACACTGAGTAGGTCACACAGACTCAATGAGGCTAAATTTCCTCCTTTTTAAATAATCTTTTTCTTGATTGCAATGGAACAAGACTGGCTAATCAAAGCAGAGAAGGAATGTGCTGGAGTTGCTAATGAGGAAAGACCAGAGAACCAGAGGTAAAGAGGGTGGAGACATTAAAGGAGAATTCTCATCCTGATTCTTAACTCTTTTCCATGCCCACCTCCCACAAGGAATGACCTTCAGCCCACTTTCTTTAAATTATCACAAGGGAGATTCTGATTGGTCCATGAGTTTATTCTGATAGGTCACATGACTACTCCTTGGCTGAAATTGTGCAGAGCTCTTCAATAGCCATTGCCATCAATTCTGTACACAATATAAAGGAGGTAATTCTCCAAAAGGTAGCACAAATCCTCTTATCAAAAACAAAACAAAACAAAACAAAAACAAAAAAACCCCACACAAGCAAAAAAACCCCAAAAAACCCAGGAGTCCCCAAAACAATAGACATCTAAGGAACTCCTTCATAGGGTCACTGTGAAGGTGGCAATCAGAGGGCAGGAAATCCAAGGAGAGTAAGAGAAAGGAAGAGATCTTTGGTCTTCAAGTCCCAGATTGCTTGATTAATACCCATATTAATGATCAGGGTTTTATGATTTTACAATTAATTTTAGATATTTTAGAACTTTAAAAATATCCTATGAAATTGATCATTAGTTGAGGAATCAGGAAGAATTGCAAGAGCTTTGATTTTCCTGCTATATTTCTATAGTTAAAATACTTCCTCCATGAGGTTAAGGAAGCTCCTTTGTCGAAGGGAGATACTAAAATATCAATCGGAAACATGCTTTCAGGTCAAAAGAAACTTTGGACACAATCGGGTTTATCTACATCAGAGAGAAAAGCTAAAAGCTCGGAAGAGAAAAGGGGTTGGCAAAGTATATTTTGTAATCCTAGGTCTTTATCAGTTATACGGAGAACTAGAAACAAAAGGCCAGACCAATGAGGTCACCTATAAAATCCTTTTTTTTATACGTGTAATTCTTGAAGTTCATGTGCGCCTGGCTGTTTAGTGGGTCTGAGTCATTATTTGTACACCGTGAAGAAGAGTTGTATGTCGGGGTGTCAGAACTCCAGAAGCAGTGGACAAACAGCACTAAGCCAGGTCTCTGAATAAAAAGCCAAATGGTCTGGTCTACAAGCTGTGGAAAGGAAGTCAGTGAAAGTGATGGAGATCTGGTCTGAGGGAAAGACTAATGCTATCTGACTTACCCTTAGTAGACAGTGGTTTCATTTGTTCAGAGATCACTGCCTAGACAAAGGTTTCTTGAAGACACCTAATCTTCTGTCTTCATTTTTGAAAAAAAAAAAAAAATATATATATATATATATATATGGATCCATGTGCCATGCACATAGCTTTTTGGAGGTTTAGCAGAGGACATGGCATTTGGAACACTTAAGTACCCTGAGCTCTCTGTAACAAAGAGGAGGGTCCCTGGCAACCTGCCCCCATGACAAAGCTTGTGTTCAAACTTTAGGCTCCCCTAGGGTTGGCAATGATGGTTTTCATTTAGGCCTGGTTGGGCCCCCCAAGTAGAAGACTTGGAGACTAGTTCTGAATCAACTCTGTCATGCAGTTGCTTGGGGGTGCCAGATTTGAGAAGAAAAAAAAAATGGCAAAACAAAAAACACTCTCGAAGTCCAGAAAAGTTTGGCTCAAGCGTTTGCATATAATAAAAAATAACAAAGAGGAAGAAAAGTGTGTTTGTTCTTATGAAATACGGAGTCAGTGCTTTTATGTCATCATCAAAAAGCAGTGTCAAACCTCAGTCACAGCTGCTGCTAAATGCATCAGAGAAAGACCCTGAAGGTGAGTGCTAGGGTGGGATTATGGGAATCCTTGCCTGACAAATCTGTGGATTTCGACAGCCCGGCTAATTACAGGGCAGGGCGGCCCAAACACTGGCTCTGACAGAGAGACTGGGTTCCACACTCGGGGTAGTAACTTAAGCCACCCTGGGTGTCCAACCTCTGCTCTCAATCTACCCTCAGAACAGGCTGTCCTCAGGCTTAGTCTACAGAACTCCAGAGGACAGAGAAGGCAAAGAGGAATTTTGCGTGCCCTTTAAAACTCCAGCTGAGTTCAGACTTCAAACAGCAAATGAGAGATTCCCATATCCCTGCTCTTGACTTTTCCCGTAATCCAATCTCCAGGATTTGAAGGGTTTTAAATCAAGGCGTCTCCACCCTGTTTGGAGGGTGTCATGGGAATCTCCAAACAAAGCTGTATTTCGCTTTTACTCCAGCCTGTGGGAATGTGGTGTGAGCCTCTATCAGCTGTGCGAGTCCCCAGCCTTTGGGTTGCGATGGCACAGTGCCAGCTCTCTAATGGTTGCCGGCTTTAGTGATTAAACTCAATTTAGATGCGGAGTGTTGAGGTTTTGCGTGCAAGCTGCAGAATCCGATTGCCTATGGTCGGATTTCAGCGCCACTATTTAAAAATGGCATAAGCTCTGTCTAGTCAGTTAACCCCCGAGTCTGTTTCTCCTTCCAAAAGAAAGAGATAAGGGGAATAGCAAGCATTGGTTGAATTCTTACTCTGTGAAATATGCTCCGAACACTCTATGCTTTCAACTCATGTAATCTTCATAATCCTCCTATAAAGCAGGTACTCTTATCATAATTGTCACCCCCATTTTATTGAGCATCACAGGGCACAGAGTGATTAAATACCATGCCCTTGGGTGCCAGGCTCGCACACAGCAGACAGGGATTTGAACTCAGCAAGTTTAGCCCCAGTGACTCAGTGTCCACTTACTATGCTGTAGTGCCTCTCCAATGGCAGTGGGAAGGAAAAGTACCTAACTCAAAGTGTTCTGGTGACACTAAATGAGCTCTACATAAACAGGTTGTAGCACAGTGCCTGGAGCACGGTAAACACTTAGTAAATATTAATCATTGTTGATAATGGTGATGGCGGTGTGATGGTTATGAGAAGGCGATGATGCTAATAGTGATGAAGTTTGAGAAAATGCACATCCATCCTTTTCAACCATGTGTCACCTTCTTGAGGACAGGAATCCAGGACAGTGGCATTTCTCGTCACCTTGAACTGATGGAAAGGGAGTGACGCCCCCTTCTCTTTAGAAAGAAAGCCCTACCATCTTTATTTTACTTTTTTAAAGTCTATTTATTTATTGAGAGAGACACAGAGACAGAGAGATGGGGAGAGGGGCAGAAAGAGAGGGAAAGAGAGAATCCCAAGCAGCCCCCATGCGCTGTCAGCTCAGAGCCGGATGCAGGCTCGAGCAGAGATCAAGAGTTGGACGCTTAACTGACTGAGCCACCCAGGAGCCCCAAAACCTACCCTCTTTAAATAAAATAAAAAAAATAAAGGGCTCCACTGTTCCTGGGTGACTGTGAAAGGGAAGGAAAAAAGAAAAAAAGGGAAAGAGTCAAAGCAAGGATTTCTCTGCCCTCCTTCCCCAAATCCGACTTATCCCTCAGGCCCTGCCCTAGGTGATTCCCACGACAAATTGTTTGGGTGCGCACTATTTTGCGATTCCACCGATTAAGACATTTGAGCATGAAACACGAAAGAGGCTAAGAAACCCGCTGAGACACCACAGCCGGAATCTCTGAGCCAGGGTTTCACCCAGGCCCGGGTGCCATGCTGCTGTCGCAGTCATCAGTCATCACTGTTTGTGGAAAATAATTGAAATAACCCTTAGAGCATCCCCAAGGTAACGCTCGTCTCTGACTCTTCCCAGCATTCTCTCATGTGACAAACACATATTGAGCGTCTCATCGATACGAAGGCTGGCTTCCACCACCTCCACGACAGGCCACTGGGCAAGTGTCTGGTCCCAGTTGGAAGCAGGGCTCCAGACCATTATAGCAGGAGGCAGCTGGCCAGGAAGATATTAAACAAGGACACAGACTCATAATTCCAAGCAGTTGGGAGTCTGTTGTTTTAAATACCCTGCAGCTCCTCTTCGGTTCTCTGGAGGCAAAAATAGCTCAGTTGCCAGGGAACCTATGTGTAGCGATAACTTCTCACTAAACAGATGTACAAATCTAAACTCTAAAAGATTGCTCTTTAAAGCTTCCACTGACGTTTGCACAATATAAGATGGGTTCATCATTAACACCTTAAGAATATGTTGCCATGTTGAAATACTATAAATTAAGAGAACACACCAATCACAAAAAATTAGGGACTAGATGCTGTCCCTATCAAGCTCATCTCAGAGTCATGGCCTCCCATGTCCCTCCAGACACTGTAGTTGAACAGAGGTTGAGAAAATGGTTTCTGAGAATTGCAAGGTAAATAAATCAGGTAAATCGATATGGTTAGTAGGATATGGTATAGTAAGTATAATATCTAGCCCAGGGAAGATTTTTTTTCTTCCATCTTAAACTGAGTCACTATTCTTAGAGTCACCTATGTATTCATTTCCTAAGGCTGCTGTACTCAGGTAGCAAAAGCTAAGCATCTCAGAACAACAGGAATGTATTCTCTCTCGGTTCTGAAGGCTAGAAGTCTGAAATCAAGGTGATGGCAGGACCATGTTCTCCCTAATACCTGGGGAAAAGAATGCTTCTTGCCTCTTTCTAGCTTCTCACAGTTGCTGGCAATTCTCAGCATTCTTTGGCTTGTAGACTGCAATCTTGTCTCTGTTGTCACATGGCCCTCTTCCTCCTGTGTCCCTCTCCTTTTCTTTTTTAAAAAGTTTTTTTATTGATTTTGAGACAGAGACAGAGAGAGAGCTTGAGTTTGCACCAGCAGAGGGAGGGGCAGTGCTTAACAAGCATTCGGTGAATGAATAAATGAATGCATTGACTTAGGTGATGTCTTTATCTCGATGCCCTCCCTTCCTGATTCCTCCACTTGCCCTGTCTGGGAGACCTTTCTTGATCCTTCCTACCACAATTTGTAACTTTTTCAAGACATCACTTTGTTTCCTGGAAAGGAGGAACTGTGCTCCCAACCTTCCAATTCTCCAAAATGCCGAACGGTGCTTTGTATGGAATAAGCACTGAATTGCTCAGTAAATATACATTAGATTGAATTAAATTAGTGCTACCTCTGTTTTCACTTTCTTGGTCAAGTCTGTCCCAAGCTTTGCTTCATACTCTACTACTGTCCCTTGTCCCACACTTCGAAGACCAAGGTTTTAGGACAGCTGTCCTAGTCCCTTTAGCGAGGTGATAAACAATCGGACATTTTGCCATATTTACTTCATCAGTTTTTGCTGAAGTTTTAAAAAGAGATATCAGACATGATGATACTTTACCACTAAATACCTCAGTATGCATTTCTAAAAGGTAAGAACATGTTCTTATTTAATGACAAGATTATCACACCCAATAAAATACTATAATTGTATCAATATTATCCAATACTATCCTAGTTCATAGTCTGCTTTCCCTAAGTATCTCAAAATGTGTTTCATGGTTGTTATATTCAAACTATGATCTAATCAGTTTCCATTCATTCCTTTTGACTGTTTGGTCTTTCAATTTAGACAATTGCTCTGTTTCCCTGCCTTCTTTTTTTCATAACATGATGTTAAATCTAGTTGATGGGTTTAGAGAGTTTATATTTCTGTTCATCTGTATGTTCAAAATTCATTCATAGTCAAAAGTTAAAAAAATTGAGTTCAAAATGGATCATAGATTTAAATTTAAAATATAAAACTGTATACTTTCATAAAATGACATAGAAAAAAATCTTTGGGGCCTAGGTCTTGGTGAAAAATTTTTAGATATGACACTAAAATCTCCATTCCTTGTCACAAAAACAGACACATAGACCAATGGAATAGAATAGAAACCCCAGAACTAGACCCACAAACGTATGGCCAACTCATCTTTGACAAAGCAGGAAAGAACTTCCAATGGAAAAAAGACAGTCTCTTTAACAAATGGTGCTGGGAGAACTGGACAGCAACATGCAGAAGGTTGAAACTAGACCACTTTCTCACACCATTCACAAAAATAAACTCAAAATGGATCAAGGACCTGAATGTGAGACAGGAAACCATCAAAACCTTAGAGGAGAAAGCAGGAAAAGACCTCTCTGACCTTAGCCGTAGCAATCTCTTACTCGACACATCCCCAAAGGCAAGGGAATTAAAAGCAAAAGTGAATTACTGGGACCTTATGAAGATAAAAACCTTCTGCACAGCAAAGGAAACAACCAACAAAACTAAAAGGCAACCAACAGAATGGGAAAAGATATTTGCAAATGACATATCGGACAAAGGGCTAGTATCCAAAATCTATAAAGAGCTCACCAAACTCCACACCCGAAAAACAAATAACCCAGTGAAGAAATGGGCAGAAAACGTGAATAGACACTTCTCTAAAGAAGACATCCGGATGGCCAACAGGCACATGAAAAGATGTTCAGCGTCGCTCCTTATCAGGGAAATACAAATCAAAACCACACTCAGATATCACCTCACGCCAGTCAGAGTGGCCGAAATGAACAAATCAGGAGACTATAGATGCTGGAGAGGATGTGGAGAAACGGGAACCCTCTTGCACTGTTGGTGGGAATGCAAATTGGTGCAGCCGCTCTGGAAAGCAGTGTGGAGGTTCCTCAGAAAATTAAAAATAGACCTACCCTATGACCCAGCAATAGCACTGCTAGGAATTTATCCAAGGGATACAGGAGTACTGATGCATAGGGGCACTTGTACCCCAATGTTCATAGCAGCACTCTCAACAATAGCCAAATTATGGAAAGAGCCTAAATGTCCATCAACTGATGAATGGATAAAGAAATTGTGGTTTATATACACAATGGAATACTACGTGGCAATGAGAAAAAATGAAATATGGCCTTTTGTAGCAACGTGGATGGAACTGGAGAGTGTGATGCTAAGTGAAATAAGCCATACAGAGAAAGACAGATACCATATGGTTTCACTCTTATGCGGATCCTGAGAAACTTAACAGAAACCCATGGGTAAGGGGAAGGAAAAAAAAAAAAAAAAAAAAGAGGTTAGAGTGGGAGAGAGCCAAAGCATAAGAGACTGTTAAAAACTGAGAACTGAGGGTTGATGGGGGGTGGGAGGGAGGGGAGGGTGGGTGATGGGTATTGAGGAGGGCACCTTTTGGGATGAGCACTCGGTGTTGTATGGAAACCAATTTGACAATAAATTTCATATATTAAAAATAAAATAAAATAAAATAAAATCTCCATTCTTAAAAAAAAATTGGTAAATTGGATTTCATCAAAAGCAAAAAAAAATTGCTCTGGGAAAGATTCTATTAAGAGAATGACAAGACAAGCTAAGACAAGGAGATAATATTTGTAAACTTCTTATCTGACAAAGGGATATATAGAGAATACACAATACTCAACAGTAAGAAAGCAAACAATCTGACTAGAAAATGGGTTACAAGTCATGAATAGAAGAGGATGTATTTCACCAAAAATAAGATTCAGATGACAAATAAGCCTATAAAAATTTGTTCACTATCACTTGCCATTAAGGAAGTGCATACTAAAACTGTCATGAAATATGACTACACACTCTTAAGAACTACAATCAGGGGCGCCTGGGTGGCGCAGTCGGTTAAGCGTCCGACTTCAGCCAGGTCACGATCTCGCGGTCTGTGAGTTCGAGCCCCGCGTCAGGCTCTGGGCTGATGGCTCGGAGCCTGTTTCCGATTCTGTGTCTCCCTCTCTCTCTGCCCCTCCCCCGTTCATGCTCTGTCTCTCTCTGTCCCAAAAATAAATAAAAAACGTTGAAAAAAAAATTAAAAAAAAAAAAGAACTACAATCAAATAGCGACAATACCAAATACCCAAGAGGATACACAGAAACTGAATATCTCATACACCATTGGTGAGAACATGAAGTTGTAGAGTTACTTTGGAAAATCATTTGACAGTTTCCTAAAAATCAAAAATGAAAACTAAATATATATACTTGTCATACAACCAAGCAATCATAGTCTTGGACATTTATTGCAAAGAAATGAAAAATTATGTCTGCCCAAAAACTGGTACATGAATGTTCATAGAAGCTTTATTCATGGTAGCAAAAACTATAAACAACCCAAATGTCTTTCAATGGGTAAATGGTTAAACAAACTGGTGCATCCATACTAAGTAATATTCAGCACAGAAAGAGTAAACTATTGGTATACCTAACAACTTGGATGGATCTCAAGGGAATTATGCTGAGTTAAAAAAAAAAAAAAGCCATCTTTAAAGGGTCATATACTATGTTATTCCATTTATATAACATCTTTAAATGGCAAGATTATAGCAACAGAGTCCAAAGTAGTGGATGACAAGTGTAAGAAATGGTAGGGGGGTGTAACAGAAGAGATCTTTGTGGTGATGGAATAGTTCAGTATCTTGGTTACATTTATCTACACATGTATTAAATATGGTATAGAACTATATACGCACATTGTACCAAATATGATAACTTCCTGGTTATCATATTTCACTATAGTTATCTAAAATATAACCATTGGGAAAACTGGGCCAAGGGTTCATGGAACTTGCCTGTACTATCCTTCAACATCCTGTGAATCTATACTTTTTCAAAACAAAAAGTTCAAATTAATCCATGAATAATAGGTTGTATTCCAGGCAATCTGATTGCGTCATCATCCCACCTTCTTATACTCGATTTAGCACCTATTTTTCCTGACCTGTACCTCTCAGTCTAGCTTACCTCTTGGGTTCTCTTCTCTACAGTGTTTAACACGTGGCAATGTCCATGCCACATCACAATGGCACTGTTTCTCAAATCAGAATTACGTAGGGGCTTGTTAAAACAGATTCCAGGCTCCAGCCCCAAATATTCTGATTCAGGAAGTCTGGGAGATGCCAATAATTGACATTTCTAACATAATCTTGGATGATGCTGATTAGTACTACTGGCATAGTGTTTTGTATAAAGCTGATAGTCAAGAACCCTGCAACCTAGTCTCTACCCTGTATGACATTCATCAAGACAACCTCTCAGAGCTTTGGTTTCTGAAAATGTGAGGTACTCAGCTTATGCAATTGTTGTGAAAGAGATAAGATATAACAAGCTACTGAAATAAGGGAAGTGAGGACTAAGGTCACAGAGGTAGCCAGGAGCACTCAGGTATAAGGAGTCAGGTGTTTGGGGTGCCTGGGTGGTCAGTTAAGCGACTGACTCTTGGTTTCCACTCAGGTCATTATCTCATGGTTCGTGGGTTCGAGACCCACATCAGGCTCTGCAGCTGGCAGCACAGAGCCTGCTTGGGATTCTCTCTCTCTCTCTCTCTCTCTCTCTGCCCCTCCCCTGCTCATACTGTCTCTTTCTCAAAATAAATAAATCAACTTAAAAAAAAGTGTGAGATCTGTGAACTTTCAGCTCAGGTTCCCTTCCTTTATGCCAGGCAATCACTTCTGGAACTCACCTAAGAATCCTGAACATCTTAGGGGCGCCTGGGTGGCTCAGTCGGTTGAGCATCTGACTTCAGCTCAGGTCATGATCTCACGGTTCGTGAGTTTGAGGCCCACGTCAGGCTCTGTGCTGACAGCTCAGAGTCTGGAGCCTGCTTCAGATTCTGTGTCTCCCTCTCTCTCTCTGCCCCTCCCCCGCTTGCTTGCACACACATGCTCTCTCTGTCAAAAATAAACATTAAAAAAAAAAAAGAAAAGAATCCTGAACATCTTCTACAACTGACACTTCTTGTAATATGAGCATACTTAGTGCCCCTGACTGAGTAAAACGTAGTTCAGACACTACTCACTGATTCAGCTCTACTTTGGTGTATATTTCTGCCACAAACACCCACAGGGGGAAACATAATTCTGGGGACATTTTTAGATGTACGTTGCCATGCATAGTGTGTGACTTGACAGCACCACATGCTGCTTTAAAAAAACAACTCCCTAGAGCACCTGGGTGGCTCAGTCAGTTAAGCATGAGACTCTTGATCTCGACTCAGGTCATGATCTCGAAGTTCATGAGTTCAAGCCCTGCATCGGGCTCTGTGCTGACAGTGCAGGGCCTGCTTAGGATTCTTTCTCTCTTCCTCTCTCTCTGCCCCTCCCCCCACTCTCTCTCTCTCTCTCTCAAAAGTAAACAAAAAAACTTAAAAAAAAAAAAAAAACACAATTTCCCACCCCAACCCCAATCCAAAAGTTGAAACTTTTGTAGTGGACCATAAATCAGGGGACCTGTGTTTTCTAGGTCTGGCTCCGCCATTAAAGGTCTCTGACCCTTGGCAAGACACAGCTCCTCCCTTGCGTTCAACTTTCTCATCTGTAGAATAAGACATTTGTCTAGCTGGCCTCTAATGGCCCTTCAAGCTCTGGGATTTTGAGTCTGATTTTGCCAAAGAGATTTTTTTTTTTTTTTTAAGATTATTCCTTCCAGGAGCCTGGCTGGTTCAGTTGGTAGAGCATGCGACTCTTGATCTTGGGGTCATGACTTCAAGCCCCACGTTGGACCTAGAGCTTACTTAAAAAAATTTTTTTAAAGATTATTTCTTTAATCTTTTCTCTACCTTGCCAATTAATAGCAATAGTGAGGATCACTACTTCAAAAAGCATCGATTTGGAATTTGATTAAGATTCAGTCTAGTTTGGCCAATTATTAACAATGCAAACTTGTTCACTGACAGTTTTTATGGACTTCTGTTTCTTTTTCTGCAAAATGAATATAATAACACATCCCTCCTAATTAGTTACCATTATTAAATACTTTAATATATACAAAAACTACATACAGGAGTAAAGCAAGGTAGCATTCTCTGATCCTTGTATAGTTCCTCTTCCTGTTTTTTTCTGTCTCTCATCCTTCTTTCCTTTTGTCTTCCATCGTCACTCACAAAATTCTCTTTTCTCTATAAGACCTTGATATACAGTTTCTGGATACTAAGAAAATAAGGCCCTATTCATCAAGCCAATAAATATTTAACTAGTCGCTAACATGTGGCTGGCAAATTCTTGGATTCAGGGGAAGTCATCTTAAAGGGATAATTTCCTATTTTTCCCAGCTGAAACTCCTGTTACATTGATCCTTGAATGAATTACTGTATTCTCCATCTTCTTTTTTTTTAAGTTGATACAATATCAACTTAATTTTTTTTTTTTAATTTGAGAGAGAGAGAGTACAAGCAGAGGAGAGGGGCAAAGAGACACACACAC
Source organism: Herpailurus yagouaroundi (assembly GCF_014898765.1). Classification (NCBI taxonomy): domain Eukaryota; kingdom Metazoa; phylum Chordata; class Mammalia; order Carnivora; family Felidae; genus Herpailurus; species Herpailurus yagouaroundi. The sequence continues at coordinate 30,782,910 of NW_024412417.1, read as the reverse complement.
ACACACACACACACACACACAGAGAGAGAAAGAGAATCTCAAGCAGACTCCATGCTCAGTGTGGAGCCTGACACGGGGCTTGATCCCATGACCCTGGGATTGTGACCTGAGCCGAAATCAAGAGTTGGTGGGCTGCTCAACTGACTGAGCCACGCAGGTGCCCCTCATTGTGCCCCTTTAAAAAACAACTCTACGAGTATTCTATCGAGGGTTTTAGCGGCATTTTACAATTGAGAAAACTCGAGCATAAAGAGATCAGGGCTCAACCTTGAGTTCTATGTGTTGTTGTTTTTGTTTTTTTGCCAAATTAGTTCCATTTCTTTGCGGAGACTGGCTATTCACCAAAACCACTTTCTCCTCTTTGTACTTGCACAGATAGACAACACTCTTCACTCTGCCTTGCTGCTCAGTAAGATCGCGTATTCGAGTTCCGGTCAATGGAATGTGAGTGGAAATGTGTCGAGTGCCACTTCTGGATCTGGTCTAAAAAGCTTCCAGTAAGATCCTCCAATGCATTATACATTCCTGTTTATTACAACAGGTAACATTGCCTTAACTTACCGTCGCTTCCTATCACTCCTATGTCTCTGTTTCTCCTTTTCCCCAAACATTCTGTACCTACGCCTCCCTTCCTCACAATGCTTTCCTTTTGTGAAATGCACTAATCTTCTCTCTCTCCTTCAAGGCTCACATCATGTGAGCACCATGTCGTGTGAGCGGCCTGATGCCATCCCCAAATCCTTTCGAGTACTCTTTGTCTGTAAATACTTGTAGCGTAAACAATCAAGTATTATACCTTTTGCTACTTGATTAAATTGGGGAATATTGATCATGCATATTGGACTTCACTCAAATCAGATGGTCTTAGATCACCACATACCCATGATACCCCGTGAGGTATTGAACATATGGTAAAAACTTGATAGATTTCTGCTAATTAGTTGCAAGGTATTGTTTGATAAGCAAAATTGAAAATACCTGACTATTTCCTGGCTATTTATTAATTTTCAGTGATTTACTGAGTATCTATCATGAGTTTGGCATTGCTCTAGAAACCAAGACCAAAGTAAGCACACTACCTCATTTATCTACCCTTCGCATTAAGTGTCTTTTCACTTTTTCCACCCTGGAGCCTTTCTCTGGGAGTTGGCTGCTTTCTATGTATTGCCAAGGGATATCTATATAGTTTGTTGAATAGACTAAGCCTTAAATTCAGACAATTTGATGGTCATATCCTAGTTCCTTTATTCACTTTCTGTGCAACCTGGGACAATATCTTTATTCTCCCTGTACCTCTAGCTCTGCCGCTATAAAACAGAGCGAGTCATATATAACTCACAAGGTTGTCATGACAACGAAATAAATAGCATATTTAAAGAAAGTACCTAAACCTAGATAAATATAGCAGATGCGCAGGAAAGGTTGGTTACCCCTTAGTGTGGCCCAGTCATTTTGAAAGAAGAGGGCATCTTTCTTAGGGGCCACGTGGACATATAGAATTACATTTGAGGTGGGGTAGGTGACCTGCCTAGAGGGCCTACGGTACCTCTCTCCCTTGTGTTTAAGAATTCCCCAAAGGTCCTTAACGGGGCTCTTTGCAGAGAAAATATGGCAACAGAGAATTTTATTTTTATTCAGGAGGAGGACAGAAGAAAACTGTTGATTTATTAGACATCCGAGGTTGGAGGGAAACTGGAGAATTCCCTAATTTTTTGCATCTTTTTCTGATTTACTTAGTCTCTTACTTAGCCTCACAGGGCAGATTAATGACAGTTTCGGCTTGTTTCTTCCCTTTGTCGCGATGGTTATGCAGCGTGTGAGATTTCCGTCCTTGTGAATGAGATGGTTTTAGGGAATATGAAAATGCAGCATTCAGGCTCCGAGAAGCAACCCACCAGGCCAGGATGGGGGAGACGCACGTGTGTGAGGGATTAGCAATTTCAGCTGCCTGCCAGCCCAGCATGAGTCACCAGTGTGTTGGGACTGCCAAGAGCAGAATTTGATCTGGGGCTGAATTAACAGGGCTGCAGTGTCCAGACCAAAGGGAGTGATACTCTTGCTGTCTCGGCATGAATCAGACCACACCTAATGTACTGCAGCTCTTACTTACCCCGAATACTCTTTCTAGCTGATTATAGTTTATTATAGTGTGAGCGTGGATTGTCTAATAATTGCATGAAAAATACAATCCTTGGGGCGCCTGGGTGGCTCAGTCGGTTGAACATCCGACTTCGGCTCGGGTCATGATCTCATGGTCCGTGAGTTCGAGCCCCGCATCGGGCTCTGACAGCTCAGAGCCTGGAGCCTGCCTCAGATTCTGTGTCTCCCTCTCTCTCTCTGCCCCTCCCCCGCTCATGTTCTGTCTCTCTCTCTCTCTCTCTCTCTGTCAAAAATAAATAAGCATTAAAATTTTTTTTTAATATAATCCTTTACCTTATTTCTACTCTAGAATTTACCACACAAGTTGTGTTATTTATATGTAGATATTTGCATCTTTGAGGGCTAAGCACGTCTTTCTCTTTTGTGTGTCTGGTAGTATAAAGGGGACAGAGATGTGTTTGGTTCTTCCTCTTTTATGAAAATGGATCAGCTTCTGGAAGCAGTGTCTGCTGTATGGAGCTTGAATGCTGTGGTCAAACAGGCCTGTATTCAAATCCTGTTTCAACTCTTAGGAACAAGAAGCATTATGCAGTGGCCCTTCTCATTTCCAGTTCTACATTTTGGGGTGAGAGTATTTTCTTCATGCTCCTGTGTACCCCCAACCTAGCAACATAAACCCATAGACATACACCACCTTTATCTTCCTTTTCTACAAAGCAGTAAATATTGAGCCCTGAGAACAGGGTCTCCATAATAAGGGAGTTTTGGAAGTTGGGTAGGTAGGAAACAGGGCAATGCAGAAATGGTGAATCTGGTAAGACGACACACTGGGGATTTCAGGCAGAGGCACTAAGACTGCCTCTAGAGGCAGAAAACTGCCTCCCTCTCTTTCTCAAAAATAAATATTTAAAAAAAATTTTTTTTTAAAAGACTGTTTTTTGTCTCCCTTTTTCTTTGTTTTGTTTCTTAGACTCCATATATGAGTGAGATCATGTGGCATTTGTCTCTGACTTATTTCACTCCACTTTATTCCTTCTAGGTCCATCCATGTTGCTGCAAAGGGCAAGATCTCATTCTTTTTTATGCCTGAGTCATATTCCATTGTAGATACGCACCACCTCTTCCTTATCCATTCATCTACCGGTGGACACTTGGCCTGTTTCTACTTCTTGCCTGTTGTAAATAATGCTGCAATAAACATAGCAGCGCGCATATCTTTTTGAATTAGTATTATCATTTTCTTTGGGTAAACATCCAGCAGCGGAAGTCCCGGATCATATGGTAATTCTACTTTCAATAAACTTTTCTCATTTTCGTTCAAATTGTTTTTAATGTTTTTTTATTTATTTTTGAGACAGAGAGAGACAGAGCATGAGCAGGGGAGGGGCAGAGAGAGAGGGAGACACAGAATCGGAAGCAGGCTCCAGGTTCTGAGCTGTCAGCACAGAGCCTGATGTGGCGCTTGAACTCACGGACTGTGAGATCACGACCTGAGCTGAAGTCAGTCGCTCAACTGACTGAGCCACCCAGGCGCCCCTTTTCTCATTTTCAACTATCAATTTAGAAACAATTAAAAAATACTTAATGAGGGGCACCTGGGTGGCTCAGTCAGTTAAGCGTCTGACTCTTCGTTTCAGCTCAAGTCATGATCTCATGGTTCATGAGTTTGATTCCTGCATCGAGCTGTCAGTGCAGAGCCTGCTTGGGATTCTGTCTCTCTCTCTCTCTGCCCTTCCCCCACTTGTTCTCTATCTCTCTCTCAAAATAAATAAAAATACACTTAAGAAAATACTTAATGATCTGAAAAGTGTGACTAGCATATTGTGGTAAGAAAAGCTCTGTGGCCTCTTCTGAAGGCAATCTGGAAAAAAACAATATTTATCAAGCGTCTGAGTACAAATACTCATACCTTGCACCCAGTAATTGTATTTCTTAGAATGTGTGTTGACGAAATGTTGAAATTTTGACGAATATGCATGTATAAAGTCTTATGTTTCCTGGCATTCTATGTAATAGGAAAGACAGAAAAACCCCAAGTATTGAATAAAAGGGAAATGATGAACGTATGATAACCTATTGAGTAGAACTTCCACACTTTAGAAGAACATGATAACTTATATGGCTGTGTAAAAGCGTGGTACCATATAACCTATAATTACATTGGGAATATTCACAAGCAGGATAAAAACAAGTAAGGTTATTGACATCTTATTTTCTTCTTCATACAGGTTTGTATTTTCCAAAATGCCCTCAGCTCTTTTGAAGAGTATTCCCAGGTAGGGCATGATGTTTAGGGCTCAAGAGGTGGTAGGGACATGAGGGACCAGAGAACATAGCAGCTTCTTGGGACACAACACAGACTTATCACAATAGCAAGTGAAATCGGCATTAAAAAGGTATAGTAGCTTCACTCCACAGGTCAGATGATATATGAGATTCACATTGTCTGGGTTTATTCCTATTGTTTGCACTATCATCTCTCTAATTTTTGGGAAAGTCCTCCACCGCTAATTTCCTGACCTCACCGGTATTTATATCTACATATATCCTGCCAAAGATAAAGTTGATACTAAAAACAACAAACAAAAATAAGATTTGCAAAAAATTAGTCTTTCTGTGTTAGGTGGCTTAGAAGAAATAAGTATTATTTCCAGTGATGTTACAGTTCACCTGGGGGAAAAAAAAAGATATACAAGAAAGAGAGGAAACATCCATTAAAAAATAATGCATGTGGGTCTGATTCTGGGCCCTTAATTCTGTTGTTGCTTTGGCCTACCAATAATTCCACAAATAGTATTCTGATTATTTATCTTTTGTATCTCTACGTTTTTTGCTGGTATATATTCATGCAGTTGATCTCATATCCAGCTATCTCTAAATTTTCATGAATTATATTTTGTAGATTACTTTATATATATCACAAAGTATATATAAATATACTTATATATATAAATATATATAAATATATAAATATATATACATATATATGTAAAAAATATATATAAATATATAACAATATATATAACAATATATAAATATATATAATATATATATAAATATATATAACAATATATAAATATATATAATATATATATAAATATA
>NW_024412417.1:30628167-30777308 GCF_014898765.1 Herpailurus yagouaroundi | reverse complement strand
TAACAATATATAACAATATATATAATATATATATAAATATATATATAGAATATATATAAATATATATATATAATATATATAAATATATATATAATATATATAAATATATATATATAAAATATATATAAAAATATATATAAAATATATATAAATATATATATAAAAAATATATAAAATATATATATAAATATATATATAAATATAAAGAGATATATAAATATCTCTTTATTTCTAAAGAGATAATTATATTATCTGTGACAATTGCAATTTTATGTCTTTCTAGTTCTCATTTTATTTATGTGTGTTCTTTTGCGGAACAGTACAAGGTTAAATAAAAAGTGAGAGCATGCTTCTGAGATAGTTTATCATTTAATAAAACATTGGCTCCTGAGTTTGCTACCTAAAAATAAAAAGTAACATCCAGAAATCAGGGAAGCAGCCAGAAAGTGCTCTGAAAGATCAGTCAGGGGGAGCTAAAGATGGGTTTGGGATTTGGGCAGGTGTGGTTTACTGGAAGCGAAGTCAGACTGAGTGAGCAGCAGTGGAATTGTTGAGGCAGGCCTGCAAGGACTAAGAGATAAAGCGATGCAGATAAAGCGGGGCCCAGGTCTGTGTGGGTCTCTACGGTCCCTGGTCAGCATGTTCCTGTTCCTAGGGGAAAATCTAGAGATTAATGCTAACACCAAGCCCTTACACTTCACAAAAACATTTCAAAATATTATCTCATTCTACAGTAATGACTAAAAAAATAGCAAGGAGAAACTGACAATGGCTAAAAGAAGAAATCCACTCAGAAGGTCAAGGAGAACCCAATATGACAGCTAATGTTTATTCAGGGCTACTGGGTGCCTGGCACTGTTCTGAGAGCATTGAATGTATTGACTCGTTTAACCTTTGCAACCATTTCATGTGTCAACTCTCGTTATTCCTGCAGTGGGGATGAGAAAGCTAAAGTAAAGAAAATGCCCAAATTTCCCAGCTTTTACCTATCAGATCTGAGATTGTGCCTCCCCTGCCCTGGGGAGGGAGGTGCACACCTGCACAGGCAAGAAGAGAAAAGTATGAAACCTCAAGATCATTCTGTAAGAGCCTCCATCCAGGTTGCATTTAAGCCACTATTTTAAAATTTATTTTGAGAGAGAGAGGGGCAGACAGACAGCATGAGTGGGGGAGGGGCAGAGAGAGAGAGAGAGAGAGAGAGAGAGAGAGAGAATCCCAAGCAGGCTCCACACTGTCAGTGCAGAGCCCGATGTGGGACTCGAACTCATGAACCCTGAGACTACTACCCTAGCTGAGATCAAGAGTCAGATGCTTAACCAACTGAACCACCCTGGTGCTCCTACACTATTTTAAAGGGAAGGGATGTTCAGCCTGAAGGAAGACTGCTTGAGGTAACAGGTAAGAAATGATGCCTTCTCTGTGGCTGGGGAAACCCAGAGACTTCGGACCATGGACACAGCAAGGAGCGAGAACAAGTACTTCCTGGGAAGGAGTACCTGATTCTAGACAGGCTGGATCCAGAGAAACCAGAAACTGAGAAAGTTATTCTTGATGATTTTTTAAGGGTGATTTGCATGATTGAATTCTTTGTTCAGCTTTCCATTAAAAGTTTATAAATTATTGTATGGGAGTCACAGAGGTGACACAGAGGATGATGTTGACCCATACCTTACTGCCCTTAGTGTTTTTTGTATTCTCTAAAATACTACAATGATAATGCATTGTTTTTGGAATGAGAAATAAATATTAGCAAAATAAGCAAGTTCAACTATGTGAAGCAAGTAAGTAAAAAAGTATGCACATAAAAAAGTGTAAAAAATATGTTCTAAAACTTTTTTCTTTTTCCTATATCCTTTTTTTCTGTAAATAGTATGTATTATGCTTATAATAGAAAAAAAGGAAATTTTTTTTTAAATTTTTTTTTCAACGTTTATTTATTTTTGGGACAGAGAGAGACAGAGCATGAACGGGGGAGGGGCAGAGAGAGAGGGAGACACAGAATCGGAAACAGGCTCCAGGCTCTGAGCCATCAGCCCAGAGCCCGACGCGGGGCTTGAACTCACGGATCGCGAGATCGTGACCTGGCTGAAGTTGGACGCTCAACCGACTGCGCCACCCAGGTGCCCCAATTTTTTTTTTTAAAGAGAGAGAGAGAGAGAAAGAGAGAGCACGACCAGGGGAAGGAGCAGAGGGAGAAGGAGAGAGAGAATCTTAAGCAGACTCCACATCCGCATGGAGCCCAACACAGTACTCAATCTCATGACCCTGAGATCATGACTTGAGCCAAAATCAAGAGTCAGATGCTTAACTGGCGGAGCCACCCAGGAATTATGATTTTTTTTTACATAGAATATTTTTATTTAAGCTTCAGATGAATTACTCTTTTCAAAATGTGTCTCCTGCCCAAGAGGACAGGAGCTTCCTTCACCAGGCATAGACGAGGCAGGCTACGAGTGACATGAATGTATTTTAGTCTGATATATCAATATATGTCTTTTGAACCTTGTCAATACTAGTTGATTTTATTAACAAATGGAATTTTTCAGATTCACAGCACATGTATGTGCACACACACGCGTGCATGGACTGTATTGACAGATCACCATTTGCTTACAGATTAATCCTTGAGTAAAATTGAGGGAACATCTCTGTTGCCTTTTTACATCATAACTAGATTTTTATCTCAATATTTATCATAAATATTTTTTTTAAATGCTGAAAAGTTGAGATTTTTACAGGGAACATTATAAATCCACCTCTTGGAGTCAAGAATTAGCATTGCACGGTTCTCGCTATGTCCATCGGCTATCCGTCCATCTATCCATCCAACAGTCTGTCGTATTTATTTGACGCATTTCAAGATTAGTTGCAGATACCAGTACATTCCCCCCTAAATACTTCAGCAGGTATATCACTGTAACGAATTTTTATGTTTCTGTGTGCCTTTTTTAAAAATGGTGACTTCATTTTTTTAGAGAAGTTTGAGGTTCACAGCAAAGGTTGAAGGAAAGGTAGAGATTTCCCGTATACCTCCTGTTTCTGACTCACGCAGAACCTTCCCCGTTGTCTACATTCCCCACCAGAGTGGTGCATTGTTGCGACTGATGGGTCTGCACTGACACATCATTATCACCCAGAGTCTGCAGTTCATAATCCAACACTAGGGTATCATGCAGAGTAATTTTACGGGTCCCCAAATCTGTGCTCTGCCTATTTATCCCTCCCCCTCTTCACCCTGGCAAACATTCATCTTTTTACCATCTCCATAGCTTTACCCTTTCCAGAATGTCATAGAATTGAAATCACACAGTATATAACTTTTTAGGTGGCTTCTTTCACATAGTAATATGCAGTTAAGTTTCCTTTGAGCCTTTTTTCTGGCCTGGTGGCTCATTTCTTTTTAGTGTGAAAAACATTCTATTGTCTGGAGGTACCAACATTTATTTATCCATTCACCTACTGAAGGATACCTTGCTTACTTTCAGGTTTTGGCAATGATAAATGAAGCTGCTATAAACATCTATGCACAGGCTTTTGTATAAACTTCAGTTTTCAGTTCCCTTGGGTAAAGGAGTCCTTGGGTAAAGGACTCCCAAGGAGTCTGATTGCTGGATTGTATGGTGAGAGTATTTTTAGATTTATAAGAAACCTTCAAAATGTCTTTCAAAGTGACTACCATTTTGCCCTTCCATCAGCAATGAACGATGGAATTGTTCCACATTTTTGCCAACATTTGACACATCATTATCACCCCAAGTCTGTAATTCCTAATACAGTTCACTTTTCTCTTTGAGTTGTACATTCTATGGGTTTACAGTTGCAAACTTAACTAGTGGTTTGGTTAAATGTATGAGAACATGTATCCATCATTACAGTAGCATGCAGAGAACTTTCACTGCCTTAAAAATTCTCTGTGCTCTGCCTATTTATTCCTCCCCCGTCAACCTTAGCAACCACTAATCCTTTTACTGTCTTTTTTATATAGATTTTTTTAAGTCTATTTATTTTGAGAGAGAGAGAGAGAGAGAGAGAGCACAAGTTGGAAAGGGGTAAAGAGAGAGAGGGAGAGAGAGAATCCCGAGCACCCTTCGCCACCAGTCCAGAGCCCGATGTGGGGCTTGAACTCATGAACCATGAGCCCTTAACTGACAGAGCCACCCAGGCACCCCTTTTTACTGTCTTTTTACTTTGGTGTTGTCAGTGTTCCAGATTTTGGTCATTGTAATAGCTGAACTTTTTTTTTTTTAATGTTTATTTATTTTTGAGAGAGAGAGAGAGTTGGTGAGCATGAGTGGATGAGGGGCAGAGAGAGGAGAGAGAGAATTCCAAGCCAGCTTTGTGCCTCCACGCCACAGCCCGACTCAGGGCTCTGTCTCATGAACCGTGAGATCATGACCTGAGCCCAAGGCAAGAGTGGGTGCTTAACTGACTGAGCCACCAAGGCGCTCCTGAACTTCTTCTTCTTTTTTTTTTTTTCTTAAAGATAATGCACTCTTTCTCTAAAACATAAATTTAAAAACTAGGGCAAGAAATTCATTCTCTGGCCCTGTATTCTGATTTCAGATTCATTAAGTATTATAAGTTTAAATAATTTATTGCTCCTGACTTTTGATTGACATCCAGATACCTGAATGTATAATAAGTCTTTGTCCTCGTGGCAGAATAAGGTCCTGGATCATTCTAGAATTTCAGGCGGAGCATTCATGGTCATGGATAACTTTCTTCATCGAGGAGTGAGGCATGCAAGGAGAGACCAGACCACAAATGCAGGTCCCACACCTTTGCGACACACCCAGAATGCTCCACACCTCTCACTGTAACTGCCACCTAACTTTCCTCCCTGACCCTGGAGTAAGTTCATTGCCAGAAATGTATTGAGTTGTGTTAAGATGTTTGGAAAAAAACATATAATTGGAAGGCACAGGGGTTTCTAATTAATTGGGGGAAAGAAAACATAGAATATACGTATTTTTACGATTTTCAGTGTTATCTCTGTACCCAAACTGGGACTTGAACCTATAACCCTGAGATCAAGAGTTACTCGTTTCACCAACTGAGCCCCTGAAATATTTTTTTTGAAAGAAGAAAAAGATTTTTGCAGAGTCAACGCACAGTTTCAGAGTAAGGAGAAAAAATTGTGGGCCAAGGCTCAGAGGTTTCATGGGGAAAACTATAATCTTGAAGGAAAGGTAGGATGTGGACAATAGAAAGGGAAGGGTATTTTGGACAGCAGCCACAATGTAAGCAAATGATGCTATTTATGGGAAAGCAGGTGTACTTTGAGGCTGGAGTGGATTTTTTAAAAAGACATCATAGATGTTTAAGCTCTCATTAAGCTCTTCCCCATCAGAAATTCTCACGTTACCACCATTCTAGTATTTCCTTGAGCCTCTGATCAATGTCATATTTGCTTTATGGTTTATCTGAGATTGCATTACTCCTATGATTACCGTCTAATCACCTCTGGCCACAGCTTATGCTGTTTGACTTGGCACCATTTTATTTCATTGAGCAATATGGTGGGCATTTATCACACTAGAGAGATCATTGTACAATGTGATTATTGTTGTTAATATTGCCTTGGTTTTTTTTCCTGTGAGAATGTCAGGTCTCCTGGATGGAAGACGTCAGTTGGGTGTAGTGAAAAGTGCACTGAACTGGGAGTCAAAAAACCTGGCTCCTCATTTTATTTCTGCAACTAATTTATATGAGACGTTGGCCAAAACATTTAATTTCTCTCGAGATTGTAATATAAAAGTGGTCTGAAAGGGCCTTCTATAAAATAGCTCCAAGCATAGGACTGAAATGTCATCATGAAAGACATGTTGGGAATGAAGATGAAGAGACTTGAAATTTTTGCAGCTTTTTAAAAAATGTTTATTTATTTTTGAGAGAGAGAGGTGGGGGAGGGGTAGAGAGAGGGGGGACAGGATTTGAAGTGGGTTCTGTGCTGAAAGCAGTGAGCCTGATGTGGGACTCGAACTTACGAACTGTGAGATCATGACCTGAGCCCAAACAGATGCTCAACTGACTGAGCCACCCAGGCACCTCTGCAGCTTTTAAGAGTTTCCTTAAGAAGCAAAATTTCCTTACTGAGGAATGGGGTAGATGATAGAAGCAAATGATTGAATTTCTGAGGATGCCTGAGGTCCTGAGAAAAGTCCCTCATAGGAGACCCAAATCTGTGTGTGTGTGTGTGTGTGTGTGTGTGTGTGTGTGTGAGTATTGGCAATGGAGGAGATTGACATTAGGATGTAGCAGTTAAGAAAAGACATCTAATATGTTTTCCCATGCTAGTCTTTTGGAGAAAGAAACCGATAACACAAAGCAGCACAGACAGAACAACCACCATAACAACTACAACAAAAGACAAGTAGCAGGGGTTTGGCAAAGAAAAAACAAACAAAAAAGCCAGACGCTCAATACCTCTTCCACTCAGTACCCGCACAATACCCTCCCATGGTTACAGCAAGAATCTTAAATAATGAGGACCAATATTGGAAACAAAAGCTAGGAGGATCTGAAAAAAAACCATTGGTATCAATCAACTGACATCAATTGAGCCTTTAAGTGCCAGGCAATTTGCTAGATGTTGAGGATATACCCATTAAAAAGGATACTGACTTTGAAACTCCCCCAAATTGCTTTGGGCTCTAAAATTCCACGAAAAAGGAGACCCTTCCTTAGGATTGCATTTCTGGATCAAGTTTCCTTAAATATTAAATGGACTATAAGTAGGCCACTACCTGAAGCCTTCCTCCAGAGAACCCAAGCTGTCTATTTCCCTGGTGGCAGGGAGACTACGAGGCTGGCTGTGAAGCGTGTGTTGTAAGTGTTAGTAATGGAAAAGTAAATGCGCTCAAGCATTCAGGCCTTGGGAGGCTTTGTGAGGCGGTTACCAACTGCTTGTGGAAAAAAGTGGAGGCCACTCAGTCATTCTACATCACACACGAAAAATAAGGACTGTGCTTTATTAACAGGAGCAATTCTTGTCATCATTAAGGGCTGATATAGCACAACATGACTTGTGGGAAGTTTCTTGTTTTATTTTTTTAATTCTTTTTGTCACTGCTCTTTTTTTAATGTTTATTTATATTTGAGAGACAGAGAGAGACAGAGCACGAGTTGGGGAGGGGCAGAGAGAGAGGGAGGCACAGAATCTGAAGCAGGCTCCAGGCTCTGAGCTGTCAGCACAGAGCTTGATGCGGGGCTCAAACCCACGAACCGGGAGATCATGACCTGAGTCGAAGTCCGGTGCTTTAGAGACTGAGCCACCCAGATGCCTCTATCATTGCTCTTTTTTTTAAAAAAAAAAATTTTTTTTTTCAACGTTTATTTATTTTGGGGACAGAGAGAGACAGAGCATGAACGGGGGAGGGGCAGAGAGAGAGGGAGACACAGAATCGGAAACAGGCTCCAGGCTCTGAGCCATCAGCCCAGAGCCCGGCACGGGGCTCGAACTCACAGACCGCGAGATCGTGACCTGGCTGAAGTCGGACGCTCAACCGACTGCGCCACCCAGGCGCCCCTCATTGCTCTTTTTAAAGCAACTTAAGTTCTAACTTTGAGTACAGTCTTCTTTCTTATCACACAAACGTGTTTTATGGGTGTGAGAGGCAAAGTGTGCTGACCAAAAAAAAAAAAAAAAAAAAAAAAAAAATCTCTGCAATGAAACGTAGCTAAACCTTCTTTGTGGATGTGTATCTACATTGACAAAGACGCTTACAGAATATGAGGGCTCTATAAAAGACCCGGGACAATAACGTACCTTGGGTTTAAAATAATCCCCTATGGCATGCTGTATCTTGTTGCTCCCCATAGAAATAGCTCACACCAGCTGTTTCTTTCCACTCCCATCAGCCCTAAATGAGTAAATATGAGACAAACGGCTGTTTAGTCATCTTGTTGGCATCTAAATTCTACACTGGTCTCCCTCAGTTAGAAAAATATTTGGTGTATCCTGGCCCAACCTGCTGCACTCATATTTACAGTCAGAAAACACAGTCCTCTTTCTTAAAATATCCTGAAGTGAGTAATGCAAAAAGGCCAGGAAGACCACGGGCCAAGGGTTACTACAAGCTCCAGCCTTTGTTCACTGTGCACTTGGTTTTCTTCCTTGGCAGGTCTTAACCCCCTCAAGAAGCTGCGGCCGTCTTGACGGCATCTACCTGCCACCAGAATTGCAACATACGGTGTGTGTGTGTCTCATTTCACAGACTCTGGACAAGTTCGACTTAACTTGGTGGGGCTCTGCTTAATGGTGATGAGATGGTTCCAGACTCTTCTCCACAGACCTCCGCTTTGAAGTTGACAGCCTGTCCAGAATAAAGTGCGTGGCATTTACAGTCTTCCCCTGACAGTTGCAGCCTCTGATAAAATAAATAAACCTCATATGGGCACTCTCTTTCCTCCTTATCTTCTGCCAGGTTATTTAGTGCGGTGCTCACATTTGTGGCTGCAAGAGGCTGTGGGAAACGGTGTCGGGGGTCGGCTGGCTAGCAAAGGGGACGACTGTTTACATTATGATGGAAGACAGGATAGGATCGTTAAAATAAACTCTCTGATTTCCTGTCACTTCCTGACTTTATCTAATGAGGCTAACACGCTTCCACACAAAGGCCTCTGCGTGTTGGCTGCTCTGTCTGGTAGATGGTTCTGTCATCTGGATCAATTCTTCCCTCTAAAACAAATAATTCGAGTGCGGTGAGTCTTTTCTTATTCTAACCTTCTTTGGTGGATTCTACAAATTCCCATGAGTCGGGAAGAAATGGCCCCTTGTTACTGAGGCTGTGGAAATCATTTAGGGACCTGGTCCTACCTGCACTTGGAATGACTTTTTGAATTTTTAAAAACAGAAGTATAAATTCCAGGCATAACTTTAAACCTAACGAATCCCAAATATTTTATGACAAAGGAGAGAATGGGTATAATGACAAAATAAAGCATAATTTTCCAAGTAGAGAAATGAAATAACACCTCCTCTCCCCAACTCCAGCCTGTGAGTCATACTGAGCCTATTATAGGTTAAATGTGTGTGTGTGTGGGGGGTGTGTGTTCACGAGTATATGCGTGTGTGCTTGCATGTGCACATGCTTGTGTGTGTGTGATGACAATTGGCTCGGTCAGGGGCAGCTGGATAAGAGGAGGTGGATACTTCTAAGATTTTTTGGAAGGAATTTTAAGGACTCTGCTGGCTGCTATAGGGAGAGAGTGAGAAGTCTTCACTTACATTATGACAGTGACCAGGCCTAGAGACCCTATGTTTCCCTAATGTTCAATTGTTCTGAAAAAGTTTTCTTCGGCCCCTAACATCGGCATTTTTTCCACTTTATTTGTTTCGTTTGTTGAGGTGTATTTAACAAAAAAAATGGTGTATATTTAAAGGGTAACGTGATGATCTGATGTACACATAGCATTGTGAACTGAGTGCTGCAATCTGACATCTGGTCTAATGCTTCCCAACCATCAGGATGCTTGGTGAACCTTGTCCTTGGGCCCAGCCTCCGGCGTGACTGATTTCTTGCTTTAAGGAACTGAGAATAGTTCTAGAAAATAGCTGGAGTTCTTCCCCCCAGCTCTCTGGACTGTATCAAGATCAGGGCTTCGGCGCAAATCAGTCCAGTTGAATATGGAAAATCAGAGAACAATTGATTTGTGGACCTCACAGGCCAATGTTCAACAGATGTTTACCAAACACTTTCTATGTACCTAGAACCGTACTAAATATATGTAATCTGTATGAGTATTATATATAATGGATTTATTACATATGACACATATAATTTTCTATTTCTACATACACACTTGTAAATACTTCATTATGTTCTAGGTAAACACACATGAAACAATTGGAAAATAAAAGAGTTGAAACAGGGCATTAGCTCCTACCCTTCTTGCTCTGTTGAATATCTTCAGTAACGCTTTTTACAGCAGCCCTAACCTCCCAGCAAGCGTAAATCAAAATGAGTTTTGTGGGTTTAATCTAGTTTCTAAGTGGCCTGGCCCTTGATACCCCATCAAGGAATTGCCTGCCCACATCAATACAACTGGGTTTCTGCCCCAGGCCCCCTCTTCTATACACACACACACACACACACACACACACACTTTCTCTTTTTCCTATTTCCACGTGGGACTTCAGCTGTCCCTGAGAGCAGTCTGGTTAACCCTGTCACAGCCCCGCTGTGTGTCTCTCACCAGTCCCTTCCCTACGGAGCTCAATGCTGTTCTCAGTCTACCAGGGGGGCCCCCCCCCCCTCCACCACTCTCCCAAGATCTAGCTACAATTAGAATAATAACTGGAACCCATAGTAGACAGGCACTTGTAGAAAAAGCTCTCTCCTCTGGATGTGTTCTGCCCTTCCTAATTACCTCCCTGGATACTGATAGTCTTTCTAAGTAAGGCTGAGATCACCATCCTCACCAGGAGAGTCCGCTTTGGACAGTTGGCCACACCTTCTGTTGATTTTTATAGTTCTCCATTATGACTTATTCTAGCATCTTTTTCATTCTCAACAGCCCGTGTCCTGAGAGCCTAGTTGGCTCTCACCTGAGTGTGGGAGAGCTCAGAACATAATTGTTAGAGGAGTTTAGAGAAGGCAATGATGGGGAGGAGGCGGTGTTAGGGAGATGTGAGACTTCAGTCGAGCCCTGAAGAAGGAGTGGGATTTGTTCTATGCTTCTTCTAACTCCCTAAGTTTTCCCAAAACTGTAACTACCACAGAATTAGTTAGCCCAATAGAATGTTAGGGCTACAGGAAACTATATGGTCCTGATAAAAATTATCTCCCATGGCAGATAACAAGATTTAAAAAATTATCTAGATTAGGGGCATCTGGGTGGCTCAGTCAGTTCAGCCTCTGACTCTTGGTTCCAGCTCAGATCACGTTCTCACGGTTTCCTAAGTTCAGGTCCCACATTGGTCACCATGCTGGTAGCATGGAGCCTGCTTGGGATGCTCGGTCTCCCTCTCTCTCTCTGCCCCTCCCCAACTCATGCTGTCTCTGTCTCTCTCAAAATAAATAAATAAAATTAAAAAAATAAAAATAAAAATAAAAATCCAGATTAGAATAAATCTATGAAAGTAGAGAGAATCTCCCAATGCTGGGGGTGGTGAGCCCTTGGGACATGGCCTGGAGCAGAGCTGCCACAAGGCACAACTGAAGGTGCCATTGTCACCTGCCTGGGCACACAGAGCCACCTGGAGTTGGGCCAGGCCCAGCATGCATGACCTCATGTGGAGGTCCTCCATCAGGGGCACCTGGTGGCTCTCAAGTTTTTGACGAGTCGGCCTATGTATCAGAGAATTCCAGGTGTCCAGGACAACGAACAGCTCTAAAACTGTGACGAATGTACATGGATTGATTTGGCTCCAGTTGCCCTCTGTCCTTAATGTGTCCCCTTTCCTAACCCTTTACCTTTACCCCGGCCCCCACATCCTAGCTGGTACCTCTCTAGCAACTATCAAAGACAAATAGTCTTATTTTCACATGTTTTTATCTCTGGCTCCATCCTGAGTATTCTTTCTAAATATTCTTGATCATGCAGAGATTTTTGTTTCGTTTTGCTCAACATTGTAATCCCAGCACCTAGAATTGAGTCTACATAGTATACGTTAAATATATATTTAGTGAATAGATGAAGGACGTTAACTTTCTCTCTAGTTCTCTAGCTTCCCAGCTAGAGAGAAATGTGACAATGCTGGACTGAGTTGTATTTTCTATAAACTCCTGGGTTGAAGATTATTTTCATCTCCATTTTCACAAGAATGCCCACATTTGTAGCTTCTATTAAGTGGTTCCACTTCCTCAAGCAGGATCTCTGGGGGTGAAATCTTGAAATCTGAATATCTGAATTCATTTAGGAACTACCCTCGGTGGACTTCGTGTAAAAATTTATTAAAAATTTGTAACATTTGGAAAGAAATATGGCTGAAAATAAAAACTGGATTCAAAGCATAGTAATTAAAATAGAACACATAGTAAACCATTTTATTTAAGCCATAAAATGCATCGAAAAAATATGCAAAGGGGAGATGCCTTTATAGTTTAGTAGAACTTCCTTTAACTTATTCATAGAGGTATAGTGAAGATAAAATACATTAAAGCATGAATTCTTCGAAAAGGTTAAAAAGGTCATATCTCTTCAAGATGCAAACAATGTATTATCCAAATGGTAACCAATTCATTTCCAATCTAAGGGGGAATGATTGTAATATTCAGGAGAGGGTGGGAAAGAGCCCTATAGAACATAAGTTCTCCTTTCTTAATTTTCAGAGCTCATGATCCTTCAAGTTTAAAATAAAAATTTCCATTAAAGAAATTTGGATTTGAAATAAAAGTTAGTACAACTTCTGAAGTTTTTTTGAAAAGTTGGCATCATTTTAGGAAAATGCTGACTTGTGGTATTTGTGTGTTATTTTTTAGCCTCATAATTAGGAAATTTTCTTTTTAAAAATTGTTTTATTTTATTTTATTTTATTTTATTTTATTGAGAGACCAAGAGAATGGACAAGCAGGAAAGGGGGGTGGAGAGAGAGAGAGAGAGAGAGACTGAGAATCTTAAGCAGAGTCCACGCTCAGGGCAGAACCCAACGTGTGGCTCCAACCCATGATCCTAGGATCATAACCTGAGCCAAAATCAAGAGTCCGATTCTCAACCAACTGAGCCACCTGGGTCCTCCTGAATTAGGAACGTTTCTTATAGCAGTCAAGACTGACTCATGTTGAATGTGAAATTAGGATATTAGACTTGTAATATAGGTGCTTCTAAATGATTCGTTTGAATGGGATAATGGTATGCTTATAAATATATCACAACTCATTTTGTAGCATTTGCTCATTTCTGTTGTGTAGATACTTCCACTATGGCCCATTGGAAGCTACTAAAGTGACGTCACTGAACGCAGGGGTGGGACGCGGGGGTGTGTCATTAGGTAGTGTATTTACAGACACATAAATGCAAAGAACCTCAGAGCGCAGATGGTAGTACAAGGTAGTAAAGTAACTAGAAAGTGATGCATTTTGAGCACATCAGCTTTGTTTTAAATATGACTTTTGAAATAGTAAGTTAATATAATTCAGATTAAAAAAAATTTTTTTTAACGTTTATTTATTTTTGAGACAGAGAGACAGAGCATGAATGGGGGCGGGTCAGAGAGAGAGGGAGACACAGAATCCAAAGCAGGCTCCAGGCTCCGAGTGGTCAGCACAGAGCCCCACGCGGGGCTCGAACCCACAGACCGCAAGATCATGACCTGAGCCGAAGTCGGATGCCTAACCGACTGAGCCACCCAGGTGCCCCTATAATTCAGATTTTAATAGCATTTATGCCAAACAACAGATATACAAGATTCCTGAAAATGTATTAGTCGGCTCTTGTGATTTGGGATGAGGCAGCTAAAGCATACCAGTAAGAAACTCTCCACAGGTTTCTCATTAAGAGATCGTTGAGGACAGGGTCCACGCGGTTCACGCAGACTAATTGTTCTAGATCCCACAGCAAGTCAGTTTTTATAGCTGTGTATTACTATTAATACTATGACAATAATGAACAGAAATTTAAAGTTTCTTGGTCAGTCAGAAGTGCTGGCAGAAGTTTTACATGGCCACAGATGATACGTTCAATAAACATGAAAAGAAACAGAGAATTCCTTATTTTTCCAAATTTTAGTTAACTGGTAGCATTCACACGAATATTCTTCCTTCGTGCTAATTTAGACAGACTTAAGTACAAACAGAACATGTGGAGAAGATGAGAACTCTTTCCTGGGAAACTGTTAAAATTTGATGCATTCTGTGTCTGTGGTAAAGTCATGTTATAAAAATTTCCTTCTGTGGCTGCTTTGAGGCCTCTGGGACATCTGTCCTTAACTCTTTCCCCTATTCCCCAAATTACTCCTAGGCCAATTCTCAAAATAACTCACCCAGGAGATTCCCGTTGCTCAGAAGGAAAAATAGGTACACTACCCTCCTATGAGAAATCGTTTGCAGCCAAACACACAAAACCGTTCAGACTATAGTCTACAACAGTGCAACTCACCCAGTTAGCTCAGACTGGTCAATACGATGTCGAATCTCATGATTTCTGAAATATACTTGTCTTATTCTGTCTGGGCTGCTATAACACAATGCCATGGACTGGGCAGCTTATAAACAACAGGAATGTATTTCTCACAGTTTTAAAGGCAAAGGGGGAGGGGGTCCGAGATCAAAGTGCCTGTAGATTCAGAGTCTGGTGACAGCCTGCTTCCTGAGTCACAGGGGACCGTCTTCTTGCTGTGTCCCCGCAAGGCAGAAGGGATGGGGGTGCTCTCTGGGGCCTGTTTTATAAAAGTGCTAATCTCATTCATGAGAGAGCCACCTTCATGACTTAATCACCTCTCCGAAGCCCCACCTCCTAATACTATCATGTTAGGGGTTAGGATTTCAACATACGAATGGGTTGTTGGGGGCCGAGTTGGGTTGGGGGTGAGGATGGGACACAAACATTTGGTTTATAGCATACCCAATGCTTGTCATTACTTCTTTATAGCTGTAAACCTTAGAAACAATTGAGTGTTTATTTTAAAAGACATAAATGTGTAGGTATATAAAGTTATAAATAACACACATGAGGAACTACAGAAGGTGTAGTCGGTGTTAACTACCAACCTACTCCCATTATGGTATCGGAGCCCTGTCTTCTAGCTCCTGGTGTTAGCAGGTGTTGGTGATCACTGCTCTAGTAGTTTCCTTTCACTGCTGTTAACAAATGACCACAAACCTAACGGCTTAAACAAGAAAAAATGATCATACACTCTGTAGGTTAAAAGTCCAGCAAATCTCACTGGATTAAAATCCAGGTGTCACCAGGACAGCCTTCATTTTTGGAGGCTCCGAGGGAACATTTGTTTCCTGGCCTTTTCCAGCTGCTAGAGGCCACCCACATTCCTTGGCTCACAGCCCTGTTCCTCCATCTTCAAAGCAGCAACGTTGCATCTCTCTGTACCCTCTTTCCATGTCATGTCGCCCTCTGAATGGCTCTTTTTAGGACGCTTCTGATTACTTGGATGCCACCTGGACAATACCGGATACTCCCCCTATTCTAAGGTTGGGTGATTAGCAACTAAAATTTCCTCTGCGATCTTAATCCTCCTTTGCCATGTAACATCACGTATTCACAGGGTCTGGAGATTAGGACATAGATATCTTTGGAGGAAGATTATTTGGCCTACCAAAACTGACAGATCCGAGTCACCTGGAAAGATCATTAAAACATAGATTTGGGAGCGCTACCCCCAGAATTCTGATGTAGTAGGTACGGGGTGGATCCCTAAAATGTGCATTTTAACAGGTTCCCAAATGATGGTGATGTCTCTCCTCAGGGAATGACACTTCAAAAATCACTGTTCTAGATCCATTATTTCATGAGAGGCTTGCGAATGGCAATGCTTAAATTCTATTCATATTCATAAGCGTATTTTGAATTGAATTTCTGATCTCAATGGAGTTGCTAGATTAAGTATGGGATGTCCAGTTCAATTTGAATTTTAGATAAATAAGGAGTAACTTTTTAGTATATGTATGCCTTATGCAATATTTGGGACATACTTATGCTGAAAAGTTTTTTGTTGTTGTTGTTTATCAGAAATTCAAATTGAACTGAAAACGCTGAATTTTATTTGATAAATTGGGCAACCCTAGTTTTCATCTAAAAGGGGGAAACAGGGTTGCTCTGTCAGTGAATATTCCATGAAGGACAAAAATTTAGATATGGCTTTCTCTGATCTCTTTTGCCCCCAAGTAAGCTGGCAATTCTCTACTAACCATTTGCAATGAAATTAGAAATCCATAGAGTTTCTTTTCTCCATTAATAGGGATTGAATAACCAATAGGAGATATGTTTGATATAGCTGTCCAGAAATGGCGTGGTAGCTTTCTTTTCATATAATTCTTCCATATTCCTTATTAGGATTTTTCAGTTACCAGTTACCTGTTTAGTAAGCATCCCAAAGGTGAAGGCAGTGTAATTTATGGATGTGTGCTAACAAACATGTGCAAGGGAGACGTGTTCCTTTAAAGGAGGTAAACAAGAGAATATATTACACAGGCCAGTACCCATTGCATGCTTCTCTGACGCCTCCTTATTAATGAAGACAATATGGGTTGGATAATCTGTTTCTTGTAGCAAAAAGCTTTCCAACTCTCACAGAGGAAAGACAGACCAGAAGGAAAAGATTGCTCCTGCTGTCTACTTCCACTAATCTCATTTTACCTTGCATCCAAGAAAATCCCCATCTGGTAGGTGAGACAAATATCTAAGCCAGAAGTTTCCCCAACTTTCTCTATTACTGTCTCAGCAACTTTTTTTCACAGCATCCCTGGACCAAAAGGAACACCTGAAAGTTCCCTTTATTAACTAGTTAGGTCCAACACACCTAATAAGTACTTACATCTTAATTTATAAGCCATTTGGGAAAAAAAAACATACATTGAAAGAAAAAAATAATTATTTTTATTTCACTCTTAAATAGCCACAATTACTTTCTGATGAGATGTGGACACTTGTCAGGCATGGCACAACTTCTCAAAACCGGAAATCAGATTGGACGTTATCACTCTCATTTCCTGTTCCACATTGATTTCTCCCTCCTCCTCCCCCTCCTCCTCCTCCTTCTTCTTCCTTTTCTTCCTTTTCTTCTTCTTCTTCTTCTTCTTCTTCTTCTTCTTCTTCTTTATTTTTGAGGTGTTTATCTTTATCACAGCAACCAGGGAAACCCAACTTTGTAAATCTATGAGGCCATTGAAAAGAATGTGTCATCTAATGGAACTGTGAATCACCTGGAGTTAGAGTTTCTTGCAGTGTCTGATAGACATAGAGGACCATCATGTTTCCCTTAAAATCTAAAATATACTGCAGCACTCTTGTAAGTTTGTTGAGGAACCTCAGGACACCCCAATGTGCACAATAGAAACCCTGCAACTCAACAAAGGCTACAATTCAAGCAACAGAAAGCTAGATGAGACTCACATTTTTTTCCTGCAGTTCAGTAGTTCCAAGACCTTCCATAAGTTACTTAACAGCTCTTAGTCTCAGGTTTCATATTTGTGATAGGGCAAAAATAATATAATATGCCATGTGTTTTTCTAGTATAAAATAAATGCTCATAGAGTAACATATTGACTTATCCAATCACAATGCTGTACACCTGAAACCAATGCAACATTGTGTGTCAATTATATTTCAATTAAAAAACTAAAAAGAATTAACAATAAGGTTAAAAACGGGCCCCTGGGTGGCTCAATTGATTAAGTGCCTGACTCTTGATTTCAGCTCAGGTCATGATCTCTTGGTTCGTGGGTTCAAGCCTGCATCAGGCTCGGCACTGACAGTGAGGAGCCTGCTTGGGATTCTCTCCCTCCCTCGGTCTGCTTCTCCCCTGCTTATGCTCTCTCTCTCTCAAAATAAATAAAATTTGAGAAGATAAGGTTAAAATGTTCAAGTGTTAGCTAGTTTGCTTATGATTTGTAATGGCAGAACTACAAAAAAGGTGTAGGCAGTGTATAATTCTCTCTGAGGTAGTATGGGGAAAGTATAAAAGTTGTGATGCCTGAATAGAATTTCAAAGAATAAAAAAATTATTTAACTGGGTAAATTTTGGAAGGATGTTGAAAGTGGAGATGATGTATTGAGGGAAGTAGCTGAAGAGTAAGTATATGAATGGGAGGTGGAGAGAAAGGTGTCCTCCTGCTTAAAATGCTTCACATGGCAATAAGGCTATGCCCAATGAGATGTTTTTTCTCCTCTGAAGGGTTTTAGTTCTTTGATGAAAACCAAAAAAATATCAAAATGGCCTTTTACAATCAAAGATCTTTAGCAAGACACCTGGATGGGGAGTTTACCTCAGAAACTAAAATGACAAAAAAACGTGCACGTAAGTTAATATTCATGGTCCTATAAAATTCAAATAATTCAATTGCTAATATGTTATCACCAGGCTACTAAAATAATGACTGGTAGGATTTTAATTCTTTCTCTCTTAGATTTCATGCATAATGGCCGTATGGTTGTGTTTCTACCAGATAGCAAAGTGACTCATTTCTGTTGGTCATGTGGAAAATCATTAATTCTATGAAATAGAACTAATATTAACACTATGAAAGCCAGCATTCTGCGAGCACATGCTTTTCATAGTAATGCTCTGCAGCAACCTTCACAGAGTGGTCTTTTGGTACATGAATCACAAGTCACTCCCCTGACAGAAAGTGGGATCATGACCTGAGCTGAAATCAAAAGTCGACACTCAACCGACTGAGCCACCCAGGTGCCCAAGCCGAGGTTATGTATTTTAAAGAACAGAGCCAGAATTTGAACTCAGATTTGAGTCTGTTGTCTGTACTATTTCCATCATATAAGACTGCCTTATATTTTATTAATAAAAAAAAAGTTAAAATAAAAAGTCTTTGGCAGAAGCGTGCTTGTGTGCTATGGGTTTCTTAGGCATCTATGAACAAATCCTGAACCAAATCCTATATTATACATTTGACTGTGTAATGCTAAGAGAGATTGTGAATGCAGATTAACTGCAAACGTGAATTACTCAGTTTAGTTAACACACTCATCACCTCACGTAGTCCCTCCCCCTCTTACTGCAGTGAGAATGCTTAAGATCTACTCTGTTAGCAAATTCCCAGTATACAAGAGTCTAATGTACAGCGTGGATTCTATTTCTTTGTCTCTCTCTATAGTGTTTCCATAAGCTAAACAAGTTTCTCAACATTCTGAACCTCAGTCTCTCCATGCAAAACCAAGAGAGTATATACTGTAGAGAAAGTTGTTGATAGTCCTCTAATCAAGGACATTAAGAGACCAAAGTTCTCTCCTGTTGGTCAATTAACTTCATTGCTTTGGCCAGGATGGGCGCATGTTGACCACAGTGGTTTGTCCTGTCAGTTTCCTGAGGCATGGACACATCACATCTTAAACATCGGGCCCTTTTATAGACTGTGCTGATTCAGAACATACATACTCACTGATTTACAAAATAGCTGAAGACACACGGTTATGTTCCACACACTGTGGTAAGAGCTAGGAGTAAAAAGAAATATCACCGGGTTTCCACTCAAGGACCTCTCAGTCTCGAGGAACCAGATAATTATAACATAAGCAAAGTGCTAGAAGAGGCCAAATGTAAAAATGCCTTTTGAAGCAGAGTCCATATAAATAGGCTCTGAGAGAGTAGGGGGTAGGCCTCACAAAGGAAGTCATTCGTTTTTGTTTTTGTTTTTTTAAATAAGACAGATCATTGAAATAAGGAAAATACAGAAATAGTTAAAGAACACAAAATTTGGGCATTATTTCCTCCCCCCTCCCCCCAAATCCACTATAAATGTGTTGGTTCAGGCTTTTCCTATGCTCATAGAGTTTTCTTCTTTTCTCAGTCAATGCAATTAAAGTCGTATTGTATACTGGGTTCTCTCCTCAACATTAGAATGAGGTACCTCCCTCCCCTTGGCTTTGAAAACTTTTTCCCAAGAAAAAATTTTTAGCCATTGCATAATATTCCACCAAATGGAAGGCTTTTAAAATCATTCAACCACTCCTATGATAAAAGATATACATTGTTTCTGTTTCTCAAGTTAGAAATGAGGCTGTGATGAGTACATCCTGAGGATATCCTGGCACATGCATGTGAATGCTATATATATATATATATATATATATATATATATATACACATATGTAATACATACATAACAGTATATGTATATAACAGGATATTGTAAAATAAAATAGAATACATTATATAATATATATGTATATGTATAGTGTGTATGTTTTGTATATGTGTGTGTATGCCAGCATTATTGTGCTCTGGATTATTTTTATTTATATTTATTTATTTTATTAAAAATTTTATTTATTTATTTTTTTTCTGAGAGAGAGAGAGGGCAAAAGTGGGGCAGGGGCAGACAGAGGGGACAGAGGATCCAAAGCAGGCTCCGTGCTGACAGCAGTGAGCCTGAGGGGGGGTCTCAAAACCATGAACTGCGAGATCGTGACCTGAGCCGAAGTCTGACGCTCAACCTACTGAGCCACCCAGATGGCCCAGGATGATTTTTAAACTATGGATATATAGTCAGGGGTTAAGGGCACAAGCTTTGAATTTGCTTAGACTTTTTTCTTCATTTTAAACTTTTTTTGAAATATATTTCATACATATAGACCGAGAAGCAAAACAAATTTGTAAGTATACCATCGGATGAACACACTGTGTAACCATGCCCAAGATCAAGAACAGAAAATAATCAGCACTCCAGAAACTCCCATTACTACCGTCCTCCAAGGGAACCGGTTGCCCTAACTTTCAGCACCGTAGATTCATTTCACTTTGTTTTTGAACTTTATATAAGTGAAATCATCATGTATGTACTTTTCTGTGTTAGGCTTCTTTCTTTCCCTGTACTTTTGTGAGCTTTTCTTTTTTTTTTTTTTTTAATTTTTTTTTAACATTTATTTATTTTTGAGACAGAGAGAGACAGAGCATGAATGGGGGAGGGAGGGTCAGAGAGAGAGGGAGACACAGAATCCGAAGCAGGCTCCAGGCTCTGAGCTGTCAGCACAGAGCCCGACGCGGGGCTCGAACTCATGGACCGCGAGATCATGACCTGAGCCAAAGTCGGACACGCAACCGACTGAGCCACCCAGGTGCCCCTTTTGTGAGCTTTTCTATATTGTTACACTTAGTTGTAATTTGTTTACTTCCATGCTGTCTTCTATTATGCAACTGTGCAATTATACCTAATCTTATTCATTCTACTGTTGATGACAGTTGAATAGTTCAAATTTGGGACTATTATAAATAGTGCTATTAACATTATTATATGGATCTCTTAGTGAACATATGCTTGCATTTCAGTGGGGTCTACATAGCCTGCAATGGAATTAGTGTTATACATATTTTCTTTTTCTTTTTTTAAAGTTTATTTATTTTTGAGAGACAGAGAGAGAGAGAGAGAGAGAGAGAGTGTGAGGGAGGGAAGGAGAGAGAGAGAGGGAGACACAGAATCAGAAGCAGGCTCCAAGCTCTGAGCCGTCAACACAGAGCCTGACGTGGGGCTCAAACCCACAAACCGGGAGATCATGACCTGACCTGAAGTCGGATGCTTAACTGACTGAGCCATCCAGGCGTCCCTACATATTTTCATCTTTGGGAAATGAACATGTATTTGACCTTTGGTGGGGGCTTTATATTTGCATACCTTCAAGTAGAATTATTTATATGCTTGTCAACTTTAGTAAGTACTACAAAACAATTTTCAATGTGGTTCCACCAATTTGCCCTCCCACCAGCAATGCATGAGCTTCCGCACCCACATTTGCTGTGTTCTGTATTTTTCAAGTTTTTAGTTGATGTGAAGTGCAATGTTTTTGCACTTGCTCGCTCTATGCCTTGAGGAACACACCCCCCTCTGCCCGAGTTTTCTTGCATACAAAATGGGGATATGAAGAGCACTTTAGTTTTGAGAAATAAATGAATCAATTCATGAAAGTTTTGGGGTGCAATGTCAGGCACAGATATTATATTGCAATCATTGCCATAGTCACCACCACCACCATTGCTATCTGGAAGGACTACTAAGCATTACCAGAGAGAAAGCAGTTTTCTAGACAAAGGCAGAAAGGCAGAAAAGAGCCTTCTGTGTTGGAGGAACACTGCAAAGTTTCCTCTTTCACTCCACGGATGTTTGTTCAGGGTGAGAGGCAGAAATGTGTGACTAGCAACTAACTCAATTGTTCTGTTTCGAAAAGAGGGTTATTAAGTGCCCATTTCATTGAGTAGATTATGCATCTCAAATGAGAAGCAAATAGTCAGTTATTTAAAACAGTATGTGTCATGGGTGTCTCCTCCACGAGAATGAAGTCAGAACAGTGCCTGCTCTGTGCAGACCATAGAACTTGCTTTCTGTCTGACCGGCGGGGCTTTTTCTTACTTTCCTTTTCAGATAAATGCGTATTATTGGGAAATCCATGGAAAGCCCCTTTCTTTGTAGGTTAGAAGATTTCCATGTCCCCCAGCAGAGAGAGTATCCCGGGCTGCTTCCGATGGAATGCAGAATCATCTGCTGGCCTCTCTGGATGTCACCTCTCAGCAGTGTGCCCGGCGGCCTGCCGAGAGCAGAGGCTCCCCAGACCAGAGCCCAATTAGGTCCAGCTGTGCCGAGCAGCTTACCCAAAAGTCTCCCATGCCCCAGAGCTGTTTCCCCGAGTCGTAGTTGGGTGAGCTTGCGTTTGGAAATGTACTTGTTTGTTTTTATGCCTTGGCACTGTGCTTTTAAGACTCACGGACTCTCGAGCTCACTTTTTCTGCTTCCCTTGCTGAGGATGGAAACTATAGTCTCCGGCTTGTGAGGATGAAGAATGAATGGGGACTTTGGCTGGAAGGGTGTCATGTGGGAAGTTTGGGGGCCAATGTGACAGTAAAACATCTGCATCTGCACGGATTCTGGCTTTCAGGATGTTGTGACCAATCATATGGCCTCATACCAACTGGCAGGCCTCTTATTCCCGAGCATAGTGTGACACAGCCGTTTAAGGTTGCTTCTACGGAAGCCAGAAAGAAATCCCCCTCATCTGTAGGAAGATAGGGAAAAAATGATGGCATTGGGGAGGGGACTTCTCTTTTCATGAGACTGGGACCCTGCTGTCCCCGCTGTGGCCGTGAAGAGGGAGAGTGAGAGCATGTTGGTGTCCTGGCTAAGAGTTCAAGGAACGGGGTCCAACCACAGCTCTTCTGCCAATCGACTGCATGGCCGTGGGCAAACCACTCTCAGTCTGCTTTTCGTCTGCAAATTGGGACAGTTCTGGCTTCAGGTGGTGGATGTCGGGGCTTCAGTGAGATAATTACAAGTAAAGCTCACAGCAGTGGCTGGCACAGAGTAAGAGTTCAATAACGAGTACCTATTATATTTGGTGGCTTTTTTCTCCACCCTTTCCCCCCTATCTGGCCAACTCTTTTTAGCTTCCGGCCATGGCTGTTTCTTTCCTACCTTTCACATCTGTAGCTGTCTGCTCACCTCCTCTTTATTAGCCAAACTGAC
Organism: Herpailurus yagouaroundi; assembly: GCF_014898765.1. NCBI lineage: Eukaryota > Metazoa > Chordata > Mammalia > Carnivora > Felidae > Herpailurus > Herpailurus yagouaroundi. The sequence continues at coordinate 30,754,227 of NW_024412417.1, read as the reverse complement.
ATTTCGACTCTTCCCCTCTTAGTGAACAACTACTGAACCATCAATCTCTGGTCAAGTGTAACCTCCTCTGTGAAGTCTTCCTCTACTTTCTTCACCCCTCCCAAACCCCAAAGTGGAATTAGTACCTTCCTCGCTGTCAATAGATATGATTCATAAAGGTTTGTTGGGTTGTTAAATGGATATGGCCCCGTTATACAGATAGCTAGGTCAGGCCTGTACTGACTTGTTTCTTTAGTTTTTACCAGCAGATGTACAGAGCTTGGTGGTGGCTTGGAAAATGGTAATAAGGTTGCTGTTAATAGCTTAGTTGCCATAAGCTACAGGTCTTTCACAGATAATACCCCTGAGAGATTTTCATAGGCTCACTCACCCCAAAGGTTCACTTGAAAAAAAAAAGAGCTCATGTTCAACTGAGTTGCCAGTGCCCGAGTAAAATCAATTATAAGGCATTTGCATGTACGTTAAAAGAAACCATCTCATAATTCTTGATTTCCCCCTAAGAATGACTTTTCTATTAAAGGTTTGGATTTCCTATTAAAACTTGGATCCCCCTAGAAACAGAGAGGAAATGATACTTAACGTTAGCAATGTTATCCTTCATTGTATTGACCTTGCTATATTTTTCTTTTTTTTAATTTTTTTTTTCAACGTTTATTTATTTTTGGGACAGAGAGAGACAGAGCATGAACGGGCGAGGGGCAGAGAGAGAGGGAGACACAGAATCGGAAACAGGCTCCAGGCTCTGAGCCATCAGCCCAGAGCCTGACGCGGGGCTCGAACCCACGGACCGCGAGTTCGTGACCTGGCTGAAGTCGGACGCTTAACCGACTGCGCCACCCAGGCGCCCCAACCTTGCTATATTTTTCAAGTGGAGAGTTCAGATTCCTGGGAACTTCAATTATACAAAGTGGCTCCCGACTGGAAGCCACGTCACGATATTATGAATACGTACACACAGACATTAGTTTGGACTCCCATCATTCTGCCTGGGGTTAGAGTTGTTTGTAAGTTTGCCTTATCTCCCTCCCTTAGACGCTCTGGTTGTGGAAGACAGAGCTTCTGTGTCCTACCTACGCTGATCACTTGTGCTTAGTGGTTATGTGTCATAGAGAAGAAAATAAATGTTTATTGAAATGAATGAACGAATGAATGATACTTGGAATGTGTTTATCAAGCTAGATTTCTCGCTAAACAGTGAATACTTCATAGATACCAAATAAGGTTACTACCTTTTCCTGGTTTTCCTAAACTTTCATGACTTTAGCACTAAAAATTCCATGTTCCGAGAGTTCCCTTCCTCTCAGTCCTACGCAGAACAAGATAGCCAGTCACCCTAGTTTCTAAGTTTCCTGCTGGGACAAACTTAAGTCAAATGCTTCCAGAGACCATTGGATTATGGCAATGAAAAGTAACCTGTTTTAGGGAAACTGGAAACCAGCCTGAAGGCATTCAAATATGAACAAAACCAGTGAGGTAAATTAGCTTGATGGCCAGCATTGCAGCCTGTGAGACAGTAGTGGTTGGCCAAAGTTAACAGAAAAAGCAGGGATAATTCCATTTTATATTCAATTCTGATTGCTTTAACAAAAATCAAAATCATTAATTTTGAGATTACTAAGAATTTGCTTAACAAATTCTGGGCCTCCATTTTCTCATACGTGAAATTAATATTTAAAAAGTTATCTACTGGAAACACAGAATTCTGGGAATTAAATTCGCCCTAAAACATAGAATGTTAATAGTTTTTCTATTAAATACTAATATGTGTAGTAGAAGTTACCAGGAATTTGAAACCGGTTTTACCCCTAGTTGTATAACCTTGAGAAATTCATTTACTATCTCTGGGTCCCAGGTGTATCATCAATTCTATTATAAGCAGCTATGACAGCTAATTGCTAAGGTGCATTATATTGTGAAGATTTGATTGCCTGGGGAGTGCTCTTTGGAATGAAAGTTGGTGCTAGGGATTAAGAACTCCAGTTTAGGGATTGTGGAGACCTAGACTCCAATCTTGCCTCTGTCATCTGATAGACGTGTAACCTTGAGCAAGTTCTTTAACCTTTTCATGGCTAAACTTCCTTACCTATAAAAATGGGTACTTTAATTGTGCCCACCTCATGTGGTTGTTGACACCAAGAGAACTAAACAAAATAATATATGTAAAGAAATTCGTGTAGAAAATGCAAATAAATATTAGTAAAGAAATTAGCATAGAAGATGCAAATCAATACTAGTTTATTGCTATTATTAAAAGTGCCATGACTGTTTAATGTACACGAGTGACCAAAATCTACTTAAATGATACTTTCAGTTTTGAAAACAAAAGACTTATCAATTTGAATTCTTTTTCCCTCAATTTCCTACAGTTTCAACAAAATGGAAGGTTATTCCTTCTAACTACAGGGTGTTCGGTTCTCTGGGAATGTAGACAAAGCTCCCTGGTCCCAGGAGTGTAATCATCCCATAGCTTGCTCCACTCTGGAGCCTCAGTGGTGGCCACAGAAATTCATGTTCAGAGGAAGACATTAGTTCCTTTTCTCCTGGGCAGTCTGTTTTCTTCCTTGTAACATGATAAAAATTAAAAAAAAAAAAAAAAAAGGCTTCCTTGACTGACCTCCAGGCATTCAGTTTACTTACCTATGGAACTGCTTCTAACTTTTTAAAATATATTTTCCTTCTTATGCAGAAGCCCATGTTTTAACATTTAACTGCACATTTAACATTAGACTTGCATTTACTTTGGCATTTAAATGAACATAAAGAGGTGTGTGTGTGTGTGTGTGTGTGTGTGTACACGCATGTGCCTTGGTGAGTATTGGGTATTTCCTACAGGTCTACTTTTAGATAGCATTTTAAGTTTTTGTTTTCTTGTTTTTTTAAAGGCTCTTAAGTGTTTCCAGCTGTGTAGGACTCCGAGATGCAGGGAGACCTTTCCACTTTAGGCGACCTTCCAATGAAGTTTGTTAATGGATCAAATTTGTCTTCACCCTCCACAGGAGTTTGTTAAGGGACTAACTGGATGTACCTTGTGTAATGGACAAATCAACGCCAAATTAAGCAATTTTCATTACTGTGGCCTAATTATGTAGGAACAGAGATGAACTTATTATGCAAATGTCTTTGTGCATGTGAAGACTGAATGGCATTGTATGGACCAAAGTTCCTTAGTACTTGGAGTAAAGACAGTGGGTGGGAGATTGCATTATCACAGGGTATTTGACAGTTGGGAGTGCTGCATTCAAAGCAACGGTTCCATAAGCAATTGTCACTATGGTCACATTGCAAGTGTCATGTCAGGACACAGTTATCCATTGAAACCTTGTACTGAAATGACACTTGGTCTTATTCATAATCATTGAAATTATACTGAGGTTTTAGTTTTACTCTTACTTGATTTGTAGATTAATTTTGGTTTTGCCATCATAAAGCATAGATGCGTAGAAAGTGCATATCTAGTTTCATATTTATACCTAAACATAATAAAATAACATAAACCAACATTGGGGTTCAAAACGCTTTTTTTCTTCTTACATGTTGCATGATATCAGACATCACTTAAGTTGGAGAAACACTGGCATCAGGTATCACCAAAAGAGCTAAAGAGGGAAATGTTTGTGGATGAACATAGAGCAGGACAGTGATTAAGGACATGGGCTTCAGTATCAGTTATCCTTGAATTTCGGTTGCACTTCCACACTAAATAAATTATGGGATTTTACTTTTCTGAATCTTAAAAAAAATTTTTTTTAACGTTTATTCATTTTTGAGAGACAGGGAGAGACAGAGGGCCAACAGGGGAGGGGCAGAGAGTAAGGGAGACACAGAATCCAAAGCAGGCTCCAGGCTCTGAGCTGTCAGCACAGAGCCCGAAGTGGGGCTTGAACCCACTAATCGTGGGATCATGACCTGAGCAGAGGTCGGATGCTTAACCGACTGAGCCTCCCAGGTGCCCCTACTTTTCTGAGTCTTTGTTTCTCCAAATTAAAATGAGAATGACAGGAGTAATTATCTCAGAGTGTTGCTCTGATGATTCATTAACCCTCATAAAGCGTGTCACCCTTGAAGAGGCAGTGAGGGGACATAGTGAAGAATGTGGACTCCGGAAGCAGATGTCTGGGCTCAGATCACGGCAATGTCACTTGCTAACTGTAGGGGAAGTTCCCTGACCTCCTTGCACCTCAGCTTTCTTATCTGCAAAATGGGGATATTATAGTGTCAACCTCATGGAATTGCTATAAGGAAAGCTGAGCTAACTAATGCAAAACCCACGGGGCATGGCAGCAGTAAATGCACTGTAATGTTTCCTGTTACTGTTAGTGCTGCACTGGATACACAGATCTCAATAAAGTTCAGCGGATTTTTTTTTAAGTTTACTTATTTTGAGAGAGAGAGAGAGAAAGAGAGAGGATGAGCCTGGGAGGGGCAGAGAGAGGGGGAGAGAGAGAATCCCAAGCAGGTTCCCTGCTGTCAATGCCAAACCTGATATGGAGCTCCATCCTACAAACCATGAGATTATGACCTGAGTCAAAGCCAAGAGTCGGTCGCTTAACCAAATGAACCACCCAGGTACCCCACCTATGTTTTTAGAGACAGTGCACAAGAGCTGGGGAATGGGCAGAGGGAGAGAGAGAATCTTAAGCAGGCTCCGTACTCAATCCCACAACCCTGGGATCACAACTTGAGCTGAAATCAAGAGTCAGACGCTTAACCAACTGAGCCACCCAGGCGCCCCAAAATGTAGCTGATTTTAAGGCTGGCTTTATATTAGTTTGGGGACCAGACCCAAATTGGTTCCATTTGGAGGGATTATGACTATGGTCCTGTGAAATGACCATCCAGGCTGGGAAATTATACATTAGAGGGAATCAAGCTTGAATTCGTGGGCAATGGAGATATAGATTATGGTTGGAAAGTAGAGGGTGGGTCCACAAGATGCTGAAAGGACAAAAGCTGGGACTGGGGGCTGAGACAACAAGTACAATTTGGAATGGAAAAGGGTATTCAAGCATGACCTTCAGATTTGTCCATAGTGGAGTGTACTGGACGAGAAGTCACCTCAAGAAGAGAATCAAGAAAGTCAGATTTTAGAAACAATGGCTCCTAATGTCTGCCCTTCTGGTCGTACCACTCCAGTTCATACAGAGATGTGGCAGTGTTTTTCCAGAGAAGAGTCCTAGAAGAAACAATTGCAAAATATTATTTTGCAGAGAACTTTGAAAGCCCTTGGGCCATGCTTTGGTATCCAGGTAGAAAAGAACCAGTCACTGAAAGCAAGAACAATGGACACTTTGGTACCTTGGGGACTTCAGGAGAAGAGGACGATACCCATGTCTGGAGGCAAAGGTAACAGATCCATTAGAGAAGGACCAGAGTAAAAGGAAGAAGTGTCAAATACCACATCCTACACGATTGAATTTGTTCATGAGTATATACCACTCTGGGACTCTCAGAACTACCACACGTAGACTTTCCTGGTGCCTGCCCTCTGCATCTCAAAGGATTCAGAAGACTATATGATGGGGATGGATTCTTCCCAGTAACTAGATAAGAAGAGTTGAATGAATGAATAAAGGAATAAATGGGTCTGGTTTGAGAGAGAATGTTGCAACTCCCCGTGGTCCTTCTAGGTGAAAAAAAGAACCACAAGCTCTCCAGGTTTCTAGTCCTGTGACTAGAACAGGTTTTTTTTTTTCTAGCCACTTAAAGTCTCTTTTAGTAACTCCTGACCCTCCAGACCCTTCAGTGACAGTGGTGAGTGAAGAACTATTCCCCTACATTTTCCTTTTTTTTTTATGTATATTTTTTAGAAAGAGAGAGACAGCACAAGCAGGGAAGGGGCAGAGAGGGAGACACAGAATCTGAAGCAGGTTCTAGGCTCCAGCTATCAGCACAGAGCCCAACGCAGGACTGGAACCCACTGACAGTGAGATCATGACCTGAGCCGAAGTTGGAGGCTCGACCAACTGAGCCCCCAGGCGCCCCTCCCCTACAGTTAGTTTCTAAGCAGGCTGTGCAGTCAATTACCAGATTTGGTTTCTCAGGGGCTTGCTGGTTTTATTTCCTTTCAAAGCTCTGGGCTGATCCTCATTCTATTCCTTCCCCTGGACCCTGTCTCCTGGAAAAAAAAAAAAGTGAGTTTCTGAAAATGATGCAATTAACATAAAATTAATAGAATTATATTAAACTGAAAGGTACAGTCGACTTGGGAATAAATGTTTCTGTTTATCACATTAGGGACAGTTAGTTGTGCCATGAGCTTAAATTCAAAACACTGATAGTATTGTACTTAAGTGAATTTTTTTCCTTCTAGGACTATTAAAAGATAATCAAAACCTTAGTCCCAAAAGATCTACAATGAGTTAATGCCTGTAAGTGAAATGAATAGACATTAAGTCAAGAACAAAAATATGTGCTACTGGTAGATCCACTTCCATTACTCGCACCCCCTCTCGTTGAAGGCCTACAGTGTTCTGGCATTGTTCATTAGCTCATTGGCTATTGACAGCAGCCCCAAGGGCTATACTTCTTAGTTCTGCTTGACATTGAGGGAACTGAGGCTAGGAGAGTTATACCGAATAAGTACTTATTGAACAGCTATGTTGGTCACTGATCTGTCACTGTCGTTACAGCTCTCAAAAAGACAGAGGTCATCTTTGCCTCCACAGAATTTTTAAACTATCAGAGTTGGGAAGTAGGTCTCCAATGACATACAATCAAACCAGTGTCTGAACCAGGAATTCTAGCTTCAAGAGCGGGGTTCTTTCTACTGTCATGAAAAACTTTACCAAGACTGATAGAGATCCTCTGGGGGCCTCGACTTTGTTTCACCATTATTTGCACTTTTTTTCTCTCTTTCCCAGACTGTTTGTTTCAGTTTTACGGAGGGAGTTTTCCAGATGATTTCCTTCCTTTCCTCCTGGCAAGTTGCTGTCATGAGTCACAAGCAAATCTCGGAGGAGTAACGGCCAATGGCTGCGGGTTCCACCCTAGTTCATCTCTGATTGACAGATTTCCTTTAGTCCCTGTGGACCGGCAAAGGGGAACAATGCTGTGGGCCAAACATCCAGAACGTTCTGAAAGCATTTCCTTCGTATAGACTCTGGTTAAGCCTGAGAAAGGTGTGGGAATATTGTGTAGAGACATGCTTCATCCGGCTCCTTGCTGCAGTCATCCTACGGCTGTGGAGAGGAGAAAGTCTGCTCAGCTTCCCAGGAGGACGCAGGTCACAAACAGATGGTTGAATGTCCAGGCTAAAAAGGCACCTTCCGGGGCGCCTGGGTGGCGCAGTCGGTTAAGTGTCCGACTTCAGCCAGGTCACGATCTCACGGTCCGTGAGTTTGAGCCCCGCGTCGGGCTCTGGGCTGGTGGCTCAGAGCCTGGAGCCTGTTTCAGATTCTGTGTCTCCCTCTCTCTGCTCCTCACCCGTTCATGCTCTGTCTCTCTCTGTCCCAAAAAATAAATAAATGTTGGGAAAAAATTAAAAAAAAATAATAAAAATAAAAAGGCACCTTCCCCAAATAAGAACAAAAGCACTAATAAGCATTTACTCATCTGGAGACTCTTCCACATCCTCTCTGTAATTTAATCTTTAAAACAACTCTTTGAGGAAGCAGATCGGTTTTCATTAGCCACTTTACAAAGCACCAGCCTCAAGCCCAGAAAAGCCTACCATTTTTTTCCAAGACTACAGAAATTATAAAAGACCAGAAGGAATTCTCAAGCTGAAATCTTGCTCTAAGGTGGTTGTCTTTTCATTGGTGCAGTGATTTTCAAAATGTGATCCCTGGACCAGCAGTCTTAGCATCATTTGGGACTGTGTTAGAAATGCAAATTCTCTAGCGCATCAGAGACCCATTGAACCAGAAATTCTGAAGGTCTGCTCAGCAATCTGCATTTCAACAAGCTCTCAAGGTATGTCAGAAGTCTCTGGAGTGTGAGAACTTGTGTGCCAATGCCTGGCTCCCAAATGAGGCTTGCGATTTGATTCATTGGATTTGTGGAGTACACGGAGCACGCCTGACTTGTCACGGTACCTGAAAAAGCACCAATGTATTAATATTTTGTGTAAAAAATAGCATATAAAGTAGTTAGTCCCTGAAGGGTTCAGAACCAAGTGGCAGCATTGCCAAATAGAGAAATAACTGATAGATTTGGTTTCAAGTTCAAAATCTGACCTTTCGTTTAGAGCTGTCTGGAGTGTGCTGCTGAGCTCGGGGGTCACACTAGGAAGCAGGTCTGTGATTAATTAGCAGTATGTGCACAGTCAGGAGAGTGGGGCCCACACATTTGCCACACTTAGTTTAAGGAAAGAGGATTCTAGTTGTGATATTTTAGCCTCAGCTGTCCCCTTACTTTTCTGGGTGACCAGGGGCAAAATCAACAGTAATAAAAGCTGGTTAACACTTTGTACGTTTATATGCATCTTCTGACATGACCCATCCATGAGCTTTGTGAGGGGGCAGAGCCCTGGATTGCTACTTTCATTTAATATGTGAGGAAGAGAGATTGAAGCTGAGAGTTGCCCAACGTCTGCTAATGAGTTTGCAGATGTAAAATTCAAACCCTGTTCCGTGTTTTAAGTTCTCTCTCCCAACTTGATGCTTCCTTTCAAATATTTGTGTTTCAAAGTCCTTATTTGCCACGTGGGATTTAAAATACTTCTCCTGTGTATTTTAGAGTAAGGTACTTCTTTAAATATTCTGCAAGTTAGAAATGTTTATGAAATGTACATAAAATAAATATGGTCCCACATACTCACAGAGTTCCGTATTTTCTATACCAGGCACATGAGACTTGGAGGCAGAGTTACCAAAGTAAAGTGAATGCTTTGAGTAGAACCAAGCAACGGTTCTCAAAGAGGTGATTTTGCCTCCAGCAAGACATTTAGAAACGTCTGGAGACATTTTTGGCCGTCACAACTCTGGCGGAGGTATTGCTACTGGCATCTAAAGGTGCTGTAAACGTTTTACAATACACAGGACAGCCCCCCCCCAACAAAGAATTATCTGGCCCAAGATGTCAGTGGTATAGAGGTTGTGAAGCCTGGATTAAAATAAATGAGAAACACACTGTTTAACTGGAGTTTTATTGTCATCAAAGAGAGAAAGCCCATGCTTTCTCCATGACTGAGGCAAGATTTTTTATGTTCTGTTGCTTGCCCCCCCCCCAAAAAAACATTGGGTTTTCTCTATTCCCAATCAGCAATATCCCCTACAGAGCATTTCATGCTAAGATTCCAACCCTGTCCCTTACCACCTGTATGACCTGTATGTCAGTTTGCTCGTTGGTCAAATAGGGATAATCAAATTTACCTCATAAATCTAATGCGAAGATTAAATAAGTTGCATATAAAACACTTAAAAGAGTCTCTGGCTTATGCCTAAGAGCTTAATAAATATTTTTTTTAAAAAATTTTTTTTCAACGTTTTATTTATTTTTGGGACAGAGAGAGACAGAGCATGAACGGGGGAGGGGCAGAGAGAGAGGGAGACACAGAATCAGAAACAGGCTCCAGGCTCTGAGCCATCAGCCCAGAGCCCGACGCGGGGCTCGAACTCACGGACCGCGAGATCGTGACCTGGCTGAAGTCGGACGCTTAACCGACTGCGCCACCCAGGCGCCCAAGAGCTTAATAAATATTAATAATTTTTTTTACAAGAAGTTTTAGCATACAATGCTTTCCCCACCACACCCTCCTGAGCTCATCAGGACTTCTCTAACAGGAGAGTTGATTATATAAATTTAACTTGTGAAAATCTCAATATTACTTGAAGGCATCTAGTGTCTGTTAGCATTTAACAATTTATTACATTCAGTAACTATTAATGAGTGCTCAATTTAACAAAACAATTAGGCTTTAACATTTCATTTGCTTAAAAAGAAGGTCTATAAGACAGAGCACACCGTCATGATTATCCGCATCCTTAGTTCTCCTTTTGTTAAGAAAAAAGAACTGATAGGTCTGCATGTGGCATTCATTAATAAGAAGAGAAAGAGAAAAGGAGTTGCTTTTCATCATCAGGAACAAATCAGACTCTTTTCCTTTTACAATGACCCCCCACTTCTAAAATTTGGAAGAACTGGAGAGAGAGAAGCTCTCATTGCCATATTTAACTAGACTGTGAAATCCTAAATCTGCTGTTCTCCCCTGTTCTTTCCTCTCCTGCTGTTTCTCCAGTGGTGTGGCTGTGAGGTAAACGGGTTCTCTCTTATCACGCTCAAGTGGGTGGGGCTCTGAGGGTGGAGTTCTCAGAATAAGAGCTGATGAAAATGTGACTTTTAAAATATGGATTTGTGTAAATACACACTTACTGCTATCTGATTTGAACATTAAAGTTTTCTTAGTTTTGATAGTATTTCATTATTGTAGCTACTAACATCTGTTAAAAACATGTTTTCAGAATATCACTGTCGATTGGGTAATCCAGAGAATTTCCTAAACTATGTTTTGGCACCTTCCCTTATTACCATAATCTTTTACCTACCCTATCTACACTTGAAGGAAGAGAGTTGGACTCAAATATGTTTGCTGATACAAAATATTTTGAATAGGTATTAGGAAATATTAAGCTTTGGGTAGGGATTAAATGGAATGAGGTAAAGAAGGAAGGAGCCAGCTGCCTCAGAACATCTTAATGAGATAGTCATTGCTAGCCCTATTTTACAGATGAGCAAACTGAGGCTCAGTAAGGTTAGAAGACAGGCAATGTCACACAGTGGCAAAGCCGGAACTGAGACCTCAGTCTCTTGACTTCTCATAGAAAGAAGAGTTGGTCTCATTCTTAGGCACTGCTGGTGTCTTATGTGCATAAGTTCACAATCAATATGATTCAGACACTCACACTTTTATAGTTTACTCCCCAAGGCAGAGAAACGTGCTACCAAACTATAAACGGGGATGTCTATTTGTCTAGGAGCCAGGGAACACTGATATTTGGGTGAACTGCAGAAACTGTGCCAGAAATTCACCAAGTCTGTCATTTTAGACACAGTGGAATTAGGGGTGCCTGGGTGGCTCAGTTGATTAAGCATCCGACTTTGGCTCAGGTCATGATCTCACGGTCCGTGGGTTCGAGCCCCATGTCAAGCTCTGTGCTGACCAGCTCAGAGCCTGGAGCCTGCTTTGGATTCTGTGTTTCCCTTTCTCTCTGCCCCTCCCCTACCCATGCTCTGTCTCTGTCTCTTTCTCTCTCTCAAAAATAAACATTAAAAAGAATTTAGACACAGTGGAATTAGAGATAGAAGATACAGAAAGCACTAGAACAGTCTCATACTTTTATACTTCCTTATCTGCACACGTGTATGTGCACACACATGTATGTAATAAGTGCTCACTTGGGATTGCTTTACTGGGCCTTCTCATGTTGAAGGGATGAGCGGGAATGGAGTTAGGCATTTCCTTGTTGACAAATAGAGATTTATGGTCTTTGGTTCTTTCTCAGATTTTGGTGTCTGAATGTTCTTTGGAATTTAATGTGTGGGAAATTTCAGTAAGGGAAAGAAAGGATCACATTTTATTGATTTTTTAAAAAGGAAAAAAACTCTCTCTCTTCCCGATCCTTCTAAGCTCCTCCACATTTTGCAAAGTTCCTTTTCCTGTAACTTCAGGTGGAGAGCAAACTGCCAAACGCCAGTGAAGTGACCAGGATCAGAAGACTGTCACTGTCTTTGAGTTGCCCAAACATCTGGCTAATTGCATAAAACGGGCTCACACTTAACTATAAGGCCTCAGCAGAAAGCCCTGAGATGAGGAAACTTCCATCTAACACGAGGATGCTTGCTTTTCAGGAAACTCATGGCTCAGGTTCCAATTAAGTAACAGAACCACCCTGCATTATCACATGGCAAGGAAAGGAGAAGGCCAGCAGTGGGTCTGCTCTTTACTGACCTTTGTCAGAACAGAGTGATTCTTGATTACTCAAAATCTTGCTTCCCTATTCACAGCAACGGCTGAAATGGGATATATAGTACATTTGTCTGGACTATTTAGATGATTGGTTGAAGACTCTACATATAGTCAGAATGTAGCATGAACCCATTCTCACGTCCACTAAAATTGATAGGGCATTATCACTTCCAAGCATTTTGCATATATTACTTTAACGTAAAAACCCCAAAAAACACATGGTATTATTACCCCCATTTTATGTGCAAGGAAATCGAGACTCAAAGCAGTTAAATGACTTTGGTGACGTATTACTGCTGATTATATAACAGAACAGGTCCACCTGATATTGTAACTTGAAATCTTCAAAACATCAGACCAAATGAATCAATTCCAAGATATGTAAAAAAGATGTGGGGTTTTATAATGAAGGTATTTCTTGCTCTAAAATATTATTTGAATATTATTTGACTTAGAGCAAATATTATTTGACATATGCACTTTTGTATTTTCTAAATTTCTAATTACATAACCTCTCAGTGACATTTGTTCAAACTAATCACACTCCCATCCCTGAGACTCAGACAGCCTCCCCCTTCTTACCTGTTACCAAACATTCTCTGTATTGCTGGTACCAAAATTCTAACAGATTCCTGTTCTGGAAATCCTTGACTCATCCTTTTCTCGGATTACCCTTGTGCGACTAATTACCAGGTCCCATTCTTATTCAATCTTACTCTCCTCTGCTTGCACCAGCCGGTCAGGACTCACAACGTCTCATAGCTGAAGTGTGGTACCTCCACTCTGGCCCATTGGATGCCAATCTCCCTTCCGATTTATCTGTCTTCTATTGGCAGGGCACGTGCCTAAATCTAAAATGCCAAATGATTCCTGAAAGTGCTTCGTTAACTATAAAAGACTAAATAAGTGTTATCTATGTTCTTTCGTGCTATGTGCTTGTGTTCTTTTGGGTGTCCTTTGCTCAACTACCTCCAAAGGCTTCCTAAACTGTCCAGACACATGCCGATTTATTCTATTTTTTTTTTAAAAATAACACTTATTAGACTTTTATTAAAATATTAAAATACTCAGAAGACCCAAACATATCCCATAATCTTACTGCCTAGCTAACGTTTATTGACTTTGGGTAAATAAAAGCAACGTGTAATCATACACAAACGTTTTAGTAATCTATGATTACATAGTTAAGCGCTTTAGCTTTTAACACTCCTGTGAATGAAGCATTATTATCCCCATTTTACAGGGGTGGAAAGTGTGGCACAGGCAGGTGATCAACTGGCCTTATACACAATCCAAACTCTGGCAGACTGGTACCAGAGTTTGCACTTTTAGAACTGTACCTCATACGCATATGGCTAGAAACTTCTAAGTGAACAGAAAAAATAGAAGGCAGAAAGGAAACACATTCTTCCTTCCCTAGGGTCCGTCTTCTCAAGGGAAATTGCTATTGGTAGGTTCTTATATATGGTTCCAGGAAAAAAAAATCATGCCCATTCCAATTTATACATAACTTATAATTTTACACAAAATGGATAATAATATATACCTCTCTGTGCATCTTAATTTTGTTATGTAATAATGGATCTTGTAAATATTTTTATTACATCGTTTGTATTAATAGACAAAGAGGATTCTTTTGGGAGTCCATACTAAAATTTATTAAAACAGCCCTCTATCAATGTGTATATCGGATTCTCCAAATTTTCCTAGTATAAACAAAGTTACAATGAACATCTTTCAATATAAAGGCAATCATGCTTTTTTACTGGCATATTTGTAGGATGCATTTAAAACAGTGGGATTATTGGATCAAACATTATACATTTTAGATAGATATTGCCAAATCTCTCTCCAAAAAGATTGTAGCTATTTATACTCCCGAAAATAATATAAGAGAAAGTCTGTTTTCCGTACTCCCATACACTTGTTAGCACTAGATTTTATCAGAGGTTCATTTTCCCCTAGCCGGACAGGTTAAAATTCCACTGACTTTAAAAATCTTTCATAATCTGATGCCAGTAAACCCCCATCCTTTCCCTCTCTCCACTGGCTCCAATAGGGACCTCATTTATTGGATTCTTGGGATGGTTCTTGTGATAGACTGAATAGCAGCCCCCAAAGATATGTAAGTCCTAATCCTTGGAACCTATGAATATTACCTTATATGGAAAAAGGGATTGTGCTGATGTGATTGAGTGAAGCATTTTGAGGGGGAGAGATTATCCTGGATTATCTTGGTGGGCCCTAAATGTAATCATGAGGGTCCTTCTGTGAGAGAGAAGCAGAGGGAGATTTGAGTACTGGAGTGGGAAAGATGATATTGGAAGAAGTTGAGGTGATGTGTCAAGAATGCAAGAGGAATTCAGAGAGCTTCTAGAAGCTGGACAGAGCAAGGCAATGGCTCTCCCTTGGAATCTCCAAAAGGAACCAGCCCTGCCAGTGTCTTGACTTCGGTCTATTGAAACTTGATTTTGGACTTCTGGCTTCTAGAACCAAAAGAAATTAAATCTGTAAGTTCTTGTTTCTCTTTGAACCAACTAAAATCCCAGGGAATTTAAGTGTTCTACCTTTCTTAGAGTATTTCCTAAGTAGAGTAATAGAATCCCAGAAAGTGGGAACTGAAATTGCTTTACTGAAGTTCAAACCCTTGTATCTTACAGACACGAAATGGACCCCACCCTTAGTTGTGTGACTCACTCATGTGCAGTCCAGGTTGGGACATGGTGTCCTGACACCCAGCACAAAGGCATTTCTACTACACTTTTCGGCTTCCAGAGAGTCACTGCTCCCTTCGTTTCTATCCCCTATAATTCAGTGCCAAAATGTGATAGGTTATTCCCAAACATAGGAGTTGGGGTGATAAAATCTCCCAAATAATTTAGAAACTTCACCTATTATGAGAACAATAGTATGAACAGTCTCATGTCAGACATAAACCTGTAAAATAATTATGAATATTTACAGGTTCATTAAGATAAGGCAAAGAAAGTCTAAACATAATTTTCTATGTTCTATGATGCTCACTCTCTCTTGACCTTAGACAGATATTGACTGATTAATCTCCGATAACTATTTTTTTAAATTTGATTTCCAGCATAGTTAACATATATCCACTATTTTTATTCACTCAAACTTTTCAGGGCCATCTTCCCTCTCCCTTCTCAGTTCTCTAAAATAATATAAATTTTTTTGTGTTACTGAAACCAAGTTTACAAGATACTGACATGTAATCAAAATACTAATTTTTTACAATCTCATCTTACAAGCAGATTTACTTGGGAACAAATTAACATTGAACTTTTATTGAGCACTTGCTGTTTGATGTGTCTTAGGCCAGATACTAAAACATAAAACCACATAAGAACACATACAAATATTATTACATTGTCTTGACCTTCATTTCAAGGTTACCTGGTGAAATGATAAGAGCAACTGTACAAGAATATGCCAATACAATATATTCATAGTCCAAATGGCCAAAAATAAAATTTACAGCTAACATTTACTGAGTAATTGCTCTTTTTTGGCGCTTGCCAAATTAACCTATCATGACAGTACTTATATATGGTATTTTCATCAACTCCATTTTTCATTTAACAAAGTTGAAAGTTAAGTGGGTTAAACATCTGATGCAACATCACTCTGCTGAAACAGGTAGTGCCTAGATCCATATAATATGCAGGGAAGTTTACTTCATAGCTGACAGTCTAGTCAGTGTGCACATTATTTTTCAATACCTAATTAGGTCATGCTGGTCCTAGGGCTTGGCAAGGTCAAGTCTGAAGCCTGGGTCTCCCTTCTTAGATAAGTACTAGATAGATACTTCCAAAGATTTTTGTCTGTGATGCCTCTTTCTCCAACATTCCCCCTCTGACTGACACATTATGTTTTAGTTATGTTAAGATCACTGATATAATTAGAATCCGTTATAATCAACATCTCTTGCAGTTTCTAAATAATTTTTTTTTCTGTAGGCTTCTGAAACATCTGATCTCAGCAATTATGTGCCCATTTCGTGTTTTAATGCTGTTTTGGCAATATCTTCTTTTTACCCCATAAAATGGTTACGTTGATTATCTGATTCTATTTTGCAATGATTATGCCATAATAGAATAAGTGATCCATTCTGGGAGTTCCATAAAGAGTATATGTAGAAATTGTTACTATTCTGTAATGCAGAATGGAATGTGCTTTGTTCATATATTTATTTTCCATCTCTAGATGGAACATAATGATTTGACAATTACTATTATTACTGATTTTACTGATCTTTTCAAAGAACCAGCTTTTGGTTTTGTTATTTTCTCTATTGATTTCCCGTTTATAATTTCATTAGTTTCGTCCTAATTTTTTTTTATTAGAGGGAGACACAGAATCCGAAGCAGGCTCCAGGCTTTGAGCTGTCAGCACAGAGCCTGACACGGGGCTCGAACCCACAGAGCCGAAGTCGGACGCTCAACCGACTGAGCCACCCAGGCGCCCCTGTTAATTTGGATTTAAACTGCTCTTCTTTTACTAGTTATATAAGCTAGTTACATAAGTTTAAAATATTGAATTTAGATCTTTCTTCTTTTCTAATATATGCATTCAGTGCTAAAAATTTTCCTCTAAGCCCTGCTTTCTCTATATCTCACAAATTTGGGTAAGTTATATTTTCATTTTCCTTTAGTTCAAGATATATTTGGATTTCTCTTGAGAGTTCTTCTTTGACTCTAGTATTCTCTAGAAGTGTCTTGTACAATATCCACATATTTTATGTGGATTTCCTGTGTATTTATTTGTATTTTATTTGAATAGCCATGTACAATATCCATGTATGACATCCCTGCAGTTCCCAGCTATCTTTCTGTATTGATTTATAGTTTAATCGCATCATTGTCTGAGAATATTTATAATTTCTATCATTTTTAATTTTTTAAGGTGTGTTTGATGGCCACAAATGTGGTGCATTTTGGTGAATGTTCCATGTGAGCTTAAGAATAATTACATTTTGTTGTTGGATGAAGCAGTCTATAGATGTCAATATTTTTCACTGGGTTGATGTTGCTACTGAGTTCAACTGTGTCCTTTCTGATTTTATTCCTGCTGGATCTGTCCATTTTTGATAGAAGGATGTTGAAGTCATCCAACGGAGTGGATTGCTCTACTTGTCTTTGCAGTTCTATCAGCTTTTACCTCATACATTTTGATACTGATTAGGAGCATGTACATTAAAGATTGCTATGTCTTCTTGGAGAACTGACCCTTTATCATAATGTAATGCCCCTATTTATCCCTGATCATTTTATTTTCTCTGAAGCTGGCTTTGTCTGAAATTAACATAGCTATTTCCATTTACTTTTGATTAGTATCACCACTATATATTTTTCCCATTCCTTTACTTTTAATCTACATGTGTCTTTAGAGTTAAAGGGGGTTTCTTATAGACAATATATAGTTGAGGTTTGTTTTTTGACCTACTCTGACAAATCTCTTGTCTTCTAATTGGTGCATTTAAACAATGTACACTCATGATTGATATAGGTAAATTAATATCTACCATATTTGTTATTGGTTTTTATTTGTTACCTTTTTTCTTTATTCCTAATTTGTCTTACGCTTTTTTCTTACCTTTTGTGCTTTTAGTTGACCATTTTTATACGATTCTGTTTTCTCTCCTTTATTAGAAAATCATTTATACTTCCTTATATCACAGGGTAAAATCAATAATGAATTAAAATTAAAATTAAAATAAGTCTTTGGCACTTACACTTTGGTTTAATAAAATGGGACCCTATGGGTCACATTGTAAAAAACCAAAAAAACAGAAAACTAACTAAAACCAATCCCAGGTACACTTTAAAACGCCACATAAACAAGAAGAGAATGGAATGGAGTGTTTAAAGAATTGTGAGAAAAACTCTATTAACCAAGAATTCTGTATCCTGTGAAATTATGCAAAACATGAAGGAGAGATAGACTTTCTGAGACAAAAACTGGGGACTTTATTGCTAATAGACTTGCCTTGCAAGAAATGTTAAAAGTTCTTTAGAGAGAAGAAATATGATATAGGTGAGAAACTCAGGTCTACACACAGTCATGGAAATGACTACCATGAGGGAAGAAGTTTTTATATCCACAGATCCCTAGAAACAGGAAGCATGGTGCACCATGCCAGGCCACACAAGGAAGCACCAGGGTTTGGTGGAGAGGTAAAAAGAGAGAGGGGAAAGAATGGGTAAGCACTTTCATTACGGCTTCTACAGGAAGGAACAGGTGAAACTAATAGGGCTTAGAATTGGCTAGTTTGAATAATTTCATCAAGTTCTTGGATGTCCCAAGTTGCCTGGTGCGTGGCTGATGGATGAGGGGTGACAGGTGAGAGCTCCATTGAGAAGGTATTCAGGGATAAAGTTTCCTGATTGGTTTCTCTGCACTTGAAAGGCACACTCAGAGGCAAGTCATTTGCTAACTTTGAGAATTGTCTAGCCCTGAGGGCGGCAGTCTCTCCCTAGACAGTGAGTCCCCGGGTCCCAGAGCATCACAAATATAAATGAGAAAATATAGTTAATAAACATGATTTCTGAGGAAATGTTGAATGCAATTCTTTGTTCCTCTATAGATAAACTGCTTTTACATTATAGATTCTTTTCAGAAGTTTTCTTTATTTTTGGTTTTCTGAATTTTGCATATATTATGCCTAGGTATAGTTTCTTTGACATATATTCTTCTTGATGTTCTCTGAGCTTCCTTGATCTGTGGTTTGGTATCCTACATTAATCGGAGAACTTCTCAGTTAGTATTGCTTGAAATATTTCTTCTGTGCTTTTCTCTCTTTATTTCTCCTTTTGGTATTCCTATTACACATATGTTGCACCTCCTGTGGTTGTCCCACAGCTCTTGGATATTTTGCTTTGGTTCTTTTTCAGTCCTTTCTCTCTCTATTTGGGAAGTGTCTATTGACATCTCCTATAGGTCAGGGATTCTTTCATTGGTCATTTCCAGTTTACCAATAAGTTCATCAGAAGCATTCTTTATTTCTGTTACAGTGCTTTGATCTCTAGCATTTCTTTTTGATTATCTCTTAGAACATTCATCTCTCTCCTTACCTTCCCCATCTATTCTTGTATGTGGTGTACTTTTTTCACCAGAGCCCTTAGCACATTAATCATAGTTGTTTTAAATTCCCAATGTGATAATTCCAACATCCCTGCCATATCTGAGTCAGGTTCTGATGCTTTTTATGTCTCTTAAACTGTTTTTACTTGTTTGTTTGAGTTTTAGTATGCCTTGTAATTTTTTGTTGACAGCTTGGCAGGATATACCAGGTAAAAGGAATTCCAGTAAATGGGACTTCGGTAATGTGGGAGTAAGGCATGGGGAAGGAGAAGCATGCTAGACTTCTATGATTAGATTGTAGTCTTTTGGTGAGCCTGTGTCCTTGGACTGTGAATGTCACAAATGCCTAGCAATCCTTCCCTCCCTTCTTAAGTGAGACAGAATGGCTAGAGAAGTTAAAGTTCAGTATTTACCTCCTCTTAGATTATTCAGGTTCTGGTAAGCCCCAATAGGTTAGGCTTTGGTAAAATAGTCATAGGTAGCAATTTCAAGTAGGGCGATTATAGTAGAGCTCACTCAAACAGGCCAGGATTTGAAGGGCACAAAGAATTAGCATGAAGATATATGACATAAGAGTGTTCAAGACTGAGGAAATAGGCCTTGCACAACAGCCCTTTGGAAGGGGGCATTCTTGACATGTTCAAAATAGCTGAGCAGAGCGAACAAGGGAGAGGATTGTAAAAGATGAAGTAGGAAAAGTAGCAGGGGCCGAATTATGTTAGGCCTTGTAGGCTACTATAGGAGTTTCAGCTTTTACTGTGAGCAAGATGGGAGGTGATTAAGTACAGTGTCGAGCGGTTGTGTTATTGAAGGGTATTGATCCAATGGGCTGCTGGATTGAGGATAAGTCTTAGGAGAGCAAGGGTAGAGGTTGAGAGAACTGTTATGAGGACATTGCAGCCACCCAGAGGCCCCCAGAGGCAAGAGTTGGCACCAACATATTGGCAGTGGAGATAGTGAGAAGCAGATTTAAGGGTATACTTTGGAAAGGAAACCAACAGGTGAGTCAAGAAAGTAAGTCAGGTGAGTCCAAAGTTTTCAGGAAGAGCATCTGAACAGATGAGGTTACCATCAACTGACATGGGCACCATTCAGGAGAAGCAGATGTGAGGATGGGGAAAGAAAGATAATTCAGAATAAGGCATGGAACAAGCTATTGAATGTGCTACTGAGGTCTTAGTCACCAGGGACTTAAACTATTTGGTAGAGATAGTAGGGGCACAAAGGCAGGGAGGCAAGTAGAAAGGTAGACAAGAAGACAAAATGAAGGAGAAAGAAAAGTAGTAGCTAGCCAATTAATTGTTTAGGTTTTTATCAGACAATTTGTATATATAGAAAATAAATGGACCAGATCGAGAAATTATGTAGCTCTAACCCTTAGTTTGGAACTCTTTGATAATTGAGTTTTTAGCCTGATACATTATAAAGTGTCACTTTATAATGCCAAAAGATATCACAGATTTTGCCCCATGACATTAACACAATAGCTTTGTGATTTTAGGATCAGTTGATTGCCAAGCAATATACTGAGGGAGAGCTGCTAGGAAGTCAGTCTTTTTAAATGAATCTGTATTCATTTAACTGTGTCTATCTGCACTGAAAAATGCATTTTACATGTTGGATCCTTCTACCATTTTAATCATATATTGTTTGATGCACAGATAGATTTATCAACCCCTTCAATATATCTATTAACACTTATGTGTTTCTAACACACAACCCACCAACTGGTATGTAAAACTGAATGTCCAAAAAAAGGACTTTATTTATTTTTTTTTAAATTTTTTTTTCAACGTTTATTTATTTTTGGGACAGAGAGAGACAGAGCATAAACGGGGGAGGGGCAGAGAGAGAGGGAGACACAGAATCGGAAACAGGCTCCAGGCTCTGAGCCATCAGCCCAGAGCCCGACGCGGGGCTCGAACTCACGGACCGCGAGATCGTGACCTGGCTGAAGTCGGATGCTTAACCGACTGCGCCACCCAGGCGCCCCCAAAAAAAGGACTTTAAAATGAAAGGTGTTCCAGAGAAAATTAATTAAGAATTAGCCAAAGCAAACAGTCATTCTATACAGCTAACAAAAATCAACAGTTACCAGGAAAATGTGGTCAGCTAGATAAGTTTTAGCAGTCTCACTCTGTCTTCAAAAGACAAGCTGCCACCTACTTTGGCTGAAAGATTTATTTGCCATTGTGAAATACAATGTCTCAGCAGAAACCCTGTAGGCCAAGTCTTGGCTGGGATTCTAGGATCCATCACTATGCACTAGAAAAGCAGGGGCATATTATAAAGGGCATGGTGACTTGGCCATATCCTGATTCCTTTACAAGACTTGTTTATTCTAGTCAAATCCGCTGGGTTTTCATTCTCTGCACATAATCCAGGAAGATCTTACCTCCATACTCCTCTTTTCATACCCTTTAAGATTTGTATTTACCTCCTTCAGAAAACCTCATCAATTTATGTCTCCCCATTCTTTTTTTTTAAGTTTATTTATTTATTTTGAGAGCGACAGAGACAGCATGAGTCGGGGAAGGGCAGAGAGAGAGAGACAGAGAATCCCAAGCAGGCTCCACACTGTCAGCACAGAACCTGATGCAGGGGGATGAAAGAGATTGTGACCTGAGCTGAAACCAAGAGTTGGTCACTTAATAAACTGAGCCACCCAGGAGCCCCAACGTCTCCCTATTCTTAACATTCAACATTTTCTCAATATGCTTTTCTAAAGCCCCTACTATTGAGTTAAACTGCACTAGACAGAAGAAATGAAAAATAATAGGACATTTGGTTTTCAAAAATATCACTCTGGGGCAGCAGAGTGGGTGAGTTAGGACTGTAGGCAGGGAGAGTAGTTTTGGGACAATGGCAATGTTTCAGGGGATGATGAATCTCTGAGTCAAGGCAGTTATTAGGGAAAGAGGTAAGAAAATGTTAAGAAGCACTTATCCTCCAACTAGATGTTAGGAATAAAATCGAGAGTTATTTAGAATGACTCCTGTTTTGAGGGAATGAGTAAATGGTTGTATCATTAATCAAAGTAGGGAGCTCAGGAGATGATACAAACTACAAGAAAGATAAAAAGTTCATGTTGGAGGAAATACATTAAAAATGTGTAATGAGTGCCTACTATAGGTGAAGCTCTCATTTAAGCAAGAAATATCTGCTCCATAAGAACAGGAGTTTGGGTACACATAAAATAAACTCCTAAGAAATACATAAACGGGATCATGTTCTATAGTGAAAGCCCAAAAGCGATCATATCCATGTGGAAATGTTCAGTAAGCATGTATCTGTGTAGGGCAGCCAGGGAATCATGAGTGAGGTCCTGGCAAGAGTTCCATGTCTATGAGTCAGCATCGGTTCACGAGTGGTCATGACTGTAGGGAAATGAGAATTCCCAGGAAAATGACAGCGTGCAAGCATAGAATTTTGGGGAGCACAACACATAAATAAACAATCATAATACCTTCTTGATATGCCATCATCGAGAGCCGGGCATAAGGTGCTCTGGAGACCATGAGAAATAAAGTTATTGACTGAACCTTCATGGGTTAGTGAAGGCTTTATCAGAGAAGACATGTTTGCACCGTTGAGTGGACATCTTCTGGGCACTTAAGAAGGTAAAGAGAATCCAGTCAGTAACATCCAAAGGAGGGAGGGGGCATCAGGGAGAGAGAGAGGAGTGGTGAGGAAGGACGCAGAGGGACTTTGGTATAGAGGGAAGATGTAGCAGTGAATGTGTGCCTGGAAACAGAGCAGAAATCACAGAGACCCAACTAGGGCTAGGACAGACCCAAATCTACAAACCTCTTTACTGTTGAATATATATCACTTAAGGGCTGAGCTTTGTCCTTTGTGCTAAAAGATTTTGTGTTGATTTTCTTTCTTTTTAATCTTGACTTTCTGGTGGTCTTAATGGCTCCTTGTGAGCAGAGATCTTTGCTTCCTTTTTTATTCTTCATTCTCTTTTCCCTCATGCCTTACATCATCTACCCTTCCTTAGTTTGGTTTCAGAGGCTGATTTAAAAAAATTATTTAAAGAAATATTATTTCTCAGATTTGAAGAGACTCATAGGCTTGGCATCCTTGGAACAAATGACCAAAGATGAGTAGATGATTTTTGTGGGATTTTGGGTGCAATTCCATTGGTCAAAGAACACTTTTGTGTGGCTAAGCAGTCAAATAGGACAATTGGTGGTGAGAGACAAGGCTTAGCTTTAACTTTCTTCTAACTTAGGATAAGACAAAGAGCAGATGTAGAGATATAATAAGGGACGTGACATTTAAAGTTTAAATTTGGTTAGTGATCTGATCCAGGATTGTGTGTGTGTGTTCACTCCCATGTGTGTACATGTGGGAAGTGTGCATATGTGTGTTTCTGTAGGAGACTGACATGTCCAGGGGGTGATACAGATGGAAACACCACCTCCAAAGTACTGGATTGCAAAGTTTTCACATTGAAACCTCTAATCACTAATAAAAAACAAGGCTGGGAGAGGCTGATAAGTTTTACCTCATAAAGCAATTACCGTAACTTTGGCCCAGATAGTTCAGAAATAATTTAAAACACAGCCGTGAAGCTGGAATTGTTAGTCTTACAAAGAGATCCTCATGCTTTATCAGCGTCAGTAGAAGCTGCAATTTCTTAATAATGTTCTACTTTGGATCTTTATCAGGCCCTTCCCCCTTCATGACTTGCCATTTCCTCATACACAGAAAAGGAGACATTGGTAAATTTTCACAATCTTGGGAGTTTTGTGCCAATGAAATTTCAACCCCTCCACCACCCTGCTAAACAAACAGAATATGTCACCGCTGCCAAATAACTGAATATCCCCTCCCTATTGTTCACTCTTGTCTTTTTTTAATCCATAAATATTTGTCTTAAATTTGCATTATTCAGGAAACGATCTAGTTAATTCAAGACAACATTTTACAGATTAAAAAAAAAAAAACAAAACTGAGACCCAGACAGATGAAAGGGATTACTCAAGGTCACGGAGCCAGTTTTGGGGCAAAACTGGATAGAACCAAGTCACTTTATTCCAGGGCATTTCTCTTCTGTAGCTTTGTTCTTTCTCTAGCACGAGAAGGGCTCTATCTGACATTATTCACAAATAAGATTAGTTTGCAGACCTTTTTGTGGATATTGTCTTCTCTTTCAGAGCCCTGTGTTTTCATGCTTCCTCTTTTTGTCTTCCCATTTAAAATTATAGCACCAAACTTCTAGGTTATGCATTTTTCGAGGAACCCAGATAAGTAAGATTCAGGGTGAATAGGTACGTGGGTGGGTAAATATGGTGGAGAATTGAAAAGAGGAAACACACTTGAACATGCTAACTTTCCCCACCTGGAAGTTATTATTACAGATGAGAAGCACCTCCTCTAAGGCAGAAAATGGCTTGGGAATGGGGGAGGGAGAAGAAAGGAAGAGGTGTCAGATTATCAGTGATTTCAATCTCCTTTTCCAGGAAAAGTGTGCACTTAGAAAATGCTAGTAGTTAGTAGAGCACTCACAGTATCTTTTCCTTTTACTCCGGCACAAAACAAGCCAAGGACAGATCTATGAAAGTGTACTCGACAGGGCTTGTCTTCTGTTGGGCCAGCCAACTCCCTCTGGATTTCCCCCTTTGCAACTCGAGAAAAGATGCCAAGTGTGTTTCCCTAAATGCCAATGGGAAGCGATGTGTACAGTGTCTCTCCTATGTTAAAACTATCCACTCTATGCCATGGATAGTGAGATGAAAATATCCTAGGAATTAGTGGCAGGCTGTGGGAGGACGGCATATCTTCTGGGACCTCTTCCTTATTATGGAAAAATTGCAAGACCTCTGCAACACATTGCTGCAATTCTACCATTGCAACTTTACAACATTACGGCTGAGGCTGTACTTGAGGATGGACCTCTCAGCAGCATAAGAAGATCATCTGTTCCAGTCTTCCTTCGGAGGCTCCCCAGGTCATCATTCTCCTGCAATGTTATCTCACTGAACGTAGCATATTTCAAATACCTCCAGTGACAGGAAATTCACTCCATACTGAAGCAGTTCACAACACTTAGTGACATTTTTGACTCTTAAAAGTTCTCCTTTAGGGTCAGCCAAAATCCTCGCTGTAGATTCTACTCACTGTTCTTTATTCCTCATGGAAAGATTTCTCTTCTGGAATTGAAAGCCCCTGTGTTTGGGAATTGGGAAAGGGGAAGATCTGCTAGGATGTACATTTTCATTATTGTAAACACACCCTTAAACAATAGTAAAAGTGAGAACACTAACTTTCTCTGAGAGTATTTTTAAAATGTCACTTGAAGGCCCATATTTTAAGCTCGGTAATAAATGAATTTTTTTTTGAAATTCCAATCTTTCAGAGTTTTCCTGAATTCTGAACATCCGATGTGTGGATTTTCATTTAAATTTCCAAAAAGAGAACAAACATCCTTCCTCCTCCATGACATATTCTTTCCTCCTCCCCACCCCACCGTGCCTGCCATCCATCCCAATAAGACAAACAGTCCTAGTAATTTGGGGGTTATGAAGATGTTGTCAAAATGCTACATTCTTTCTTCGCATAGTTCTACAAGGGATTTGCACCAAGTAAGTAAGATAGCTATTTTTAAAAACAGATTTGTTGTAGTATAAATGACATACAATAATTTGCACCAAGCTGAAGGATACAATTTGATAAATGTTGACATGTCTGCATCTTCACAATTAAGAGGGTTTCTCTTGTGGCTTTGCAATCCCCCCTTCCTAATCACCTGCCTGCCTATAACCACCAACTTGCCTTTTGTCACCATAAATTTGTTTTCATTTTCTAGGATTCTATATAAAAGGAATCACACTATATGCACCCTTTTTTTGGCGGGGGGGGGGGCTGGATCTAACTTAAGCAACTCAGCATAAATATTTTAAGATTCATTCCTGTTGTTGTTTCTATCCACAGTTTATTCCTTTTTATTACTAACTCATATTTTATTACATGGATATACAATTCACCCATTCATGGACATTTAGGTTGTTTTTACCTTTGGATTATTGTAAATAAAGCCACTATGAATATTTGGGTACAATCTTTGTATGGACATGTATCTTAATTTCTTTTTGGTAAATATCTAAGATTGTAATGGCTAAGTAATATTGTAGTAGTATTACTCAGTGACTGAGTAGTCAGTGAAGCTTAAATCACACAAACAAGTTTCATGGTAGCCTCACAATGTGTCAGTGATTAAATATTATGAAGCACTTAATTAAAAATTGTTGAATAAATAAATTGATTCACTTTTTTTCTGTTTTTTTTTTGCATCCCCCCTTATTCCAATCAAAAACTGAATAAAACATGCCTAATTGTTTATAAAGGAGTCTCAAAGTAGTTACGATATTTAACTTCTATCACAAAGCTTGTAAATTACAAAGGCGAGATTCAAGACCACTTTAATGTGTCTCTAGAACCTGAACTTCTTTCTCTGTCTGACTAAATCTCTCGGTGTCTCTCTCTGTCTCTCCCTCTCCCTCTCCTCCCCCCCCCCCGCCCCCCCCCCAGCAGGGCTTTTATGATTCAGGGAGGCTTATGGAGGAGGTGTGAATTTAGTCAGCCTTTGATAAGTGGGTGATATTTGAATAAGAGCAAAGAAGAAATGCCAAACATGTGAAAATAGGAAATCCTGAGTTGTGTTTGAGAGACTATAAAGATACTGCCCTGAAAAGGAGGAAGATTTATGTAGGGAAGTAGCTCACATTAAGCTGGGATCAGCATCCCAGCTCTAGGAGTGGCCACTTTTTCCTCTGGGAAGGAGAGACAGATTTCTGAGGAAGGGTGGGAATATGATGAATTGAAGTAATCAGGTCAGTGGTCTGGATCAATACAGGCAAGGCTGTTAGTTAAGTACCCATTGACATATCTCGATGGTGTGGGAGTGAGAATTTGAAAATGAGGATGGCAAAAAGAATGAAAAGGAAGGTGCTGGTGTGAAAAACACTCAGAGAAGAAACGGCCCAAATTTTGTAACTAATTAGGTATAATCAATCCTTGAACTTTCCTGTCATAACTTGCTCCTGTCTTGTGGTTGATAAGCTCTGTTCAGTCTGAGATTTAACCAGAAAAAGCCAATCGGCATAATTTTCTCAGTGAGGTAGGTAGAGAGGGATGGTTTCCTTGTCTTCATTATAGGTTATCGTTGTTAGCATAAATGGATCTTCTTAGATGATCACAGCTTTATAGTTTTCTGTGGGTCGTCCAAATAAGGATACACACAGAAGGCGGTTGAATGATCAAACTGAATTTCAGTTACCTCAGAGTATTCTCCATAAGATGCTCTTAAAAAAGAAATCTCTGGGGCGCCTGGGTGGCTCAGTCTGTTGGGCTTCAGCTTTGGCTCCGGTCATGATCTCTCAGTTCACAAGTTTGAGCCCCATGTCGGGCTCTGTGCTGACAGCTCAGAGCCTGGAGCCTGCTTCGGATTCTGTTTCCCTTTCTCTTTGCTCCTCTCTCTCTCTCTCTCTGTCAGAAATAAACATTAAAAACATTTTTTAAAAAAATCTCCTGTTAGAGTGATATGCTGGCATTTTCTTCTTTGCTCTCAAAAGAACTGCTCGCCAAATTTCGGTTATTTGAGGGTCCTGTATTTTTGGTAGCAGTTATTTGAAGTTTGGTGACATGAGGTCCCTCTTCAAAACGCACGGTTCCTGTTTAACGTTGTTAGATTCTGGATGGAAAGGGGACTTCAGAAAACACTGGTGGGTAAACAACTTGAAACTCAGCCTTCAAGGAGAAGAATAGGAAACTGGAAGGGCTGTCAAGCTGTGAAAGTCTTAAGAAGAATCTCTGGATAATGGTTTATAATATTATCTTTCCCTAAGGACCCAAGAAATGGAAAAGATATTAGTTTTTCTATGAGTGGCTTTTGGCAAAGCACCATAAATGCACTTCGTTAAAAACATCTCGGTGCCTCAAACACACAGGCTGGAATATGTAATACACATGTCGAGGGGCTAATGGGGCCTGATGTGGGGGAGTGATCCCTGGGAGACCGCATGAGAAAAATACTCCTGGAAACAGACTTTCCTGCTTCTTCACATGGGTCTTAAAAATTCAGTGAAGAGCCATTCAGCTTCCAAGAAATTGGTTTTCGTTCGCTACTCTCTTCCCTCCTCTACCCACATATCCCTTTGAACGAAGGAAACATCTCCTCCATCAGCGTGGCATTCTGCAGTCATAGCTGTACTTGGGTTCTTTACCTCGGGACAATCTCTGATGCTGTAGCTCTGGGCCTATGCCACCGAGAGTGGCTTTGGTGTAAGGGGAGAGGTGTGGAGAGAATAATTATTGAGTGCCTTTCATGTCAGAAATGTGTTAAATGTCACATGATCAATCTCTTTATTTTCATTGTACCCAAGGAAAAGGGCACAGTGTAACTTGTCAAAGCTCTCCCAATTGGTAAGTAGAAAACTCGAAATTTGGGGGCGCCTGGGTGCCTCAGTTGGTTAAGTGTCCAACTCTTAATTTCAGCTCAGGTCATGATCTCACGGTTCATGGCTTGAGCCCCATGTCGGGCTCTGTGCTGACAGCACGGAGCCTGCTTGGGATTCTTTCTCTCCCTCTCTCTCTGTCTCTCTCTCTCAAAAATAAATAAATAAATAAATAAATAAATAAATAAATAAATATTTAAGAAAGAAGAAAAATTGAAATTTGAAGTGAGAAGATTAATTCCCTGGAAGTGGAAGTTACTGGTGCCCATCCGTATCCCCTGCTTCTGGGGGCAAGCCAGCTATTGTCCTGAGAACTTCCAGTGCTAGCAATCAGGTAGGCTAGGAATCCCAGAAAGCACCTACCACATGCAGACACACAGACACAGACACACACAGACACACAGACACAGACACAGACACACACACACACACACACACTCACGATACGTCAGCTAGTGATGGATGATGGCAGGGAACATATAAATACTCTGACTCCAGTATCTTCTGGGTGCGAAAACTCTGAGCCTCACGTATTATTGACGCTTGGAGGTCCCCAGTGGAACTAAGCTCCCGCTCCATGCACTGGAAACCGCCTTCAGAATGCCCACTTCATCTTCCCTGTCTACCTCCCCACCCTCCTCTGAGAATTTCTTGCAATTACCTCCCACATAAATTGCTTGATGTTTGGTAACTTTGTGGGGAAGCCCAAACCAGGAAACATTTCAAAGCTGAACTTCTTCTCAAAGGTATATGGAAGATAACTTGTTAGATATGTTTATAAGAGCTGCCCTTCAGTGTCCTTTCTTCATCTTTCTCCCTCCTTCTGGACTCCTCTGTCTCCATCCTCCAGGTGACCATGCACCTTCCTGCTGCCAGCTTCCTCATTTTTCTCCTGCACTAACAAAACCCTGATATTTCTTGGTGAGGTATTGGGGAGATTTGAATCCCATCAAAGCAAATCAACCTCAGTTATGAATGGTTGATAGCTTTTCACTCTGTCAAATAAATTTGCATTTTAAAATAATCTGTCTTTTACCCAAATGAATCTCTAATGAGTGCTGGATCAGGGTTTAAAAAAAATTTTTTTTAATGTCTGTTTATTTTTGAGGGAGAGAGAGAGAAAGGGAGAGAAAGAGCGCCCGAGCACTAACGGGGGAGGGGCAGAAAGAGAGGGGGCCACAGAATCCAAAGCAGGCTCCAGGCTCTGAGCTGTTAGAACAGAGCCTGACATGGGGCTTCAGTTCACGAACTGAGAGATCATGACCTGAGCCGAACTTGGATGCTTAACCAACTGTTCCACCGAGGTGCCCCAGGATCAGGGGTTTAAGATAAATGACAACTTGCAGGCTTTGCGATATATAACAGTTAAGGAAACTCGGGAAGAAGGCAGGAATTTTGGAAGAAGCTGGATGAGACGTTACCAGGGATGTGACATGAGCTGAGCTTTGCAAGACAAATAGGACTGGATCAGGTTGCCAGGAGAGGGCAGAGACTTGATTTTCTTTAACTTTTAGTTTTGAAATAATTTTAGATTCACCTAACGGTTTCCAAGATAGTATAGAGAGTTACTGTATATCTTTTGTCCAGCTTCCCCTAATGTCACTATCTTATATTTGATGGTACATTTATCAAAATGAAATTAATAATGGCACAATACCATTAATGCAACTATGGACTGTTCAGATGTCAACAGCTCTTCCAATAATGTCCTTGTTTCTGTTCCAGGATCCAATCCCGGATACCACATTGCATTTCATCATCACATCTCCTTAGTCTCCTTCAGACTGGTACAATTATTCCATCTTTTGAAAGACTCTTTAGCTTTCATAATCCAAGCAATTGCAGGTATTTCCATATTATAAGGCTCATTTTATAGATAAGAAAGCTGGAATTTAGAAATAAGAAATGAATGTTGAGGGTCACATATAACTAGAAGTAAGACTAGCCTATGTCTGTCTGTTCAACCAAGCATTATTCCACCACGCTAAATTTTTTTTTTTTTAAGTAGGTTTCATGCCCAGTGAGGAGCCCAACATAGGGCTCAAATTAGTGACCCTGAGATCAAGACCTGAGCTGAGATCAAGAGTCAGATGCTCAACTGATTGTGTCATCCAGGAGCCCCTGACCATGCTAAATTTCTATTTTTTCTTCTCTTCATGTTTACTCTCTCCCAACCATTCTCTCCTATCATTTCTCTCCTAATCTTTTCCACTATGTCCTCATTTTCTCCCCTTCTGGGGCTTGCCCCCTACTGTATGTAATATGGGCAGGCGAGGCAGAAGATGCAATCATGTCATCTAGTTTGTCACTTCTATCACCTCACATAAGGTCAGTCTTGTCTAGTGCCACTGTCTTGACTAGCACAAACCCTGGAAAAAAGGTCACTGAAGGGGGAGAGGAGCACTGCTTTTCATTCAACTAAAAGGAGGACGTTTTTTCAGGCCATTGGAGCCCTCAGGCCAGATGACTTTCAATCATGAAGAGTTTTATTTCACCATTGTTCACATATCTCCATTTCCCCTCATGCTCTTGTGCCTTTTATTAATTCTGGCCCAGAGCTTTCTCTCTCGAGGTGAATAAACACCAAGGAATTGCTGCTCCCCACCTGGAATGCTAGACTGTAGCTATGTCCTGCAGGAGAATGGCACATTTCCAAGATGACCATTGGCGGCCAACGCATTATAAGACTCTGTACCATGGGAAGATGTAAATCATGCTTCACACCTGGCCCTGCCTGTTTATTAGGAGTTATTTTGTAAAGGACTCTGCTTACCCTTGCATTCTGTAGTTAATAGCACTTTCCTTCCTGGAACAAATTTCCTCTAAAGCTGAGACTGTGGAGGGTCACCATGAGCTTTATTTATGAATGCAGCTCAGAGACACAGCCTGATCCAAAAAGCTAATGTTGAAAACTCTTAGCACAATGCTAAATTAACTTAGAGACCTCCACCCCCACCCCCAAAGAGCACTTGTTAGAAGCTAGGGGGAGTCTATGCAACTGAAAAGCTAGCACTGTCTCAGCCAGGGGTAAATGGATGGCATCACTTTTTGTGCCTGTGGCTACTTCCTCGTATTTTCCATTTTTTCCTCTCCAGCCTGTGATAGACATGTAACCAGATGCTGATAGAACAACAGGAAAGGTAGATTCTCAAAGAGGATGATAAAGTGTGTGTGTGTGTGTGTGTGTGTGTGTGTGTGTGTAGGGGGAGGCATGTATGTGCTGGAGAACAGTGGGCATGAGTAGGAGAAGACCCTCTTGAGAATTAGCCCTTAGAACTAATCCAGGAAAATCCCTTCATTGAGAGAAGAGGAAACCGAGGTCCTAAGGGGGCTTGATTTATACAAAGGCAACAATTCACCAGAAGCACAGTCAGAACTAGAATCAGGGTCTTTCAGCTGTACAATTGATTGGGAATTGTGCTATGATAGTTTTTAAGAAGTCAAGTGTACTTCAAGCACAGTCCAGTGAGATAAAAAATTGGGCATCTAACAAAATCTAGCAGATGAGTATGGCAAGAGGGTGGACATTCTCAATAATATCAGTACTTCACATTCTTCCCAAATTAAGACATATATTAGTATCCCTATGTGGAAGAGGGTTAAGTGTTTTTCCCAGATTATACCAAAGTTACTAAGACCGGGTCTTATAAATCAAAAGACAGGGCTTATATCACTAAAATATTGCTTGTTAATGGACCTACAAGCTCGACTAGGGAAATAAAAATGTTTGGCTCACTGTTGTTTCTATAATATGAAACAATTATTGTGGTCATAGCACTATCCTTGTAGACCATATCATAGTGGCACTTCTATATGGTTTGTGTGCCCATTTAACTAATGTCTAACTCCCTCAGTACATATTGAATGTCTTGAGACCAGGGGTTACATTTGTTTTCTCTTTGTTGTATTTTTAACTCACAGCAGTATGCTCAATCCTGTATGCACACAAAGTAATTTGATGAGATGAATATGGAATAGGGTGTCAAAAAGAGCATCAAATTTTAATACAGAAAATCAATATTTTAAATCTAGCTTTAACAATAGTTCTAAGTCCTTGAGTCAGTCAATTAGCATCTCAATGTTTAGCTTTTCCGTCTGTAAAGTCACAATAGCAGCATCCAGTCAACAAATATTTTCCAGCACCAACTTCCATGGGCCAGAGACAGTGCTTCATGAAGACAGAACCTGCCCTTGGCCTCAAGGAATTTAATCTTCCTGATTATTTTGCATAATGGCTGTGAAAATCAAATGATACCATTCATTCAACAAATAGTTATTGAGTACCCGCCATGTTCTTGGCCCTGTTCTCAGCACGGGGAATATAGTAAAGAACACCACCAAGACCTTGATTTCATGGGATTTATATTTTAATGGAGAGTCAAGCCCGCAACCATGGATTTCAAAGTAAAAACAAATTAGGAAGTGGCCAAGGGTATTCTTGGGTCATGTGGCTGAGACTTTCTGGGAGCCTGATTTGTCTGAAATATTTGGCATCCAAGACCTTTTATGTTTCTTTAAATCCAGAAGTAGTTGAGTTTTATTGTTTGTATGGTTGATAAAGGAGAGAAGAATATGTGTGCTTGCGTTTTGGTCTTTTCTGGATAGTGTCTTTTGGTCTTGTTTGGATAATGAGAGCAGATTTTTCAGCAGTGGGGTGCATTTTGCCTTTGCATAATCAAATTTTCTGGGAATTCAGTCTATTGTTCATGGGGTTCTGACTTTCATCTGACTTCTATGTATATCTCAGTCTCAGACCTACAGAAAAAAATCACATTAGATAAGAAAGACCCAGAGCCAGAATTACCAAACAATTCCCTTTCATATCATTCTGTAGTAGTGTCTATGTATATTGTGTATTCAGAGGTTTTTTGGCACCCCAAACTCCCAAATATTTTTGTTTTCACCAGCTCCACAGTACATTTGGCCTACTATTCTCACTCTTGACTTAAAAAGTATACCAACGTATAACACTGTATGTCAATTATACTTCAATAATAAATAATAAAAAAATAAATCAATAAATAAAACCTTGTGATTGAAAGGCATTTGGTTTATGGGCATGTTTTTCATTTGTCCTGAGATAATTCAAGCAGAAATTCTTAATAACCAGTTACAGTCAAGGAGATTTGATTTCTTCTGTATCTTTTTAGAATAAGAAGTAGTGTCTCTTCTTCAAGCAAATAATCTTAAAATTTTGGGGGCGTCTGGGTAGCGCAGTCGGTTAAGCGTCCGACTTCAGCCAGGTCACCATCTCGTGGTCCGTGAGTTCGAGCCCCGCGTCGGGCTCTGGGCTGATGGCTCAGAGCCTGGAGCCTGTTTCCGATTCTGTGTCTCCCTCTCTCTCTGCCCCTCCCCCGTTCATGCTCTGTCTCTCTCTGTCCCAAAAATAAATAAAACGTTGAAAAAAAATAAAAAAAAAAAAATTTTCCCTAACACTTGTGCATGTGACTTCTGTGTGGGCTCTCCATTTGGCAAGACAAATAGTCCTGTCCACAAAGGGCAATGTAAAATTAAACTAACCATATAAATATGTGAAACACCCTTTAAGAAACCCAATAATATAATTGTATCCCTAAGGAATTAGAGGCAGACAAATGGAATCCTATAAACATCTTTGGAAGATGAGGAAAGGAGACATTTTCATTTCCACCCTTGGTGACAATGCTCAATTTAAATCAAAGTTGTGTTAAGGGGTGCCTGGCTGGCTTAGTCAGTAGAGCATGTGACTCTTAATCTCAGGGTCATGACTTCAAGCACCACATTGTGTGTGGAGCTTACTTAAAATAAAAAATAAATAAATAAAAGTTGTGTCAAAATATTCTGGAAAAGCTATATTCCAAGGCACATTTTTTCCCTGACTTGTGTTATGTACATTAGCCTGTCAGTGAGAACATTTATTTAACCAAATTTTGACTGTCAAGCCAAATGAAGGAAGACCTCGATGAATTCATAGTAGATGCTTGCCCAAGAACAAGCAGGCAAACCATTTTCCAATTATAGTTTAAAGGCATTATTGTTCATCATTTAAGGTAGTGCTAAAACAATTCTAGTGATAAAATTAGCTTGTTTATCCTTTGCTAAGTGACTAGACAGCTTCCATGAATAGAATCACCAGACTCTAAGGTGAACTTCAAGTCCTCAAAAGTGAGACACAAAACTATATGAATGTAAAGCCTGTTGAAACACTTCCCCCCAACCCCACCACCCCAGTCTCTGTTCATCATCAACAGAGAGCTCTTCCTACAGATTCCTAAATCCACAATTAACATGACCATTTTAAGCTCAAGGCTAACTTGGTATCTAATATTTTCCTTTTCTCTTTTTCAAGGAATAAGTTGTTTCTCAAAAGATACTTGAAATTAATAAGACTTTAAGTGGCTTGAGCTGAATTCTATTTGACTTGTCTTGATAATTTTTCCAGAATATTTTTAGCTTGATCATCTTCATTACACTGAAAGATAACTAATCCACCAATTGCACAAAAATCAGGGTTGGGGGTGGATATCAAGAATAATCTCTGCTGGTTTTTAGTATGTTTTTCCCCAGAAGGCATTTGTAAGAAAAACACTATAAACTCTTTAGACTCTTGTATATCACTCAGGGAGGAGACCTTTCCCCTTAACTACTCTAATATCTCTGCTCCAGTCACTTACCTGAACAAACAGAGTGAGAGCAAAATTGAAGGTTAAAAAAAACTTCGGTAAGAAGTTATTACATTTCACAAAATAATAATAACCAACTTAATGCCAACGTTTTACTAATTATTTATATCAAGTAGAGCAAGCTAATCTCAGTTAATAAGTCAATTAATTAATCATATCACTCAACACAAGCTGGGTACTGAAAATATATGGAGAAAAATGACACAGTCCTTGGTCTTGTGGAAGTATAATCAGATATGTTATGATGCTGGTAAGAACAAAGTGAAATTTTGGGAATGGCGTGAGAAGGAAAAGCCCAGAATTCTAAGGAAGCATTATTTATGAAGAAACTAATGGGGTCGCCCTTCGTTGGGGGTTTGAAGGAAATTCCTCTAGGCTTATCCTACTTTTGGCCCCTTGATACCATACAATGGTAAAGAGTCTGGCCTAGGGCTCGGAAACCCTGGACAATAGCCTTGGCTCCACTGGGAACTGGCGCTTTGCCCTTGTGAAAAATTCCTTACTCTGCTTTACCACCTTTGTGAGTTGCTATGGAGGTCAAGTGAGACCTGCAGGCACAGTCCCTCCCACTCTTTTCTTCACTCTGGTCTTCACTTCCTGTTTCACTGGGGATGTGACTTTTATGTGGGCTCCTTCACTGTGTATCAGAGGAAGAGTGGCTGCACTAAATTTCTGCCTCTCTCAGATTCCCAGGTGCACAATTAGCAGCCGGAATATTTCCCATCAGATCTGCTGTCATACTTGTCTGCTCTTGCTTATTTAAATGGTAGTTTTCACTTATTGACAGTAAGCTCAGTCAGGGAATGAAACACGCCCCTCTCTATCCTTACAGTCTGATCCATAGTAGGTACCTCATAGGAATGGGTTGGCTGCCTTGGTGAATGGATCAATGGAATGAATGGCAGAAGTTATTGTAGGGACAATCACTCTTGGACACTGACTGTTTTCTGCAGGAGAACCATTGTCATCATAGCAGGAGAGTGGCCCTCATTCTTGTCTGAGGCACTTTATGCCCAAATGGCTGATTGAAGCTGAGGAAAACATGAAGGTCCAGGAGAGAAAGAAGGAAACAATTGATCATTTCTGTACCCAGTGCTGCATTCATAATTTCATGCAATCTTTACAATAACCCAAGGGCTAGGTATTAGCTCACTTTTATGGCTGAGAAAATCAAGGCTTTGAGAAGTTAAATAATTTGCACAAACTCACATGACAATGATCCACAAGATTTGACACCAGGGTTTTGTCTTGTATGTCTCTTTCCAAACTATATAACTGAGATAAAAAAGATAAACTGATGTTTCATGCAGTATTATTTATCACTTTTTCCTGGCCATACGGGGTCCATAATGCATGCTGATAACATTTCAGCAGATGTGGTTGATTGCCTCCCTAAAGCAATTTATTATGTTTGTGTTTTCCTCTCCTGTATCTCCCCTTTCTCTGTCTGATAGTACTGTTAGCTGGGATAATTAATTGGCTAGGATAGCAAATTAACAGTGCATTAATGTTTGTGAGAATTTCTACAGAAAACAAATCCACTTAAGTTTAACATGATTTCCAAACTGACTAGACCACAGAATTTTTTAAATGAAGAATTTACTAATATTTCAGAAGACACTAGTCCTTCCTAGAAAACTTTTTTTCAGACATTGATCAATGTAATGCTTGGTTAATGATAATGAAATTGTCTTTTTAGTTTAAATATAAAAACCTAAATTGTTTTCGCATAACATTCCAAAAAAAAGAAAAGAAGAAAAAGAAAAAAAGAAAACCTTTTGCTCTTAGCAATTTTGACGCTGGGCAAAAGGCAGAGTAAAGGTACACAGGCTTGACATGTAAACTGTTTATTTTCTCCTCTTCACAGCTCCATTTGTCTGGAGAACAAAAGTGGAGAAACTGACTGTTCAGAAGAGGGACCAATGACCTCTCCAGGACCCTTTGTCACCATACTGAACAAAGACGGAGCCACTGCCTTCTCTTAGTCTACCCACAACCCCTCTTCCTCATCATGAAGGACTCATTATGTCCAAGCAGGTGTATAGTTAGTTCCTCAGGCAGATGAGTAGATGTCAGGGGGATACCTACAGTTACCGGGGAAATGGTCTGTGAAGCTTCTCCATGGAGATGGCTTACTAGAAGTCTTATCCACCCACTTGGGGGAGTTGTGTCATATGAACCAATAGTCAGAAGCTTAGATTGTTGTTCCCAGGGCAGGACCTCTCCTTCACCTTCTGTCTTCTGGACTTCTTACCTTGAAAGTAAGATGGCATATATTATCACAGATTGTTTTTCTCTGGGCACTAACCAGCCCAGTCTATGCTTAGCAAGTTTAACCAATGAACTTCCATTTATAATCACCAGCTAAGCAAATAACTTTCCACATTATAATTTTCACACACACCCAATTCAAACTCCTAAATAATACTTCTAGAATATTCATTCCCAAACTGGAAGTGGAATCATTGCAAAATCTTTAGGGGTAAGAAAAAGTGGAGTGGGGTTTGGGAGAGGTCTCTGTGATGGGTTAGTCCTGGGGGTGAAGGTCCACAACCACAGGAATCTCCACAATATAAACAGAGGATAGTTGTCATTTTATTTAGCTAAAGTGCAACCCAAAAGGGACACTGTAGACTGTAAACAGATCTTTAATAGTTAAAAAAAAAATACCTTCCCAGTACTCCATCCAAAGACTTGTTTTCCAGCATGTTCCTTCCTCACAGCCATAGATCTTATGATCTATGCTCCTCTGTATTCATTTGTATCATGTAACCAAAGTCATTTAATTCAGAAAAAGAATGTTTTATAATTCAGTTTTATCAGCGTAGATTCTCCATTATCACACTACTACTTTGGTGAGGTGGCGCCTAAGGGAGAAATAGTCACTAAGAAAAATGGCACATTTTTTATGAACAAGAAACTAGCAAACATATTTTCGATATTGCTCTTTGCTTTTCTACAGAGCAATTGTGGGAAAGTTATAGTTCTTTTTTTATTTTTTGGAATGGAATTTATATGTGATGAATCAGCCTGTTACCAGAGTTTCATAGAAGTTTTGGATGAAATGCAGGGAAATTCTGATAGGATATGATTTTTTTTTTTAACTTACCAGTAGTGTTGCTTTACTTTTCTGGCAAACTTAACTTCATTTATATAGAGACCTGCCAAATGCTACTCTTTTATGGGACTTAAGACAGTTACATCAATGCCTCAATGACTATAACACCCTTTGCACCTGCTTTGCTGCATTTTTTATTTCTTTCCGTTGTATTCAAACCACTCTCACAGATAGCGCGTTTCTTGGGTGCTGTTCTGCAAAGAGCCCCAAACGCAATCTTTTGGATATCTTCTTTTTTTAAATCTTTTGAAAATCTTAACTACATTTTTTTGCAATAATGGGACATGATTATAGCTGGGATGTTTTACGTTTTTATGATTGATAATGCCTCAAGTTCATGAGTTTATCATACCTTATTTGCGATGACTTCTTAATGGAAAATATTT
Source organism: Herpailurus yagouaroundi (assembly GCF_014898765.1). Taxonomy (NCBI): domain Eukaryota; kingdom Metazoa; phylum Chordata; class Mammalia; order Carnivora; family Felidae; genus Herpailurus; species Herpailurus yagouaroundi. The sequence goes on along the minus strand of NW_024412417.1, from coordinate 30,715,594 downwards.
TGATGAGCTAAGAATATCCCAAGCAAAGCAGAAAAATAAACCCATCAAATACCCTGTCACTAAAAAGATGATAACAGATGTTTCTCATCCATGGAGAGCTCTGGGAGGCAAGCCGAAGGGTTTCCCATGTTTCCCAGATGCTGTGTGATATGTCTGGGTTCCCAGGATTCATCCAAATGAGGACCCATTGAGATTTGCAGATAGGAATTCCCCAGCTGAGAGACTCAGAGTAGGGGAATAGGGCTAATCGGGGAAAGTGGGATTCTAAGATATCCGTGGGATGTTCGGTGTTTGAATTTAGCTCACTCTTTGTACATTTTCAGAGTGGCCAGGAAAGGAGCCAGAAGACTTCCATCAGCTGCTCCTAATTTTCTCTTTTCTTTGTAAACTTCCTAATTATTTTAGAAATGATAAGAAAGAGAAAAATATCTGAGAGAACAAGGGGGTGATATCCAACGTCAAGGATCTGAATTCTTAGCCTTTCTTACCAATGTTACATGTCTATCCAATTCCAATGAATATTATATCTGTATGCAAGCTGATTGCAAATATAAATACAAAAATGTTAACTTCTCAGTTCTTCACTGTGCTTATTACGTCGGTGTGTGATTCCTCCTTGGGCGAATGTCTCCATATATATGAAGAGGTGACATTATTGAGTCTTATTATGTAAGCCTCTGTTCTAAATGTTTTATATGCATTAAACCATTTAACCTTCACAAGAGTTCTATGAGATAGACACTATTAATTTTTCTGTTACACAAATGAGGAATTTAGGGTATAGAGGTTAAGCTACTCACCCACTCGCACAGCTAATAAATGGAAGCCTCAAGTTTGGAAACCAAGCAGTCTAATTTAAGAGGCAGGGCTCTGAAGCTCTATGCTGTCCTGCCTGATTCTGGACCGATAATACATCTTCATGGATTATGTTTTTTGTGACATTGAGTCAAAATAGACATACATTACTTGCAAGTACAAGAAGCCAAGAACGACTTTCCCAAGACATAGGTTCTCTCTGCCACAGGTGAATCCAGTCATTTTAACCAAATAGCAACACTTTTCTAAATCCTGGATTCATCATCTGTGAAACTGGAGTGGGGGAAGATGTTAGAAAAAATGTGTAAGTTTCTCTAGGTCTCTGATTTAAGATTCTTGGATCATGTATTGTGGAACATCTAGATAACTTTGTAGGCCGATGGTTACCCATAAACACCTTTTAATTACCACGTGGAGACCACAGCTGTAATTTACCAGTGCAGCAGAGGAATGGTATATATAAGACCTGCTGTTATTTTTGGTTCAGCCTTTTACATCATCATCTGCAAAAAATTAAAAAAATAGAAAATGAGCATTAAAACCCATTACGTCATTCTTCAAGGAAACTTGTATCATTGATGTAATCTAAAAAGAACTCTCTCAAACATAAGGTTGTCATAGAGATTACATCCTCCAAACAACCACCTCTCAGCTACTGCTGTCAAGAGCTGTGATTTTGGATTTATCTCATTTTGAGGGTCTTGGTTAAAATCCAAAGGAAAACCGAGAAGTGTTATTCTCTTGTGGAAGTACTTCAAATTGCCTTCCTTGGAGCACTTTACAATCAGGTCTGTAAAAATCTGCTCTGTTAGTTACAGCACATGTGATAGCATAATTTTTCTATTCAATGGCCCTCCATCTGAAGTTGAAGTGGTCAGAAGAAAAGAATAGCATAATTAAATTATGGATATGGTTATATGAACCCACAGTCAAAATAATTCACAAAACCCACATATGCAAAAAGGAACTTTTCTTTTTATTTTCTTTTTTTAAAAAGTATTTTTTGATGGAAAGCCAACTGTATTTATTTATTTACTTACTTATTTAATATAATTAATTGTCAAGTTAGCTAACATATAGTGTATCCAGTGTGCTCTTCGCTTTGAGAGTAGATTCCCATGATTCATTGCTTACATAAAACACCCAGTGCTCATCCCAACCAGTGCCCTCCTCAATGCCCATCACTCATTTTCCCCTCTCCCCCACTCCTCCCATCAACCCTCAGTTTGTTCTCTGTATTTAATAATCTCTTATGGTTTGCCTTCCTCTCTGTTTGAAGTCATTTTTCCCCTTTCCCTTCCCCCATGTCTTCTGTTAAGTTTCTCAAGTTTCACACATGAATGAAAACATATATCTGTCTTTCTCTGCCTGACTCACTTCACTTAGCATAATACCCTCCAGTTCTACCCATGTTGTTGCAAATGGCAAGATTTCATTCTTTCTCATTGCCAAGTAGTTTTCACTGTATACATAAACCACATCTTCTTCATCCATTCATTAGTTGATGGACATTTAGGCTGTCTCCATAATTTGGCTATTGTTGGTAGTGCTGCTATAAACATTGGGGTGCATTTGTCCAAAGGGAACTTTTCTTAACTGAGCTCATGAGCTCCCATTTCTGATCCTGCACAGAATAATTAATATAATTAATTATTAATTCTTTGAATGTCTTAGTTCAATCCAGTGTTTTGGGTTTTTTTTTTGTATGAATTCAGGACTGCTATCTCAGGATCAGTCCAATTAAAAGCTTTCTCTTAGATATTCCTTATCTTCCACTTAACCTCAATCCTCAATTCTCAAGAATGAAGCAGAGGGGAAGAAAAGGGAGTTTCATGTGAGCAGGGGGCAATTTCTTCATGACTGGCCATACTGATATACTGAAGGTGGGATTCATTTTCACTCTTGTCCACTTCCTGTTATGGATGAGGACTGGTGCTCTGCTTGGCTATGTTGAAAGGCTATTTCAGTTTTGACAGGGCATTCTCAACCTTGTTGATTCTTCTCAGACTTTTCAGTTATAAAACCAACTGGTAATATTCTCCACACCTGTTTGGGAGACATACCCTCTTCTGTCCATGTTCCGGGGCTGGTGACCCAAGGCTTTTCTGTCAACTAATATATACTTACTCTGTTGTCACACTGGCACTCTGAATCTCCTCTGTTCCACTTGTGGGTTGTAGGTACTGGATGTGTTACTAGATGAGCCATGCTACCTTCTCTTTTTTTCCTTTCTCTTATGTCCCAGAGTCCCAGGACACATCTGCTGGGCTCTCTCTCATCATACTCCATCTGTGGAGAAAAGTCTTCACCTTTTCTACTGTGTGGGCTCTTCCAACTTGAAGGGGGTATCAGTTAGGTGCTCCTCCACTGCCTTCCTACCTGGGAATCCCATCTTCAAAAAGTCTCCTTCCTTTACAAGTAATGTTTTCTTCCTCTAAATCAGAGTTACATATACTTCCAAGGTGTTTTTTAAGTGCACTTATTTATTTGAGATAGAGAGTATGTATGAGTGGGGAAGGGGCAGAGGGACAGAGAAAGAGAGAGAGAATTCCGAGTGGGCTCCTCACTGTCAGCACAAAGCCCAACACAGGGCTTGACCTCATGAACCATGAAATTACGATCTGAGCTGGAACCAAGTGCTGGATGCTTAACTGACTGAGCTACGCAGCTACCCCACATATACTTCATTGGGGGCAGGGAGTGACAGAAAGTTATGGGATGGAGGGAGGAGGATTGTGAAGAATGAGCTCTCTTGGTTTGTCATATCCTCCTTATTTCTGTCCAGGAATCCATCAAATTTATAAGAGATAAAAAAGAAAACACTACCTGGTATTTGAAATGATCAGACTGCTGTATGAGAATGTCCTCCTACCACATGGAGGAAGCTCTACTAGTCTAACGTTCTTGGTCTCTCTTGCCTTCTTTATCTACTGCTCTGCAGGGGAGCAGGAGAGACTTACGGGTAAGTTAAGGAAGTGAAGTGGGCATACTCAGCTCACTTCACCCTTCTCCTTTTCCTTGGAGGTAGCCTGTTTACAGAGAACAAGGGTTACCATTTGTTCCCTGTCTGCTCCCAGAGGGGAGGTTGTAGTTGTCCAGAATGTTCTATATCTGGATGAGGATGATTGCCAGCTCAGTATTCCTAAGTCCACTTTCCCAAATATACTAGCCACTGCATCCCATATCAGTTTTGTCAGTGATAAAGGCCATCTTTTGCCATCCCATTGCCTTATTCTTATTTGTTAATTCATTCAGACCTTGGTCAGTGAAGACATTTATTATTCTCTAATTTTAACAAATATTTTATATATCGTCCTGTCACTCTGTTAAATGTTCTTCTCCCCAGTTCTGCCCTCCACCCCCCTCCAAATCTGACCAAGATTGTTAAGAGTTTAAGTACAATTCTGGCTGTGCCATATACAACTAGTGTAACCCCGCCAACTTCCTTCCCCTCGGCACCCAGGCTGCTTCTTCTAAAGCCCATTTACAGCTAGATAGATTTCTAAGGGCATCCAATTCGGGAGCTTTTGTTTCTTTACGGATGTATTTCCTCATTTTTTTAAAGACTGGGGTGTGGATTTATAATGTTCCAACATCACATATCTCAGCCAGAAACCAGGAAGAGAAAAAAAAAATGAGTAAGTTGTCTGAGGACTCTATCCAAATTCTTGCTGCATTTCGGAAACCTAAATATTCTCTCTCTTTCTTAGTCTGAGTCAGAGACTGTGAGGACAGAAGAGGTTTTATATGAAAAATACAGCTAGAGAATTTGGGTCACCGTGAACGAAAAGACTGTGTATGTGTGCTGAGCAATGCTGTGCCCAGATTTATGTTGAGGGGGGATTCATGTCTCTTTCCTAATAGACATGCACAAATTAATCATCAGGACAGAGAGGAAAAAAAACAAAAAAAGGTAGTTAGAATGTTCTGGAAAAGAGGAAACTTGGAAGAGACCAGGAAAATTTGTTATTGAGAAATTCTCTTTAAGAATAACTTTAAATAGGGGTGCCTGGGGGGCTCAGTCAGTTAAGCATCTGACTTCGGCTCAGGTCATGATCTCGGATTCACTAGCTCGAGCCCTTCATTGTGCTCTGTGCTGACAGCTCAGAGACTAGAGCCTGCTTTGGATTCTGTGTCTCCCTCTCTCTCTCTGCCCTTCCCTCATGTATGCACATGCACACTCTAAAAACATTTAAAAAAAAGAATAACTTTAGAGACATGTTCTAATACTGTATCAGCTATTAATTTCCTTAGTATGTTATTCAAATGGCCTCAAGAGTTCTTTAACAGTCAGGCTAGTCTGGACAATGAATTGTCTGGTCAGCAGTTTAATTTCTGCTTTAGGTAAATATACTCAACTGAATTAGCCTACTCTACTTTTTCCTTTAATTTTTAATTTGTGTTTGAGAGAGTGAGAGAGAGCATGTGCACAAACGGGGGCGAGGGGCAGAGGAGGGGAAAGAAGACAGAGAGAGAATCTTAAGCAGGCTCCACCCTCAACACAGAGCCTGATGCAGGGGTCAATCCCACGACCTTGGGATCTTGATCTGAGCCAAAATCAAAAGTTGGACACCCAACAGACTGAGCCACCCAGGAGCTCCAGCCTACTCTACCTCCATGTATTTATTTTTATACAAGTAATCTGAGTTTAAATATTTAAATAGAAAATTAGAAAACAGAAATAAAAAAGCAAACATCATCTTTATCATCCTTCTCCTACTATCCCTGTATAGCTATTGTTTATACTCTGTTCAGCTTTGCTACTGACTTTATGTGTATACACACACATATCCACATGAATATGTATAAAAACACACCCACACATGCACATAAAGTTACTTCTGTACCGTAAAAGTACTGTCCTACAACCTGTTTTTTCACTTAACAGTATTGAAACCACTTTTAATATTTCATTCTGATTTATATCATTACTTTAATAGCGACATTGTTTCCTTTTTTGAATGTACCATAATTTATTTGGCCAATCTTCAACTAATGGGCATTTAGATTGTTTCTAATTTTAACTGGAATGAAGAATGCTGAGTTGAAATATTTTTATGCACATCTTTGCATAAATACTTCTCTAATTCATTATTTGAGTTAAATTCTTAGAAGTAGAATTAATGGATGGAAGAGAATGCATATTTTTATAGCTTTTCATACCTGTTGCCAAATTGCCCTCCAAAGAGATTGTACTAATTGCTACTTTTAACAGGAGAATTTGAGGGCAGCCATTTCTTCCAAGTCCTTGCCAAAACTGGACTCTTTCCTCCTTTTGAATGCCTTCCACTCTGAAACATCCCTTCTTTAAATAGTCTTTACACAAAATCCAGCTAGTGACCACTACAATCTAAACTCTAACTCAGGGAACTGGGGGCGCCTGGCTGGCTCGGTTGCTGGAGCGTGCAACTCTTGATCTCCGTGTCATGAGCACAGAGCCTACCTAATTCGGGGAACTAACGACGTGTGCCATAAGAATGGTTTTGGGGGGCGCCTGGGTGGCGCAGTCGGTTAAGCGTCCGACTTCAGCCAGGTCACGATCTCGCGGTCCGTGAGTTCGAGCCCCGCGTCGGGCTCTGGGCTGATGGCTCGGAGCCTGGAGCCTGCTTCCGATTCTGTGTCTCCCTCTCTCTCTGCCCCTCCCCCGTTCATGCTCTGTCTCTCTCTGTCCCAAATAAATAAATAAATGTTGAAAAAAAAATTAAAAAAAAAAAAAGAAGAATGGTTTTGGAAGAATGAAAAAATGAACGAATATCCAAACTTGTATGCAAATCTCTTGGATTAGTGTTCTTTTATAGGAAATTCTTTCCGGCTAAATTCCCAGCAGGAAATTCGGTTTTAGACTACAGGAATATTCTGAATTTGGGTTGTTGATCAAGGTATTAGTCCTGCATCCTAAAGGAAAGCAGAACAAAGCTAATGAGCCTAGGTAGTTTACAAGCTGCGTGGCAACTTTTAGTGAAGGGTTTATATTTGTTTGAATACCGCACATAAAATCTGTGATTGGAAGTGAATTAGTTATGAATCCATATACCAACATTGAGGAGGGAGATTTGGACTTGGTACTGGAACACCTTTATCTTTACATCACTGATTCAAATGACAAAATGACATTTGACATTTAATGAATGCACGTAGATTTAAAGTACCATTAAGATGTGGTTACTGCTAAGCCGGATACCAGCAACATGATTTGGACTCTGATCCACCCATGTACGTAACTGGCTGATAGTTATGTGATATGGTTAAAAGTTGAGTGAGATATTTGAAACTTACTTTTCCTGGAAGATGAGGACTTAAAAAAAAAAAAGAAGTATGTTCTCAGGTATCTATTTAAAATGTGTTAATCTTATGAAAACATGCAATTTGATCATTTACATCTGTCAAATCTATGCCACACTATTCTAACATCACAAAAGATGCCTTTAACACATGCTAATCTTTAAAAAAAAAATCACTTCGCTGCAATAATGTCTTTGTTTTCAAATTTGATGCAGCATGGTATGGAATCTTACGAAGACAGACATCATAAAGGGCTACACTTGATCATTCTCTGTTTCTTTCCATAATATAAAGGATCCAAAATCATCATAGCAGAAATATCCACAGGAGAGGCTGGAGGTGGAGGCGTGCCATGCTGGGAACGCCTGCCCGGCCACGTGAGAGGACAGTTCGTAATTCGGAAAACAGTGATGCGATCCCTGCTAGCAAGTCCGTGTGTGAGAAAAAAAAATCATTAATTTCCATTTGCAAACAGCACAAGGAACCTCCTCTCTGGCTCTCAGGGTTTAAAGGAAAGCACACAATGGTGATGTAGTGACCTGTCAGCTAAAGTACATTTTTTCATTTATCAAATCATTAGTCATAGCGATGGCAAGAGCTTGGATTGTTCAGGCATGTAGGTCATCTGGTTTCCCCTCCCTGCTCCTCCTGACAATTACAAAGCCAGGAGCCCCCTCCTCTGTGCAACTACCCTGTTCCCCGAATGCTGGCTTGGTGGGGTCTGGTTACTGCCTGTTATTGGCTCCCCTGCCTCATGGATCCTTGTTCACTTGATTTCTGATGATCCTGCCGGACTTGAATGTTAGAGAAATTCCCATGTTCAGAACTGTTGCTCCAATGAGGACAGAATGATCAGAAATAGATCCATTAAGGAAAACAAATCACCTAAAATCACTCGTGACTTTATTTCTGGACACTGTTTTCACTGCAGCTATGAAGGAAGATTCTGCCTTTCTGTCCCTGTCTTGTGGTAGAATGGTTACAAAACTGGCCTCAGTTGTTCACATCTCCCTGTATCCACATCCATGGCATCCTTTTTTCAATAGGTAGAATTGAGATGGGATAAAATACTCAAGTGAGGGTTTATATATCAAAAGTGGGAGGGTAAACTGCTCTAAAAAAGAATTTTAAAAGGCGATGAATAAAGCTATAATGGAAATGTGACGTGAAGAAGAAAGATGAATTTAAAAACAGTTTTGACCTTGCCACTCCACGGCTCACCAGTTTTCCATAGCTCCACCATCTTTGGTGGGTTTGGAGGTTGGTGGAGGTGGCTGCTCTGAATTACAGGAGTGGTAGAAGAGTCTGGAATAGACTAGTGGAGAACTGAAATTTAGATTCAACTAAAATCAAATACGTGTCCCCAAGAGAAACATTCCCTTGGAGTAATTCTGTGACGTGAGCACAGCTCTCTGATTGTAGAGGATAGGGAACTTGTGAATGAACCAAGTAATTTACCCTTGGTCATCCCGCTCATGACAGTGTGGTGATTTGAATTTGGTGTTCTTTTTTTTTTTTTTTTTAAATTTTTTTTTCAACATTTATTTATTTTTGGGACAGAGAGAGACAGAGCATGAACGGGGGAGGGGCAGAGAGAGAGGGAGACACAGAATCGGAAACAGGCTCCAGGCTCTGAGCCATCAGCCCAGAGCCTGACGCGGGGCTCGAACTCACGGACCGCGAGATCGTGACCTGGCTGAAGTCGGAGGCTCAACCTACTGCGCCACCCAGGTGCCCCGAATTTGGTGTTCTGATTCCAAGGGCTTCTTTAGTTTTACGACACCAGAGTTGTGTTGTGGCTTTGATGGGTTACTACGTTCTTGCTGGGGTGTCATTGAGTCATTGAGACAGGCTACACATTGGGTATTGTGTTACGGGATAGGAACATGTCACATGTTACAGGATAGGAACAGGCATGTGCCCGGCCTCACTCTTGTATAATGGAAAGAGAATATACTTAGGATTAAAAACAAACACAAAAAAACACTGGGGTTTGAGTCCTGGTTCTGTATCTTACCTTCTACTTGATATCTCCCCAAAATAATATTGCTGGTAAAATAGAGATGATTCCTTTGTTATATAACTCTTGGTGTGGTACAAAATCTAAATGAGATCATGTAAATTAAATAAGGTAGTAACTGATAAAGGACTTCACATAAATTAATTGAATGTTGCCTAGTGTTTTCCTTTGTTCCTATTCTACGAAGCTCACTTGAACTCTGTCGCTCCCAGCCCCAAATTTACCAACCCCAGATAGTACCAACCACTGTTGGTTATTGCCTTTGTTGTACCCAGCACCTATCTGAATCACAACACCTAAAAATCTTGGTCTCAATTTTATATGGAGGAGGGGATGGAGCCAATTGATTCACGTGCCCTCAGCACTTAGTGCAAAGCTTGGGAAATACCACATAGTTAATAAATATTGAGGAGCAAATACATGAATGTGTACATTGTAAAGTATACTATTATTTTGTATCGTTCTGTTGAAACTTTCAAAGAAAGGACAGTAATGGGTCTTTGGAAATATGATATAATTTTTTATAAGTTTCACTGATTTATTTTGAGAGAGAGAGAGAGGATGAGCCGGTGAGGGGCAGAGAGAGGTAGAGAGAGAAGCCCAAGCAGACTCTGTGCTGTCAGCATGGAGCCCGATGTGGGGCTCCAACTCATGAACCATGAGATCATGACCTGAGCCAAAATCAAGAGTCAGATGCTTAACCGACAGAGCCACCCAGGTGCCCCAAAATCTGATATGAATTTTAAAATCATAAAAGCACCTTTCACATCAATTGAGCACTTCTTTTTTTTTTTTAATCTTCATTTATTTTTGAGAGAGAGAGAGACAGAGTGAGAGAGAGAGAGAGAGAGATCAGGGGAGGGGGAGAGAGAGACACACACACAGAATCTGAAACAGGCTCCAGGCTCTGAGCTGTCAGCACAGAGCCTGACGCGGGGCTTGAACCCATGAACATGAGATCATGACGTGAGCCAAAGTCAGACGCCTAACGAACTGAGCCACCCAGGTACCCGTCAGTTGAGGACTTCTAATGCATACAGATCTTACATTTTAAATAGTATTTAAGTTGCAATGTAATAATTTCAAATCTTTGTATGTCTGAAGAAAATTTTCAGTATTAATTAAACTGAGAGACTCATCCCAAAATAAAAAAAGCACTCCAAATGAGCACTTCCTTACGCATGGAAGTTAAGCAGCATCACTCTATGAAATAGGTTAAAATTTGGCTAGTGATATTTCCAACCATTAGCTATTTTTTTAAGGGGTGATATTTGAAGATCCAGATTAGAGGCTGTGAAAGCAAGTATTTCAATTATTTGAGGCGGAAAAAGAACAATTTTGATAGACCATGACAACTGGAAACTTCCCCCTTTCCTTAGTGTGGTGACAAACTTAGTGTCCAGAGTTCAGTGGTTCAGGGCACCAACTGTAGCACGTTCCTTAAGTGTTATGATTGATTAAGATCAGCTACACCAGAGTTGCCACTCACGGGTAAAACTTGTCAACTTTCCAAGAGTCGATGCTGGAAAACTGCCCAGGGCGGCAGCGGGCTCTGGCAGCTCTTAAATTCCAGCTGGGGCCACAGCCTCAGAAGCTTGCATAGTAATTAAAACTTATGATTTTGTTTTCCTCTGGAATATACTCCTGAGATATACACCTTGAGCAACTCTATCTGAGGTCCATGACGGGTTATTCCCATCCTGCCCTTGGGAATCTAGGAGATGCTGGACCATGGGCAGCCTCCCGCAGTGAATAGGCCTTGTTATCTCATTGGAGAGAGACAGGCCTATTATGTCCTTCCATCTCTAGGTTCCTGACTGAAAGAATTTGGGGAGCAGTAGGGAACCCAGGAGTGACTAGTCCTGATTTTGCCTCTTTTTAGAAGAGGAGATGGCTTGCCTCCAGGTAGGTGCACAGGACTGTGGAGACAGCCAGATTTGTGTTCCAATCCCAGCTCTGATATCCGTAGCTGGGTGGGCTTCACTGAATGAACCCTTTTGTACGTCCTCATGTATGTCCTCAGAAGCAGATTCTGACCACTTAGAGAAGTACCATGGGAATTAAGTATGGTATTATTCCAAGTAAAGCTCTTATCTCAGGGTCCAGCACATAGAAAGTCCAAGTGAAAAAGCAGAAGTGAGGAAGAAGGGGGATATTGAAGTGAATGAGAAGGACCTGTGTCCTGGGCATGGGGCATCTCCCTAGTACACGTTGTCAGCCACAACAACATGCTCGTGGTGGATGCCATCTTGGGCATCCTTAAACATAATCAAGGAGGCTTGTTCCTCCAAAAACTGCAAAGAAATAACTGAGGGGAGGCAGTACAGGAGGAGACTGGATAACGAGTGATCTGGATACTAAGCAGGATTTGACCAGGAAACGTTTTGTGAATCTGGAGAAGTTAATTTCTGGGCCTGGGTTCCCACTTCTATCAAATGAAGACTATGGAGGAGTTAAATGGTTTTCAGATTGTATGCTTTGGAGCTGTCAGATTGCATAATTGGGTGGCGGTCACCTGTGGCAGGAGGGGGAGTGGGGAAACAGAGTCGATGGTTCCTTGCACTTCATAGGACAGCAAGATAAGGCAGCTTTGCTTTGGTCTCTTCTAAGTGTCGGTGATTCCCATAATGCTTCTTTGAAAAATGAATCCTGTCCTTTAAACAATGTTTGAAAAGCACTGGACTAATCACTTTTTTCCTAGTTGGGAAAAAAAAAAAGGAATCTTTAATCAGAACCAACTATATAATTTGTGGGGCCCAGTTAAAAATGAAAATGTGGAATCCCTTGTTCAAAAACAAGTACAAAGTTTTTCCCATGTCTTTTGCAGCCATTCTCTCTCTCCCTCTGATGGTGGTTTTAATTTTCTATTTAAGCATATGGTCCGTTGGGCACAGAAACATTTGAAGGTGAGTCAGACCCTCACAGGCACTCAGGTCCCCACCCTACTACTCAGCACAGAGAGCAGGTACACCTGATCTCATCCCTTGCTGCACTGACACCCAGGCCCTGGGGTGGAGGTTGGCAGTGATTGCTGAGTGGAGGAGAGGAGCAGGTGGCGAAGAACATATCCTGGGGAGGCAGGAAGGTAGAGGGAGGCAGTTTGCTTGGGGGCTGAGGCTGCAAGCCCCTGGCTCATGCTCCACTGTCCTGTCCAACTTTACCTACAAAACTCCAACTCAAAGATAGAATTATTAAGAATTTCAGGATGGTGTCCTCACAGCGTTAAACCTCAAGGATAGGCCTTCTGAGCGTGGGGTCCGGTCCAGATGCACAGGTTGCATATCCAAGGAGTTGACCTTGGCTTTAATATTGATAAATTGAATAACTGAAAATTAAATCTCAAATGAATTGTTCTAATCTAGTGATTTGAGTCAATTTTTGCAAATGACTAGACTATAGACACAGACATACTGGGTTTTCTGAATATCAGTTGAGTGTTATCCGTTGTGAAGAAAGCAAAACAAAATAAAACAAAAAGATTCCACCAAAAAAGAAAATGCCCAACTATTAATGATAAGAACAACTACTCTTGTTGGAAAAACCACTTAAAGTGTCCATTAAGATTAATATGACCACCAACACCCACATTGTGGATTCTGTGATTCTTTTTGGTTCTCCCTACAGAGGTTTTATCCCTTTCACTTCTTTCCTCAAAGCTGTCTCAGCTAACTGCCTCACACTGTTTTCCCATTCTCTGGTAGGTTTTTGCTAGCTGGCTACCTTCCTACCATCCTGTTCTTCTTCCTCATTCTTCTCCCTGAATGAAACAGCCCAAAACCTATGTTCTCTCCCTGTGCCCTGACCCATCCTTCCCAGGAACACACAGCAATGTAACTTGCTTTTGATCTATTGTTCAATTGTCCCTCATTAATCTCTTGGTTGATAGGCCAACCATTACAGTCACATTTGCCAATGTCTACATTTACCTCGAACACTCAGGAAAGAAGGAAAGCCCACAAACCTGAAATACAAATACAGATATTATTGCAAAGGAGGCTGTTTTTCAAAACACGGCTTTGTCCAACCAATGCGCATGCAACAGCTCAGATGTGAGTACTGGTTATCTCCAAATAAGCTTATCAACCCTGTCCAAATGGGAATAGGTATTTAAAACTATTCAGAACTAGGAGACTTCTGGGCACCTGGGTGGCTCAGTTGGCTGGGTGACCGACTTTGGCTCAAGTCATGATCTCAGGGCTCGTGAGTTCGAGCCCCACATCGGGCTCTGTGCTGACAGCTCGGAGCCTGGAGCGTGCTTCAAATTCTGTGTCTCCCTCTCTCTCTGCCCCCCCTCCCCCACTCATGTTCTGTCTCTGTCTCAAAAATAAATAACATATTAAAACAATTAAAAAAAAAACTACGAAACTTCTGGCTCTAACTCTAGATATATCAGATAAACAAACCCTGCTCAAACCAGCTCCAACTCAATCCCAGCCCCAAGATTAAAGCTCATGTGTCCCACTGTCTGAATTACTAACAGACTTCTATCAGAGTATATGCACATTTAAGTTGTTTTTGAATGATACGTTCTATACTTTCATATTGGATCCACATCATTTGACCCAACTGCAGACAGATCTATTTGTTGATAAGTGTTCTGGTTTTTACACCCAGGTTTTAATATATATGCATATAATATTGAAAAATCAAATGCAGTTCTTTTTTTTGTTTCTATGTTTTATATGAATTTGATTTTAAAAATTTTCAATAAGATAATGTAGATATTAATAGACCTTCATTTTATATGAAAAAAGTGTGAACATTTATGTAATTTATTTATTTAATTTTTTAAAATGTATTGAGAGAGAGAGCATGAGAAAATGTGAGCAGGGGAGGGGCAAAGAGAGAGAATTGTAACCAGGATCCACTCCTGACACGGGGTTCCATCTCACGACCATGGGATCATGAGCTGAAATCAAGAGTTGGATGCTTAACCGATGGAGCCACCCAGGTGTCCCTGAACATTTATGTAATTTAAAATTGATACATCAAATGATTGAGATAAATCCACAGAGCAAATGGCCACTCTTTATCAGGATTTGTTTTGCATTATTTTGAATTTTATATGTAACTATGCTTTCAGAAATGTATCCCGTTCACAATATAGGATGGCTCTGTGTCTGTGTATTTTCAAAAAAAAAGGCTTTATTTACTACTGAAAAGGAAAATGAGAATTTCAACACATATTTTTCATACTACCTATTAAGGTCTCCACTAGATAGGGAAGAAAAGAGACATGATTAAGATTCTATAAATGCAGTCAGGCATTCCAACAGAAATTTCCTTCCCTTTCATAATAATAAACATATATATTTTCACGAGAAAATGCATGCTTAGTTTCTAAAACATAAAGGTTAGCAATACCTGAACACTTGCCAAATTATGAAAAATTATAGGCTTTTCTCAGATGATAAGCACCAATCCCTAACAATGCTGTCAGATGTTTTCATGTGTTGGAAGTATGAAGATCAGACCTTGAGAAACTCAAGCACTTTATCCTCTACCTACGGCAATTAGTCTGAAAAGCATTTCAGAAGACCCACGGCTTGTGGGAGGGCAGATGTAATTTCACTCTTCACTTTGAGTATTGTACCTGTGTGTGGATGACTGAATATGTCATAGTTTATAAACTGCTACATCTCACACACAATTAAACAAGGAAATTGGCTTCTGCTGCATTTAAAAAGAGATCTGTGGCAGCCTACCTCGAACTCATTGGAAGAATCGCCAACCCCTCCCTTCTCTGTGTCTTGCACGGGATGAGCAGAGGTCCCTACATATGGGGAATTCTATCTTAGATGTAAAGATGAAAAACTGGCAAGGCTATTCTACTACATACAAGGAAGTATGATGCAGGGATTAAGAGTGTGGACTTTGGTACTGCAACATGTTTTGTGTTCAACCCTGACTCTGTCCCTTACAACTTCTCTGTGCTCCAGTTTCCTCATCTGTAAAATGGGGATAATGATAACACTGCTTCACAGGGATCTCATTAATGTTCAGAGGAGAGGGCCCCGCAAATGGTAAACGTAATAGCTAAGAGCAAACATGGTTTTTAATGTTGTTTACTCTTTTCCTTTTTATCTGATCTTAATTGATTAAGCACAAGGCATCTCTCAAAAAGCATAGGAAAGTTGCTTGTCATTTGTTCTTACTCTAGTTCTTAATAGCCCAGAATAATCTTTATGTTGAGGGTACACATTTAAAAGAACAAATACATAAGAAAAAAACAATTTTCTTTCCTTACTATCCTGCAGAGTACGCATTTACCCTTTTACTTCCACGCCTTTTTTCCTTAATAATTCCCGTATATTACAGAGGTTGGAGAAATATATTTTGCAAGTATTCAAATACAGTTAGTTAGCCATCAAAATCATGTTCATCTTTGAGACTATGGACCTTGTAACTAAAAATGTAATTCATCCAGAATTGCACAATGGAGACAAACTTGAATGCACTTTGTATCAGTCAAGCTTCAGCTGCAGGAAGAAGGAAACATTTTCATTATTTTAAGCAGTAAAGGATGTCATCATGGGAACAACTAATATGTACTGAGTGCCTCCCGTGTCCTGGGCTCTGCTCAGGGTGTGTTATATATAGGCACAGACTTAGTCCTCGCGATGGCCCTAGCAGTAAATTATTTCCTCATTTTGCAGAAGAAAAACCTGACGTTCAGAGAGTTGCCCAAAATAACACAGCTACTGATTAGCTGAGCCAGGATTCCAACCCGAATATTCTGTTCCCAGAGTGTCCATGCCAAACTACTCTGCTCTGCTCTACAGAGAATCAGGTACTTCAAGGTATTTTCCAAATTCCTGAAAGGATCAGAGAGGCTGTGCCTCCGGGAATGACTTCTAGGATAACGCTGCAGAACTGACTTGCCAAGGAGATGGCTACCTCTAGTACAGACAGGAGCTGGAGAGCTGGGGAGCTGGAAATGATGCCTGCCTTCAGGATAACAATGCTGTACGTCAAGAGACAAGGAACCACTTCTAGAATTTTTATCTCCAGGGCGATGCTGTGTCTACTATCTTGCACAAGCGAGATGAATGTCTCCCATCCCACCGCCGCTCTCCCTACTTAATTCCATGTGGAATTCAGTTTCACTGCCAATCACTGCACCCAATTGGCAGAACTTAAATCACATCTGGAACCCAGCTTTGCAGACTCTGAGCCTGGAAAACACACCCAAGGAGGATGGAAAAGATGTTAGGCAAGCCAATCTCAAGTATCATGCAAACACTTTAATAGAAGAATTTCTCCTTTGCTTCAGCATTTTCTCACTGTTCATGTGAAGGATTGCTTCACGTAAAATAACGTGAATGTGTATCAAACGGAAAGAGGGAAATTTTATGAGTGAGTGAAATAAGACATTTTGTTTCTAGTTACCTTTCTTTTAGATTTTTAAAAAAACATTTTTAAAAACACAGAATCTGAAACAGGCTCCAGGTTCTGAACTGTCAGCACAGAGCCCGACTCAAACTCATGGACCGTGAGATCATGCCCTGAGTCCAAGTCGGGTGCTCAACCGACTGAGCCATCCAGGCACCCCCATCTAGTCACCTTTCTTTTAAAGTTTCAGTGGCACATAACGGATAAAGACCCTTCAGTCTCGCTAAAAGGGATAGTTTATATTTTCAGAGGAGGGGATAACTGGTGAAGGTAGTGGGGGGAAGGATATCTCACCAATACACTTTAGTTTTTCTTTCTCAAAATGGGTGTGAGAGTCCATATGGCAAATGAAAACAGAATGGGAGCAAGTGGGAAGTGAGCTTATCTAACATTTGGATGTGATGTAGGTTTTGTAACTTCAATCAAAAGCGGCACTCTCAAATAATGCTTTTCAGTTTGGTGTTTCTCCTCACATCAGGATATAGTCATTTCCTATACAGGGGAGGAAAAATAACCTTTTCTAGACTCCCTCTTCTGCACATGTTCCTTTCAACACACCATTTATATTTGACTTCATTCTCACCCTCAAAGAGCCATGTGTTTTGATTATGAGTTCTGAATGGCAAGAAAACCTTTATTTTTTTTATTTTTTTTATTTTTGGGACAGAGAGAGACAGAGCATGAACGGCGGAGGGGCAGAGAGAGAGCGAGACACAGAATCGGAAACAGGCTCCAGGCTCTGAGCCATCAGCCCAGAGCCCGACGCGGGGCTCGAACTCACGGACCGCGAGATGGTGACCTGGCTGAAGTTGGACGCTTAACCGACTGCGCCACCCAGGCGCCCCAAGAAAACCTTTTTAATCAGAGGCATCCTTTCTGGAGCAAAGTGGAACATTCTTTCTGGCTCTCACTGCACACCGCTCTCCCCCTGATGCCCCGGGGACACCCAGTCTCAGGGAACAGGCAGCTAAAATTGTGAATGTAGAAGAAAGCAGAAGAGACGACACAGGACATGGAAGTGGTTGTCCCAAGAAATGCCCAGACCCTCCAAGCCCTTTCATGAGGCTCAGCACCCAACTCCTTGCTCATTCCTGGAGGTAGGGCTGGCTGGTTGGCAACCAGTACCTGTCTCTCATCAACATGTCTCTTCCTGGTACCACCAAGCTTCACTTTCTCCAGTGTAGTGATACGAGACAAAGCCTCGCTTTGGCTTGGGCTCATCTCAAGAATCCTTATGATTTTATTTTATTTTGTTTTTTGAAGTAATTTCTACACCCAACACGGGCTCTAACTCAGAACCCCAAGATCAAGAGTCATACGCTCTACCGACTGAGCCAGCCAGACGCCCCTCCAGAACCCTTATGACTATCTCCTCTACAATATCCCAAATACTTCCTCAAGTTCCTATGTCCAAAACTTAATTGATGGTTTTCCAAACTCATGAACCTGTTCCTTATGCCGTATCCTTGGGGTGACAGAGGGCCCGGTGTAGATCTACTGCATAACCAGAAGCCCAAGAATTCTTGACATCCTCTCTCACTGAGCCCATAGTAACGGTCAGTCCTCACCAAGTCCTGTGGATTTTACCTCTCCAGTTTCTCTCCTATATTTGCATTTTCCTCCTCGATCTCAAACAAAACAGCATTCTGAGCTATGCGTATCTTTCACACTGACTTCAGTAGCAGAGTCCTAACTGGTTCACTGCATGCTGTCTACTCACCTCCATCCAAAATCTACCCTTCACCCACTAGCCAGAGCGGCCTTTCCAAGTAGCATAAATCTGACCAATTACATCCTTTGCCTTAAAGCCATCATCAGTGTCTCCCCATTGCTCTTAGGGAAATGGGGAGGATTTGGCTATTGGTAAAACGGAACCAATCACGTGTGATTGGGCTAGCCACCACCCACTGTAACCGAGAGTCGAGGCTCACGGATCCCATTCTTCATGTCACTGAGCCTCAGTAGCCACAGAGACTTTCTTCAGTTTTTTATGCTTCCTCTACTCACCCATAACACAGGGTCTTGACACATTCTGTTTCATATGCCTGGAACCTGCCTTGCTCCCACATGACTCAATTTTCTTTTACCCTCCCCCGAGGTCAATCCTATTTCCTTAGAGAAGCCACCAGGAAGTCCATTCCTCCCTCTGTGTGCTCACGGCACTATGGTTCTCGCCATAAAAGACCTTATCAGAGCTGGACTCTCATGTTTGCTTGTGTGATTATTTAATTAATATTTCTGTCCACTAGACAATTATCCTTCTAAGGGGAAGGACTAGGAGTTCCCTAGTGCTGGCACTGTTTTTGACACATAACAAGAATTCAATAGATTGTTTTGAATGAATGAATGAATGTTAAAACAGAGTCCTGGAAATGTGCAGGGTTAAATTTTATATTTCTCACACCTCCCAGACTATGCCATAACAGCTAGTGCAGATCTAACACTCTCCACAGAAAATAGAGCAGATTCCCGTGCTTTTTGTCATCACTCTCCCACTTGTCTGAGAGAATTTAGAAGATGTGCAATGACCGATCACAAAGAATATGTTTTAATAATAGGAGCAAATGGCCCAGCTGTCCTTCGGTGATGTCTGTGCAATGCCAAACATCTGCATGAAAACTTTAAAACTTAGCTCTCTTCATTATAACGTTCTAAGTTTTGAAGTATTGGATACTATGGAGACACTTATTGCCTGGGTTTTGCAAATTACATGAACATGACATTCTTCAATATTTGTGCAATTGTCTCCTGCCTGAAATGGTTAGTGCCCTTTTAGCTACTGACTTTTCATTTGCCTAGTGGTTCTGAGACTATAGGCTTAGTACACATTTTACATGCCAGGTATTGGCCAGGTCTGGACTCAACTTCTTTTCTGAGGATGATTTCCTGAGAACTCCACTTTCTTCCAAGAGAAGGCACTAAACAGTCAGGAAACCCAGGTTTTAGCCATAGCACTACCGATAACTTTTGATTAGCAGGACATCAGACATTATCTAGTCAGACTCCTTTAAGTTATAAGGGAGAAGAGTGAGTTTCAGGGGAGAAACTATTCCCAAGCTCACAGAGCAAGGCCTATTGTTACCACCAAGTCCTTTTTAGCACTAAAATGTTTTCCTCAGCAAATAGTTGGCAGGAAATGTGGCCTTAGCTTCCCACTTACTCTGACTGCCATTCCCCAACAAGCAGACCACTATAGTCCACAAAATATGCTTTCTTTAAAAATTTTTTTTATTAATTTTTGTTTTAGAGAGAAAGAGCATGCGTGTGTGTTTGTGGGTGGGAAGGGGCAGGGAGAGAGAGAATCACAAGCAGTCTCCACACTCAGCATAGAGCCTGATGCAGGGCTCGATCCCACAACCCTGGGATCACGACTTGAGCCAAATCAAGAGTCGGACGCTCAACCAACTGAGCCACCCAGGTGCCCCAAACTGTGCTTCTGTTATTTTCGGTTCCCAAGGTCTTCTTTTATGAAGAACCACATTTATGAGGGAAAATAAGCTATACCAGGCTTTTGGACTACTTATATTTGTTAAAACACCAAGTGTCCAATAGGATGTGCCTGTGTAACAGAATCAATCCAACAAGGGCCAAGTTGACCCACTGGCAATTTTTATGACGAATATCTCATTTTTCACCTTCCTCTAGACTCCAGAAAATATGTTTTAATAACATTTGCAAGTTTGGCCATACCAGAGGCCAAGAGAAGCTGCAATTTTGACTCCTTTGGCAAAAAGCTCCCACTAAGACCTAGGGACCTACTTTCAGCTCTCTGGAGGCCCCTCTTTCCCTGACTTTAATGTATTGGCCTCCTGTGTACAACAGCTTGAAAACATTACAGATGCAGCCAGCCAGGAAGGTGTCCAAAGATATGTTCCAGCTTTAGATGACAGTGACAAAGGATCCTGAATGCACCACCTGCAAAACTCCACTTCTTAAGTGGGAATCAAAGTTCAGGCCCTCCCGCATTATACTAGTGGGTCTGATTGCAAAATTACAACTTCACGAAGTCCAAGCACAAATGTGGCGACTGTATTAACTGTTCAGTGTGATGCTGTGCTATGAATTCATTTACACAAAGGCCAAAACTCTATCTGCTTGCAGAGTCGTGCTTTTATCTATTGGAGTGGTTCTGAACAGAAGTGATTGTAACTCTTGGGGACATCTGGAAAAGCCCATGGATACCTTTGGTTATCACACCTGGGGATAAAGGGGCTACTGGCTCTTAGTGGATGGAGGCCAGGGATGCTGCTGAACATCGTAAAACGCACAGGACTGCCTCCTGCAACAAAGAATTATCTGGCTCAAAATGTCCACACTGCTAGTGTTAAGGAGCCCTGATACAGAATTAACCAGACAGACAATAAGTAGACTATCTGATGGATTTCCCTCCAGTCAGCCGGCCTATGGTAAAGTCCTTGTGCAAGAAGTATCAATGTGAACAAGTTTTTTTTTTTTTTAATCTGTTTTCCTCAGTTTCCTCATCTGTAAAATGGGAAAAACAATGCATGTACCCCTAGCACATGGAAATTTCTCTAAAAAATGTTATCAATTATAATTATTGATCCAAACTACTTTTTCCTGTTCTCCTTTTATTGTTTACTGGCAACAAAAAAAAAAAAATATCATTTGACCTCATGTTATGGAAGTTTTAGATACATTATCTCATGATCTCATACCAATTCTTTGAGTTAGAGCTTAGAAAAGGAACCCGAGGTACAAAGATACTTACCCAAATTTACAGAATTAATAAGTGGCATAGTCAGGGTTTGAACATGTTTGTATATTAAATTCTAATCTCTTATTCATTCTAACAGCATAGGTAGGCCCCATATGTCTCAGGTTGCCTTCTACCAGAGACAATTTGCATCGGTTTGTGTGTTTGTTTCTCTCACTGATCTGTGAGATGCTGTGTTCTGTCACATGTGCATTCTTGTGCTTTGTGTATCACATTTTGAAGTATCACACCATCCCGGGAGATAGGCCTGAGCATTCAAAATCCTGGCTATTTCTCTTTTGATCAAAGATAGAAATAACAATTATGTAACTGGATTTACATATTGGAAAGGGTGTCATCATAGCAATGAATGCCTGGTACTGACAGATAAGTAAGACAGACTGAGTTCACATGAGAGGAGGGCTGTCACAGACAAGTGGTACCCATGCCAGCAAGGGTCATGGGTTAAGCACAGTGCCACCAAACCTTGCAGAAGTCGTGTGTGAATGACTATCGCATGCTTCAGCTGCACAATTGTCATTTTATTTCATATTGGATACAACTGACTTAACTCCAGTGTCCTGTTTTCTTAAAAGACTAATGCTAAACCTACTGCCCCACTGTGAGGAGGAGAAAGAAAAACCAGAAGCTAGGAGAAAATATTTGCAAATCATATATCTAATAAAGGACTTCTATCCAGGATATTCAAAAAACTTTTAAAACTCTATTTTACATAACCTTGTAAAAACTGTAAAACAATAATAAAAAATAAAACTCTAAGAATAAACAACCCCCCAAAATGGGCAGAAGAGTTGAACAGAAACTTCACCATAGATATTCAAATGGAAATAAGCACCTGTAAAGATGTTCACCATCATTAGTTATTAGAGAAATGCACATTAAAAATTTTTTAATGTTTATTATTTCTTTTTGAGAGAGAGAGAGTGCGGGAGAGGGAGACACAGAATCCAAAGCAGGTTCTTATACACTGTTCATGGGAATGTAAAATGGTACAACCACTTTGGAAAAGAGTTTGACGGTTTCTTAAAAACTCAACATATACCTCCCATATGATCCAGCTATTCCATTCCTAAGAATTTACTCAAAAGAAATAAAAGCATATGTCCATACAAAGACACTTACATGAATAGACATAACAGTTTATTTTGTTATAATCCAAACCCGGAACCAATCCAAATGTCCATCAACAAGGGAATAGGAACACAAATTGTGGTATATGTATGCAATGGAATGCTGTTCAACAATAAAAATGAATGGGCTATTTACATATGCAACAACATGGGTAAATCTCAAAATAATTATGTTAAGAAAGAAGCCAGACCAAAAAAAAAAAAAAAGAGAGAACATACTATATAAGTCTATTTCTATAAAATTCTAGAAAATGCCAACAAATCTGTATTGACAAAAAGCAGATCAGGGATTCCTGGGGAGAAGAAAGAGGTAGGGATTCTAAAAGGACACAAGGAAATTTTGGGAAGTGATGGATATGTTTCTGATCTTGATTGTGGTGATAAGCTCATGGGTGCATACATTTGTCAAAATTTATCAAACTGTACTTGAAATGTACTTGAAATATGTGGAGTTTAATGTATGCTAATTATACCTCAATAAAGCAGTTACAAAGAAATCTGTACTTGTCAGCTACTAAATTGTAACTATTATACACACAAATATTTTTAATGTAACATATATCAACATGTAGATTGTCTACCTGATATGTAAAATGAATCACTTTTTTTCCTTTCAGTTTTTTAAAAGATGAAACTTTAGGGGCGCCTGGGTGGCGCAGTCGGTTAAGCGTCCGACTTCAGCCAGGTCACGATCTCGCGGTCCGTGAGTTCGAGCCCCGAGTCAGGCTCTGGGCTGATGGCTCAGAGCCTGGAGCCTGTTTCCGATTCTGTGTCTCCCTCTCTCTCTGCCCCTCCCCCGTTCGTGCTCTGTCTCTCTCTGTCCCAAAAATAAATAAACGTTTGAAAAAAAAAATTTAAAAGATGAAACTTTTCTGAGCTAAAATCTTCACAAGAAAAGAGACTTCAATGTCTCTTGCAATATTATTGGCAAACATTGTTGATGCGCATTTGTTGGATTTCACTTGACATCTCGTTGAAATCTGTTTATATCTCAGGACTAACACAAAATTCAGGCATTTATTATTTATTTTAATCAGATGCAAAAGACTGGAGAACAAGTCATGGCATAGCTTCACGAAGTGGGAACCAACAACATAAAACACACATGTGCATCCATGAGTTAGTGGCTGGTACCCTCAAAGTGTCTCAATAGCATCACATATTTGCTAAAGTAAAAGATATTAATTCTTCATGAAAAAAGTTATCAAACAGCATTGTGAATTAACTGAGACTATTTTTTAAAGTTTATGTATGTATGTATGTATGTATGTATGTATGTATGTATGTATGTATTTAGAGGCAGAGAGTGAGCTGGGGAGAGGGGCAGAGACAGAGGGAGAGAGAATCATAAGCAGATTCTGTGCTGTCAACACAGAGCCCAGCACTGGGCTTGAACCCACGAACCGCATGATCACGATCTGAACTGAAACCAAGAGTCTGATGCTTAACTGACTGAGTCAACCAGGTGCCCCTAACTGAGACTAGTTTCAACACAGTTAGAATTATCACATCAATATCCAATAGATGGGATAAAAACTCTGGATTTGCAAAACCTGAAAATATGATCAAGGAAAAAATAGACATAAGAGTTTTCTAATTTTACTAATACCAATAATATATATATTTCCTAATATATATTACTAATACTATTATATTGTTATATTAAATATGATACTAATATATAATACCAATATTAGTACACATCATGAATATCAATAATGATACTACTGATGTGTATTAATAATAAAATAGGTTTATTATATCATATAACTATTTACATTACTATTATATACCTTAATCTATACATTAATTATTAATGTTACTAAATACAAGTATTAATTATCATGTTAACCATATGGTAATGATGATGATTACAGTAATAATAGTTACCCTTCTATCATTACTAGTTACAACATTCTATTGTCCCCTTCATCTTATAAATGAGATACCATGGCTCAGAGAGATTATTAACTGTTCCCAAGCACACAGTTAGTAAGTAGGTGGTGGCGGTGAGATACAGAACCAAGTAGGTCTGATTCTAGAGTCCACACCTTGATCTTCAATATGGACATAATGTGTCTTTTTGTCATCTCATATGAATTTCAGGACATTTAAATATGCCAAATACTAAGGAAAAATTTTAAAGTAATACAGCATGCTAATGCCAAGTCCTACATTTTTTACCTTAATCAGTGGAGGAAATTGAGTTTCACATTTGCCAGGGAAGGTGATATTGGCTGTTGGACACATAATCTCAGGGGCTGAGCACAATAAATGCTTTGTTTTCACTTACATTATAGACCAGATCGTGTTGGGTCCAGGGGAACTGCTCTACACAGTCAGTCAGAGATGTGGGATCCCTCCATTAAATGGTTCCTCTCATCTCCTGTGTCTTTAGACTGTCCCCTGTATGCTCTGCATCTGGTTGGTCAATGACTGAAAGAAGAGAACATAGAGGATCACCTGGGCATTTTTATGGACCTGACCCAGATGTGACATTCATCACTCCTTCCCATGGCTTCACCTGACTTCAAGGTAGGTGAGGATTGTGGCTTATGTTTCTAGAAAGAAAATGAAACGGGGCTTCGTGACCCTGTAACAATGTCTCTGCCACGAGTTCCTGTTGTGTTTCCACACAGAATTGATTAAAGGGCAAGCAGCTGATGTCAAGAAGGACTAGAGCAGTGAGTGGAGAGTGTGTGGAGAGTCATCCCTGGGGCAAGAGATGGTGATATGTATTTTTAATTAACATCTTGTGTGATTCTCCATGCACACTGAAGACGGAGAACCACTGGCCTGAGAGTTATCAAAACCGTGTCATCAAGAACACGGCTAAGGAATGAAGTTGTCCATGCTAATCATGAACATTAGGCCACCATAAATTATTCCCACCCCAAATGACTGTCGGTTAAGGCAAATGTAGTGCATCTGTCTCTGTTTGGAGTATCTGCTAGGTCACAACTTCAGAGCTCAGAGTAGGATGAGATAAGAGAGTGACGAGAGCCAAAAATTTAAGGAGGCTCTCTGTTAAGTTCAGGCAAGTGCAGAATCAGCATATGAAACATTACAAGAACCTTGCAGAAACCAAGAGTGAAAGTCCTCTTAAATTTTGTGGCCTAGATAATACATGTCTATCTTCATATCCACTTGCCTCTGCTTCTAATTATTACCTTCAGTTTATGGAATCACTCATTCATGCATGTATCATGTATTAATTTAGCACATATCTATTTGTCTATCTACCTGTCATCTATCTCTATCATCTATCCGTCATCTATTATCTATCTATCTATCAATCATCTATCTATCATCTACCTATTTATCTATCCACCTATCTATCTATCAATAGCCAATGTGATCTGGAACTGTACACAAGTTTTAAGTTGTATCATATGTGTCTTTTTTATAAGTTCCTGTGGCTATATTTGTAATGTCATTTGAAGAATCTTCTAGGTACCATAAAATCTCTAACCTGGGCAAAGAGTCAGATAAAAACACAAGTAAGTTATAGATTAATGAAATAATTATAAAAAGTGCTAAACACTGGGGCACCCGGGTGGCTTAGTCGGTTAAGCGGCCAACTTTGGTTCGGGTCATGATCTCACGGTTCGTGAGTTCGAGCCCCGTGTCAGGCTCTGTGCTGACAGCTCAGAGCCTGGAGTCTGCTTCAGATTCTGTGTCTCCCTCACTCTCTGTGCCTCCCCTGCTTGCGCTCTGTCTCTCTCTGTCTCTCAAAAATAAATAAACATTAAAAAAAATTTTTTTTAGGGGGGCCTGGGTGGGCGCCTCAGTCAGTTAAGCGTCCGACTTCAGCTTAGGTCACGATCTCACGGTCTGTGAGTTCGAGCCCCGTGTCGGGCTCTGGGCTGATGGCTCAGATCCTGGAGCCTGCTTCCGATTCTGTGTCTCCCTCTCTCTCTGCCCCTCCCCCGTTCATGCTCTGTCTCTGTCTCAAAAATAAATAAACGTTAAAAAAAATTTTTAAGTGCTAAGTATTTTAATTAACATCCTGTGTGATCCTGTGTAAGTGTTCGATGCCGAGATAGAAATTAAGGGCTGGTATCTAGTTTAGGTAGTGTGGTCATAAAAGACTGTTTTTGAGGAGAAGCTCGAGACATGTAGGTGGAGACTTAAAGCATGAGAAAGTAAGAAAATGGATGAAAAGCATGGACAAGAATGTCCAGAAAGTAAGACATGTGTACCTTCAGGCACAGAGGTGGACATTTGGGCAAGTCTGATGGGCCTAATGTGGGCCAGGGTGCCTACAACGTGGTGAGCAAAGCTCAGAGTCAACAGCTGTGGTTAGAAAGTTTGGAGGGAGGGGCAGATCATGAAGGACTTTAAAGACCATTGCCAGGTCTTTCAGTTTTATTTCAGATGCAAAGGAAAGTTACAGAAAGGCTTTAAGCCAGAGAGAGGTGTGATGTAATTTATTGTTCAAAGAAGAGCAGTTCTCTTGCCCATCTTCAAGTTAGTGACTCAGCTTCCCTAAACTAGTTCTTAGGAAGTTTTTAAGAACTTTGGTTCTCACACCCACATGACCTTTTCCTTTTTTGGTCACCTCAGTTAGAATATCCTCTGTAGCAGGAGTCCCGCATGAACCAGTCCTGAGATTCTGACATGTCTGTGAGAGGAGTCAGGTTCCCCTGTTGTCTATAGGTTGATTGTCTGGGGGGCAGGGGAGAGCCTAAAAAGATGTGGTCTGGGGGTCAACGATTCAGATTAGAGATAGAGAATGAGGTCATTGGGTTTGGAAGAGGTCAGAATGATTCCTGTTCCCTGGCTCACCCCCATGCACAAAGTAGCCTGTGGGGGTAGCAGGGGCAGCGGGAGCTGAATCGACTGTTTCGAGGAAGCTCACTGTGTAGCACAGAGGCACAACCAATGCTCAACCGCCCCGGGCCTGGATGACAGGATGTACAGCGGGAAGACATAGAAACAGATCCAAGTTTTGTGATGTTGAAATTCGATACAGTCAAGGAGTACCACTTCAAGAAAATTAATGCAAATTTTCAGCTCAAAATAAGAAACAGGTGAATATTTATTTATGACAAAAGGAGCCACAGGAAGTTACAATATGTAAAAAGTCAATGAACACTATAAACCTTACCAAAAAATCCACAAAACTGGTATTTTTGTTAACTGTCTGCCACCTCTGTAATTCTCTTCTCCTACATTTCTTGGCTATGTACTCTTTGATCACTGCCTATTCACAGGATATTTTTGTGGTTTTTATAATAGAATAGAGAGATAGCTCAGCCTTTGCTCTATTATAACTGATCAAAATTTCCTTATTATCAATAACATGCATAAAACATGCAACTATAGTTATAAACATACCCATCCTTTGTAGTATCTTTTAGAATTATGCCCTTATAAACACAGAATTACGATAAATTACACTGTGTATGATTTACATGTACCAGACAAAAAGCATATGGAGTATTTATAATTATGTTACATTATCAAGTTTGTTCTTGACAGAAGAGGGCTTCCATTTTCTCTAGGCTTTGATGAAACCCAAATCCCCTGCCTGCAACTTTATACATTTAAAAAATGGTAGAATTTTCCAGAATTGGCTCCTAGGTCATACATTTCAAACTTGTTTCTTCTTTCCCCCCAGCCATATAATTCTGGTGCTGCATGCCAGACGACCCATTAATATCACATTAAGTCATCTGGCCTGGAACTTCCTATCACAATGCTGTGCCAGCACATAGGGCAGCAGAAGTATTTCTAGAAGCCATTTCTATATTGGGTGGTTAGAAATATATTAATTACAACACAGAATTAACTACAAACCACATATATCTGCTCTACTGTATCCAATCTAAAGAGTCCTCCAATTTAACTTTCCCGTAGCCAGATTCCCCAATTACCCTTAGCCATTCCAATGCCACTAGACACAGGGTTATGTATGACAGAGGGGTAGAAGAAAGAGACAGCAGCCTTCACCGATTGCAGTTTAAATATATGGTGTGAATATCATAAAACATAGAATCATGGGAACACCTTGCTAGGACCCCTTACAGTGTCCCAGAGTATATCTGCCTCCAGTTGGGAGGGGAAGGTATTTGCTCCCTCTCTGCATAAAATAGATGATTTTTCCAGTCCTGAGAAGTCTTAAGCAAAACATCATTTTGGAATCTCCAGAATGTCACAACTTTGGGCGAGTTGGGAAATAGTATTCTTGATACAGTTAGTAACATTTCTCAGAAGTCACAAACAACAAACAGCATGATATACCACCCTAAAGTGATGACTTCATTGGCAGGGCACCTTAGTGTGGATGAGGAGTGTGGGTGGGATGACGGTGGGCGGCTACCAAGGAAAGCATAAGTCATGAGACGATTATATGCAGGGGTGAGACTGCCCCTGAGGAGCTTCCCCAGAATTCTTGGGGAACGGGCCTTTGTCTTGAACTATGAAATATATGTTATTTCTATTAATATAATATCACTAAGTTTACACGGGAAATTGGGTAGTGCCTACTTCATTTCCAAATCCCAGAGCAAGTCTACACCCTGTACCAAATGGATTTAGATAATGATGAGTGCCAGGATATCTCATGCATAACATCACTGATACGATCTTTGCCGTAACCCAGATTCTATGCTTTGAATCCAACCATCTCCTAGGAGACAACTAGGCACCTGTCCAACATTGGCCAAATGTCAAACTAAGACCACAAAAGATGAGCAGTTGTGGTCTCGTATATGACCCAGTCCTCATTCCCAGACCTCACGACTGCAAGAACTGCTGCCCAACCAATTTTGTAGGTGTAGCACCCAAGAGCAATTATGTGGCCAAGTGTGTCCCATTTGAATCTCCTGGAAAACAAAATAAGTACAGCCCTTATCCAAAGAACCCTCTCTTTTCTATTCTCTTATCGCCCACCAATAACACTTGGTTCTGGCCCACCCTCTGTTCTTAAAGTGCAATTTATTTCATTCCTTGAAAATGATGCTTCCAAAATTGTATTCCAATCAGATTTGCATGCATCTCCCTATTACTATGTACCAATCTTTCCACGCCAACACCAGCCATTCTGTCACAGATAGCCCCGTTGTCTTTAGCCACTTGCCATTTCTTTGGGCCAATAATCAAATGCCAACTTAAATAGACATAGAAAGTACCTCCCCGCTGGCCCCAGGAACAGTAACGGACAATAAGGAGGAACATAAGGGTGAAAAAAGAGTCACAGCAAGGATTTTTTTCCCTTTGGACAGAATTTGGACTTGTATTTTCTTTCCCACCAGACACCAGTCTTAGTTCGGCATATAGTATGGGCCCATTGCTTTACCTATTTCATATCACTGATCAACAAGACAACCCTGCTAAATAAGCATTATTATTATACCCATTTCCAATATGCAAAAGCTAATGCTCCGTGACACTAAGAAAAAAAATGACCTGCTAGGTTAGCAATCATGGAACTGCAATTCTAACCTAGATTTGCTGCCCCCAGGGCTCCATCCAGGCTGCAGCCTCTGGATTTTCCTTCAGAGAGAACTCAGTCCTGTTCAGTGTTAGGATTGTTTGTTTTCTGTGTTGGCCAAGGGCAGGAAAACCATTTTAAAGGAATTTCAACTAAAAGGCAAGTATATAAATAAATAAGGTGCCTGCCTCCTCCTGAGCCATATACTGCCAGCTCCAAGCCTCGTTCTTTCCCATTCCTTTAAAGAGGACTTTCAAAAGCAGAAGAGACATGTGACATCATAAAAACTCTCTAAAATACACACTTGCAAGCTGCCATTTGTTTCTGAAGGACTTACTGAGTGCTGTCTGCACTTTAAAAATTCTTACTTCTTCTAACCACTCTGTGAAATAAAGATGATCCATGATGCAGAGGAAAGAATTGAGGTTTAAAGGTTAAGTGGTTTGTGCAATGTAGCTAGAAAGAGGGTGAAAAAGTAAAGTAATGCCCGTCTGACCCCAGAATGCATTCTCTGAAGTATTACATTACACTTTCTCACATTTGTTGGAGTGATTCATGTGTCCTTCACAGTTACTCATTTTATACCAGCTTAGAAGTCAAGCTTTCCTCTTCTGTGGCCACTTCCAAAGCACTGCCCCATGTAGGGTAGCCAGAGCATGGTCTTTGGAGCCAGAATGCCTGAGTTTAACTCCTAGCGATACCACTTGGTAAATGTGTGAACTTAGGCAACTTAATTAACGTCTCTGTCTCAGTTCCTTCATCTGTGAAATGGATATAGTACCAGTGCATACATGGTAAGCTATCGTGAGGGTTAAATAACTTAAATACGTAAGCAATCCAAAGTGTGTATGATGCCTATAAAGTACTCTGTGTGTGTTTGCATAAAAGGATATATGACGCATGGTAAGTACCGTGTCAATATTTGCACAGAAGAATATCCGATACCTAGTAAGATCTGACCTTTCATGTTTGCGTTCACCTCTTCTTGGCATGCCTTGCTCCAGCATGGGCCTCAGCAGTGGCTTAGTTTTTGTGTAGTCTGACACTACCTGCTACAGCAAACCACCCGTCCGTCTCTCGTTTTCTTTCCTGGGCTTTCCCTGACACTATGGTGTAATTCCCTTAGCGACACCCACCAGGCATCAGATGTGGAGGTGTGAGTGAATTATCTCCCTGTGTGGCAACCCTTGACCAATGTGGGTGGAATAAGAGGGGATGAGTCAATGCCTACCTCTTCCATCTCTCAGGAGATCATTCAGAGGATCATTTCACAGAGTCCTTGGGGCGTGCGGCGGGTGGGAGCTTTGGAGATGGAAATGAATGGAGTCCCTAGGAATAAGCGATCTGAGCTTCGGAGACTTCGAAGAAGGGTATCAGTTTCCATGCCCGCCATACGAGAGTCCGTTATTCTTGGTGCCAGCTTGTTTCCCACTCCATCGCGTGTAGAACATGGTGCTAAGTAAAGCAGAACAGCAGAGAAATAAAATCCATTAGATCACATATCCCACAGATGGGATCTTGTTTTCCTTGGCCTAATATGACCTAACTAATTTGCCTCCAGTAAGAAATTGATCCTATTCAAGAAATACAGTGTGATGCATGAGAAAGCAGCAGACATGAGCTTCAAATTCCTGTCTATGTTTAATTAGTTTTATGACCCTAGGAAAGATACTAAGCCACTTTAAATCCCAACTATCTTATTACAAAATGGGAGATATCACTCAATGATTTCTACAGTCTTTCTTATAAAATTAAAATTCTGGTTTCCAATGCCTTTTGACAGTTACTAACACTTTGTGAATTATTTGGAGCACATGATGAAAATAGATTAAAGTCTGTTAAACATCTTATAATCTATCCTACTTGAAACAGATGTGGCATCCCTTTTATTCATGGATTTGCAAATAATTTAATTTAAAAATTTAAAATAAATCTATCATACCTAAAATGTAAAAATAATCTAGCCATTATTCACATGGTGGGCAGGCTACAGTTTGAAAAATACTTTGTATAACAGCATCTCTGTAATTTGATTCTTATAACATTCTTATAGTATTAATACCATTAATAACTCCCATTTGGGGAAAAAGGAAGTAAATTCAAAGAGGCCATGCAATTTCCTTTCAGTTACATGGTAAGTAATTAGTAGACATAAAGTTTTTCATTAAGGGTCTACCCTTTCTAAAAACTGATTTTCCACTAGGGCCATACAAAATAAACAAAAACAAACAATGAAGGTGAGAGATAAAAGTTGTTCAACCAGATAAGTGAGGGAAGACAAATATCAATGTGATGGAGACACCTTCTGGTTTTGTAGAAATATCCTTTCTTCCTGCCTATATAGTAAAATCTTTGAGGTCATGGGTAAGTGTCTTATGTAATGTTTTGTGTTCTCACTCTGGACTTGCACACAGTAAGTACTAACTAATTAATCATCAGATAAATGAGTGACTGAATGATCAACTGGAACTGAGAAATAGGAACAAATTTATTTCCTGTAGGATTCCTTCCTTTAGTTGCCAGTCCAGGCAAGGCAAAATGTTTCTCTGCTCTAATAATGCCAAGACAATTACAACATGTGTTACAGAATACTGGAATCCTCTCTCTGTGGCTCTGTCTTGATAGCCCATGAGCTGTATGAAAGGGTCTGGTGTTTAATCATCTATTTGTCGTGTGCCCCTAGAATGTGGTAGATAAAAGAAATATGTGTTGAATCAAAGAATGAGTAAAAGACAGAAAGAATTTGGAAGAAGGAGAACAATATGGCAATTTGGGATTTATTAATATTGTGGTGTTATTTGAAGCTGGAGAGAGTAGTGGGATTAGAAACGCAGGAACTAGACTCTTGGAGATATTCACAGTTGGGGGGGGGGAATGGAGGGAAGACTTGTAACAGAAGAGTTACTGAAGATCAACTGGGAGAACCAGAAAAGTGTGAGATCATGCAAATAAAGAAGAAAGTGGCAAATCACCCTCGTGGCCATTCCATTACAATGTATTTATAGGGCCTTGTATAAAATTTATATTTAGCATGGATGCTTAGAGAACCACTATAAGTCGTTATTCAGCGTTAGTTTGGGCCACAACCTCAGAAAACCTAAAGCAAGAGAGGCTCTGGAAATATGTAACTTTGAGTCTGGAATTTCTAATCCTTGCTGTGTGGGCCGAAGCAAATTAGCCTGAATGTGTCTCGATTTTGTTTGTAGGGTGAAAACATCACCATCTCACTCATTGGGTTGTTTTATGCAATCACTAATAAAACATAATGATAAAGCTCTCTGCAAATATGAAGTGCTATTGAAATGTAGAGAAATACACTGGACATCTTTGTATTCCATCAGACACATCCCGGGAGACATTTCCTTCCTTCCAGAACATGTACACTCAATGAAGTGTCCATCTGGCAAGTTAGACTGTGCCAAGAGTGGAAAGGCAAATTATTATAAGGTAAACAGCTGAGTGCTCGTGTGCAAAGGTGGTACAAAAGACTTGTAGCCGTGCCTGCATAGGGTTAAGAATAGGGATTAAGATGCCCCAGAACGTGCAACGTACTTGATATTTTCCCCGGGGAGAATGAAGGCAGGGAAAATTTCTGGCTACCTGGGCCTCTTTGCCTTCCCTCCAAAAACATTACACTTGGCTAATGGAGCTGTAACTTTGTTTTGATTTCCTGAGTGGTCTTGAGTTACCTAATATCTGGCTTGCTTCCCTAAATGGTTGCTTCTTAGATCTCTCCAGTAAAATCATACTTAAACCATTTTCATTAGGAACCGAGTACTACATGATCATAAAGTACCTCATGAAATGCCTTGATTAGCAGAGATCAAAGGCTGAGATTCATTAGTTTTGCTTTCTTTCCCCTCCTACTTTGCCTTTGCGTTAAACTGCATTAACCTGACTAGCTCGGCTCTCCAGAGTTTGCACAATCTGGAAAAGATAACTTCTGCTGAGAAGTCTGGCTTTTCTTTGAAGCACATGGCTTGCAGGTTTTCTGTGGCCCAAGGCATAGTCAACAAGCTGTCTATTCCGTCTATTCCGTGGAGAGAAACAGCCCCTTCTCAGCAAGTAGCACCACTGTGGTTGTTTCTGCAGTGCTCCGAGGGTTGAGAAAGACTTGGATTAACACCATGGTCAAAGGTTATGAGCCGATGAGCCTGGCTTTCCTCACCAAATTGAGCCATTTCAAACTCACTCAAGAGTCAAACTGTTAACAAAACTGTCCACCATAATGTGGCGGTGGGGGCGGAGGGGTCCTCCTTATTCAGGCATGCCTGAGTTTAAATTCTGGCTCCTTCACCTCTTTGAGCTTCAAGGTTCTCACATGTGAATTTGGGATATCAGTGTGACTTCACAGCCCTGTTGTTAAGACTCAGATGAGATAATGTTTACAAAACACCTACCAGAGCCTAGCACATAGGAAACACTCAGTAAGTGGTGACATATATATAAATGCTAATTCAATGCACCCTTACGATTCTAGAAAAGGAGAAGGGCTAACGGCGACATGCTAACTATTTTCTGGAAAGTGCTTTCAATTGTTCCGCCACAGCAGCCTCCAATTTGCTTTGGGGTTAATATTCCAGTAAGGAATGGAAGATGTTTCCTTGGATTAGCTATTCGGAGCCAGGCAAACCTCAAACATTCCCACAAGCACATGGAAGAGGATGTCTACTCTTGGTCTCAGAGCAAGAGACACAGTGGATAATCGGGCTTTCTGCATTGTGAGGTTGAGTGACATGAAATAGAGACAAGGTAAACTTTTGTCTTTTTTTTTAAATACTTATAATTAGACTTTTTTCTATGTATGAAACCTCAGGTAAAATCTGGCCATTTTCCAAATGGAGAAAGCAGACTCTCTTCTTGGAATTTTGGTTCAAGTCTCATCTGACAATGTCAGTTTGATTTTCTCCATCTCTGTAGTCTTCTTGAATTTTTTCTGCATTATCATAGTAGTGTAATTTATAAGAGCAGCTATAATTTTTATATTACCAACAATTATCACTAGCAATTAGCAATACTCACTGAGTGTTTATACTGTGCCAGGCCCTATAAAAAGAAAGGCATCTATTTAGACTGTAGCGTAACTCAAGTAATAAAAACTAACACTGAAGTGCTCCCTCTGGTTCCATCAGCCTCCGGGTTTTAGCACGTGTAATGTTTGCATCACCCCTAAGAATTAGGTATGATCCTCATTCTCATATTCCAGATGAAGAAATTAAACTCAGGGAGTGAAAAACCTCCCCCAAGGTGTCACAGCTATTCAATAGCAACACTGGGTTCCAACTCGTGTCTCTCTGAATCCAGAATTCAAGTTATTTATTACCTGCTTTACTAGCCCCTCTCATGTTTTCTTTCATAATCCCCCAATTTTTCATTCCAAAAACTGCCATGCTAAGGGCTGGAATGGGATGAGGGGGTACATAAAACAAATTATTAGCCTGAGCTCCCCTCCTAAAAAAAAAAGGTTCATTTCTCAGAAGAGACATGTTAGGTCCTATACCCCATGCTTTGTCTCTATTCCACCCCCACCTTACATTAGATTTTGATTTAAAATTCACTGCTGTCTGTGATTTGCTTGATCTCAGTAGTGCTTAATACCCTGTATCTGAGGGGGTCAATTTTATTTTACTGGTTGTCTGGATAAACTCTTCTGTACTACCTTCACCTCCATGTCCCGCTGCATCGAAGGTGCTTGTAGAGAAACCAAATAGGAATCTTACCCTCACTCCTCCAATTTCCTCTTCCTCAGAGACATATCCAGTGGGGCATAACTGAACAGACACACTTTGTGGGATACACCCTATGGGAGACTACAAAGGAGAGAACAAAGCTCACAAAAGTTAATCAATCCTTTTACCCCTGGATTACAAAACTTCCCCTATAAAGATGTGGTCTGAGCATGGCTTTCATTTATAAAGTGTAAAGACTGTATATTTTAAACATAATTACAAAACGCTAAAGATTTCAATTATTAAGGATCATAGAATACTTTGTGAGCCAATTTTTATATTATATCATAGATAATAGTTGTATTGATTAATATGACCAATAGCCTTTGCAATTTTGAGGACAGGAAGAGATTTATTTACCTTTGAAAAATCAGGTTAGGGGGGTGCCTGGGTGGCTCAGTTGGTTAAGCGTCTGGCCTCGGCTCAAGTCATGATCTCATGGTTGGTGAGTTCAAGCCCCGTGTGGGGCTCTGTGCTGACAGCTCAGAGCCTGGAGCTGCTTCGGATTCTGTGACTCCCTCTCTCTCTCTGCTCCACCCCTGCTTGTGCTCAATCTCTCTCTCTCTCTCTCTCTCTCTCTCAAAAAAAAAAAAAAAAACCATTAAAAATTTAAAGAAAAAGAAAATTCAGGTTATGTGGTATAGTGTCTAGCACATGGAAGCCAGTAAAATGTTTGTTGATTCACTGGCTGAATGAGTACGTGAGTAAAGTTCATCAATGCATAACTTGGCCATCTTAAGAATTATGTGTCGATTCAACCGGGCCATGAAGTGCCCAGATATTTAAACATTATTTTGCATATTTTTGTGAAGGTGTTTCTGGATGGTATTTGAGTCAGTTTTACTCCCCAAATGCCTGGGCCTCATCCAATTCACTGAAGGCCTGAACAGAAGAAAAAAGGCCGAGTAAGAATTTTCTTTTTTCTGCTTGACCATGTTCAAGCTTAGACATGGTTCTTCTGTAATTCAAGTAATAAAAGCTAACACTCAGACTCACATTCAGACTAAAATTCCAGCATTGGCTCTCTTGGTTCTCAGACTTTTGAAATGATACTAACATAAACTAACAGCTCACCTGGATCTAGACTTCGCCGTCTCCATAATCACATGAGCAGTCCTTAGTAATAAATTTTTCTGTCTCTCTCTGTCTCTCTGTCTCTTTCTCCCTCTCTCTCTCTCTACACACACACACACACACACACACACACACACACACACACATATGCACGCACAGATACAGTTGACCTTTGAATAACATGGGTTTTAACTTCACAGATCCACTTACATGTAGATTTTTAAAAAGAGAGTTGAAAGCAAAAGCCACAAGGCATTTATTTATAACTGCCCACCCAAGTTTCCACAGGATTGAATCAAAGCCAACTGGCCCAGAGATCTCACCTGCTGTCTTCTGAGTACCCATGGAAGCCAGCGCTGAAGCTTTCACCAGCCTCCAGGGCTAGGACTGGGCAGGGCTGTGGACTGCCCTGTGTGCAGGATGGAGTGGTTTGGTGAGCAATCCTAACTGAAAAACTCCAAGTTCTCAGGTCTCCAAAGTTTCTGGTCTTGGGCCGTTCCTGGGCTGGAAAGCACCCTTCCCCCCGAGTGGCACCCCAGCCAGCGTCCTCCAGAGGTCAGGCACTCCTGTGTGTTGGCACCTGCTGTTGGCCACTGGCTGGGTACACCTCAGGCATAAGGCGCAGCTGTACTCTGCCTCCTGTGGGCCTGTCCTGTGCCTCCTGCTGCAGATCCAGGCCACCAGGCTGCAGAACATTGTGATCCTGGGGCCAGCTGCTTCCACCGTCCCGGTCCTGCTGGGCCATCTAAGGCAGGTTTTTCTCCCCCAAATCAATACACACACGCTGTTGTAAATGTATTTTCTCTTCTTTGTGCTTTTCTTAATAACATTTCTTTTCTCTAGCTTGCTTTATTGTAAGAATACAGTAAAATACATATGACATACAAAATACGTGTGAATCCACTGTTTATGCTATTGGCAAGGCTTCCAGTCAATGGTAAGTGAGTTCTTAGTAGTTAAGTTTTTAAGGGGTCAAAAGTTGTACACAGATTTTTGATTGTAGGAGAGTGTTGGTGTCCCTAACCTCTGCATTGTTCAAGGGCCAACTGTATACAGTAGAGTATAGTTAACTATCATCAATCACTATGCTGTACATTAGGTTTCCAGAACATATTCATCTTACATAACTGAAATTTTATACTCTTTGACCAACATCTCATTTCCTCTTCCTCATAGCCCCTGTCGACCACCATTCTATGAGTTTGACTGTCTGAGATTTTTCATGTAAGTGGTATCATGTAGCATTTGTCTTTTTGTGTCTGGCTTTATTTCACTTAGCATATGACCTCCATGTTCATCCACGTGGTTGCAAATGGCAGGATTTTCATTTGGTCCACCAATCCCACTGCTAGATATATATCCAAAGGAACTGAAATCAGGATCTTGAGAGATGTCTTCTCTCCCATGTTCACTGTAGCCAAGACACGGAATCAACTCAATGTCCATTTATGAAAGAATGCATTGAAGAAGGTGGTATATACATTAGATGGAATATTACTCAGTGTTGAAACAAGTTTCCTTTCTAAATGAAATTTATTTTTTCACTTTGTTGTTTAACATTTGAACAAGGTAACGATGTAAGTTGTTAAACACAGTATCTGACATTTAGTAAACACTGAGAATGAATTAGACTCCATTGTAATGCTAGTAGGGATTGTCTTTGGAACTGTTCCCAGCTTTTCCTCGAACACGCTTGTACCAGTTTGGAGAGGGGCAGTCATGGAACTTGTGTTGTGTCAGGGCAGAGCTCAGAAACTAATCCTGGAAAGCTGCATATGAACATATCTAACATAAATATATATAAGAAACCATGGTGGATGTTCAAAAGGCAGTGTATCAAAGTGGTTAAGCTTCAGCTCTAGAGTCAGATCATCTAGATCCATGTTCTAATGGGTGTGTAATTTTTTACAAATTGCTTCATGTTTCTATGTCTCATTTTCCTCACCCACGAATACAAATAATCTTAGTATCTACTGCATAGGATTGTTTTAACAGTAAGAGTTAATATAGGTTCGATTCTTTGAGCTTTTCTGGCACATAGGAAGAACTGAATTAGTGTTTGTGATTGTTATAATGAATACCTTTTAGAAAGGAAGAAGTTAAGGCTTAAAAAAGTCAAGCAACTCACTCAAGGTGACACAGCCAGGGAGTAGAAGAATTGAGTCTTGAACCTAATTCCGTCTAATTCCAAAGCCTGTATTCTTTTCCATTATTTTAGTGTTTCTCAAATTTGAGTGATGGATAGACTCCTTTTAAAAGAAACAGAAGTTCTGTTTAATATCAATGTTGATTTGTAGTATTTTTGTTATAACGCTGCTAAAATATATGCAACACTAACCTAGATGTAACTTCTTATGCCTATAAATCATCTAAGCTATAACATTTAAACACATTTACTAAGTAAATGCAAACAAAAGTTGCAACCCAGTAAAATTCAATTTGGTAACATTTATTTCATGTGATGGATGTTGTTGTTTTCTTGAAAGTGAAACCACTCACAAAGGAACATGGTACTCACTGTTAAGATTCAAGTTCTTTTGTGGTCATCACGCCCATACATCTGTGTGCTCTGAGATCAGTCATTTTTTCCACCACTCTTCTCTGTTCCAACTACTGTGAAACCATAACATGATGTCATTTGGCCTCCACTTGGCAGAAATGCACCATTTACATAGTAATTCTGCCTCCATTTCTTTTTCACTTTAGCCTGAGATGAAGTGGAACTATTTGGGTGCAACAAATTAAAAAAAAAACAAACACTATCGAGTATGGGACAATTATTGGTTGTGAGGTTGCCATCAGATGGTCAAAAATATGCCTATGTACATATTTTTAAATTGCCATTGACATGAAATTCCCAAATTAAAAATTCTCATGGACCCTTGGGAATACGCTCAAGGATCCCCAGAGAACAAAAGATCTTAGTTTAGGAAATTCTGAGCTGCTCTCTGTCTCCTCTCTCCTGTCTAGAAGGAGAATTCATTTATGCCATAACTAATTTAGGATAATGTTTGAGTCATGCTAACGTAGAGCTGACTGGAAGGAGGTAAGAAGCAATAGTTTCAAGTCTGCCTCCAATGGAAAGTGACAAAGCTATTTTTTCTGAATATGCAGAATCGGCAATGTTGGGGAGGGATGATTTTTATTTATGACTTCCTGTGGCGGCTGAGAAAAAAGGAGTCACAGTCATGGATGACTATTATTTTACTCTTTTTAAAGGGGCGATCAATGACTAATGCTTATCTGGCATGTTACCATTTATAAAGGGCTTTCTCCAGCTTGATATCTCCCACCTTCAACCACACCCAGATGAAAAAATTTCTCAACGCAAGCATCATGAATTAGGGAGCTGATATTTAAACCAGGTGTCCTAACTTCAAACCTCCCTACATTCTGCAATACCACGCCACTCTACATGCATTCTCTTCTGGACACAAATGGGAGAGAAGGCATCATATATTGTACGTTATTCCTGAATTTATCTCTCCAGAGGCAAGCGGCCTGAACTTTCACAAAAGTCATAACAAAATGTTAACAGCATGGGACTCTCGACTTATGTTCCATCTTCATCACTTACCAGCTCTGTGACGTTGGAAAAGTTATGTAAACCC
The DNA here is from genome assembly GCF_014898765.1 of Herpailurus yagouaroundi. Classification (NCBI taxonomy): domain Eukaryota; kingdom Metazoa; phylum Chordata; class Mammalia; order Carnivora; family Felidae; genus Herpailurus; species Herpailurus yagouaroundi. Next base: position 30,675,367 of record NW_024412417.1, on the reverse strand, counting down.
TCCAAGTTGCAGTAGCCTCATCTGAAAAATAAGAAGGCATACCCTTTTCATGGGGTTATTTGAAAGATTAACCATGAAAATACATATTAAGAGGTTGGCACAATACCCGTGTGTGGCACTAATAACATATAACGTACGGTGCTTACTCTTTGCCAGACACTCTTTAAATGCTTTACATATTAGCTCAATTAATCCTCATATAACAACACTTTGAGTTAGATATTATTTTCTTCCTATTTGGCAGATGGGGAAACTAAAGGACAGAGAGATTAAGTGAGTTGTCTAAGGTCACACATTTGGAAAGTTTTGGAGGTGGAAATCTTAACCCGGACCCACGGACCCCAAATCTATGTTCCAGAGTCCATGCTTATTGGCAGGCTCTCCACTATCTCGCCATGTTTGCTAGCTCTAAGTATTGTAACTACAGAAAGGGATTCTCTTTATTTAGTCTCCCATCCTGCCGTCTATCTCAATCTCCATGGCCACTTTTCAGATCTCTTTAAGCTCCTTCCTGAAATACTGCAACATCACTCAAATCTTTTACACAATTATAGTCTTAGCTCCATCTAATCAATTTTCCACATTGTAGCCAGCACCATGTTTGGTATAACCATTTCTCCTCCTCATTACAGCCTCTCTAAGGTTAATCATTACCCTCAGAATATTGTCATGATAGGAGCCCTGTTTTCTTTTCCAATCTCATCCCCTTCCACCTCCTCCCATTTGACATTCTAGGAATCCAGACTATTTGTAGTTTCCTGAATACGCCATTCACTCTCATCATACTCAGAAGCATTTTTCCTATGAATCTGACCACATTTCTACGAATGGCTAACTTCTTCATATCCTTTAAAAATCATTTTAAGCATCTCTCTTTTACAAGAAGTCTTTCCTGATATCCTTACTTTATTCCTGAATTCTAGATGTGATTATATTCACATTTACAAAGCAGGAATGTATTCTAATTCTCAAAAAAGGCACCCCCAAATACTAATACTATCAATTGCTATGCAGAACGATGACATCATAGAGGGTTTTATATCAGAGTCACTTTGAGAAAATACTAAATAGCAACTGAGCTAAATATTATCACCAGATTTCCTGCTGAAACAATAGCAGTGTTGAGTGAATCCAGCCTTGGTTGTGTTCATGTAGCAAGAAATCTTTGTATACCACTTTGTGATCATTAAAGCTCAGAAGATGTTTTCCCAAGATATTCCCACCTTTTATTTATTCCTCCCACCCCTCATTCCCTTGTTATTAAGTTCATGTTTGTCAAGAAAAAAAAAACTGGCTTTTTTATATCTGATTTGTTTGCACTTGACTCATCAAAAATGTTTGCAAAGAGCCTTGATGTCCAAGAAGACTCTGGAGCCTCTTGGTAGGTCTTTAAGACATTTCCCCCCTCCCAAGAACTGAGAGACTGTTTCTGGGTAAATCAAGTAAATGGGAACTTCAAATAACTTAAGACTGTTAAAGGGATCAAAATATATGCATGAACATGCTGGCATGTGCTCTCATGTTCTTAAGTTATGTATCCATGCACAAAGTTTTTGATTTCTCTCTGAATTTCAGGAAACAGGTTGTGGCACAGCTTGACCCAAGGAACCCTTCTTAAACTATTACACAGTTCCCTAGGTCCTAATGGGATTCCTTCGTCCTTGATGTCACTAACATTCTGAAATCAGAAGGTACCATTTCCCAGAGAACAATTAATCTCAGAATTTCTTTCAGAATAGCCTTTGGCTTACTGCCACCTAAGGTAGAGCAGGGTCCTCCCCGCCAATTCACCTGGATTCTTGCTTCCTGGCTATGCCAGGTAGTCTGGCCCAGCTTGTGGAAGAGCGAGCAAGCAAGCCTCAGAAAAGATAATGCAATCCATGTGTCCCAGCATAAATGTCTCTGTTTTTACCACATGGCCGTAAGTCATTTACTCAAAGGTTCCAAATTATATTCTAAAAGTTCAACAAATAGTTCATTGTACAAGAGACTTGGGCACTTAATTAGAAACTGCAATACTTTGCTCATTGTATGTAATATTAAATGGCCCTTTTCTTCCATTATCCAAACGTTGTAGGTAATTTATCATGTAAGATGTCTTGTGCAGTACACTATGAAAGTATTGCAGCTACACACAAGTTACACAATTATGGCCTCGTCTGAGAAAAGGGTTTTCGAGAACACTTCCTTAATAGTTCTTCTTGGTCGCTTACTCTAATCCTTACCAAACCACAGGATGTCCTAACTTTTAAACTTACCACAACAGCAACAAAGCCCCCATCTAGTTACCAAACACTCTGGGAGGCTTCCTTTTTGGAATTCAGTTTCAGTTCTCTGCCTTTGCAAGTCACTAGAGGAAAATCATCGTATTGTTTCGAAGCCAGAGAACAGAAACTGAATTCAGTCACCTCCTTGGATGTATTGACACCATGACATCCTGATTTATCATTCCTAAACCTATTACCCTCTGGCACCACTCAGTAACCCTCGGAGAAAGGAAGATACAGCCACATATCCCCTGCCTTTACATATCTGAATGAGAACTAGAAACGTACCTAATGCCAAACAGCTGGATATGTGAATGCATCCTGATGCTTCCCTTTTTTATTCCATTTTCAGCCAGATGTTTGGCATCACAGAGACAACACCTAATGTTTCTAAAAAGAGTTTCAAAAATATTATGACTCTTCAGATTGGGGAGATGGGAAAACAGAGAACGAGGAAGATATAATTGAAATCTATACAATCATGAAGGATTTGAGTAAGGTGGCTCTAACTCATTCACGAGATCTCAGAATACTAGAAACATCCTTTGAAATTTGAGAGACTTTAAGCAACAAACAAAAGGACAAATGAGTTGAGAATAAACATATGGAACTCGTTACCCCAGAGGTAAGGAATGAAGATACACATACTAATTCAAAAATATTTATATATGTTCACAGACAATCAACAGAGTTATTAAAGGCAACAAAAATATTTGGGTACATTGCAAAATTTTGAACATTGGTGCCATGGAGGACAATTCTGACTTTTAGTGCACATTCCTTGGAGTAACTGTTTGTATCCATATGCCAGGTTGGTTGAAATCCAGTTTGGCAATTGTTATTTGCATGGTAGCTGCTTATAATTACTTGTTGAATGAATATTAATATGTATAGTGCTTTCAAGTACTTAAACTCTTACATATGCATTCTCATTTTATCCTTATTATAATGCTTTCATAGTGAAAAGGAGGAAAATTCCCAAGAGAATTTAGATGGAGGTAGCATGGGGAGAGAATGATTATGGCAGAGTAATAACAATTTTGAGCTCTGGGGTCAGAACTTTCTAGAACCCTGGCTCTACAAATCACAGTCTTTATCACTTTAGACAAGATACTTAAACTCTCCAAACCTTAATTTCCTTGTGGGTAAAAATGAAAATAATGAAAAGTCTACCTCATAGGGTTTCTGTGAGAATTAATGAGATATCTCATATAAAGCATACTGCTCAGTGTCTCGCACATAGTAAATACTCAATAAATACAAGCTATCTTAGAGATAAGAACATTTATTTGCAAAGCTATTAAGTAGTCTCATTATCCCACAAAACATGGCTTGTTAATTGTAATACTAAAAATCAAACAGAATTCTTTGGAATCTGAACACTCTGTTATTTCCATGTGCCTGGCATAAGCTATTGGGCCAAAGACAAACGACTGGACTGGGTTGTCTAAGAAGAAAGAACCCTGGCATTGATTTTGAAGGAGCCTCCCTATATGATGACAAATATGAACTCTATAACTCATTAAGTAGTATATATTTTACATGGGCTTCTGTTTGCTTTATGATGAAAAATATCCAGTTTATTTATGACTGATGACAGTTAGCCGTATGTTTGAATTGTGAGCTTACCAAAATCATGTTGGCAATGTTTGCTATAGAGGAAATAGACTCTATCTACAGTTTTAAGTAACAACCAATACTTGCGTTTATAGAAGATGTCTTAGGGGTAGAAGAGGATTAGACGAAATGATCCTAAGGGAACATTGTAGAAGTGCTCCTTAGCATCCATTTTCCAAAGAGGCTAACATTACAGAACAAGTTTAGCATGAAAATTAATGTTCTTTCCAAGATGTCTTCCAAAATAATCCAGCTAGTGTGTTTGGATAATAGAAAAAAATGATCCTTTATAACATCCTTTTTAGTAAAATACAATCACCAAAAACATTTCATCCACAATGTGATTTTTTTTAAAAATGTTTATTTATTTTTGAGAGAGAGGAGGGCGAGGGGCAGAGAGACGGGGACAGAGGATCTGAAGTGGGCAGAGAGTCCAATGTAGGGCTCAAACTCATGAACTGTGAGATCATGACCTGAGTCAAAGACAGATGCTTAACAGACTGAGCCACCCAGGTGCCCCATCTACGACGTAATTATTTGTAATTAAGGGTATAATGTGTTTAGCCACAGTTGATTTCACATTTCTCTCACTCTAAATACAAGCAAATCAGGCTATTACATAGTATGGGCCACATCGATCTCAATTTCTCATCTTATTTTCACTAGACCACTGCCCCCTCTACCACCACAACCACCATGTGGAACATGCATCTAATGGTACAAACCGAAAGAATAAACCAAAGGTGGGAATTGTGTCAGTTAATTCTTGCTGTGTAACTATCACCCCAAAACATTTTGGCTCACACACAAAATTTATTATTCCTGATAATGCTGTGAGTTGGGCTGAGCAGTTCCATCCTAGGCCCACTTAGCAGCTCAGCTGGGGATGGGTGGTCAGGATGGCATTCCTCACAAGTCTGGTTGTGGGTTCAGTGTTAGTGGGGTGACAGGCCACATGTCTCTAATTATCCCACAGCCTCGCCCAGATTTATTCACGTGGTGATGGTTGCAGGATTCCCAAGAGCAGTAAGAAGAAAGTCCTGAGAAACAAGAGATTTTCAAGCCTTTGTTCATGTCATATTGTTAATTGTCTCATTGGACAAACAAGTCATGAAGGCAAGCTCAGATAGAGGTGTGGTTAAGTAGACTTTGATTCAGTGGAACGAGTTGTAAGTTCTTACGGCAAAGACGATGATATTAAGAGTCATGAAGTGCTGAGGTGATACTTCCTCCATACCACAGACTATGACACTATCTTACCAGAATTTTCTACCAGAAGTTGTTCTGCATTCACAAAGAACCTTCACAATCATTCTTTATTTCATCCTCTTGAAAATTTTGGAGGGAAGATCAATGATGAAGATAGGCATTTAAGTTCTAATCTTTAAACAAGTTAGTTGTGTGACCTTGGTCTAGCCACTTAACACCTCATTGTCAGATAGAATTACAACAGCTTCTGTGTCATGACATTGCTCAGAGAATTAAAACGGACCATTTTGTGTAAATTATTTAGCACAAGCTCAAATTATTAGCCTTTAAGTTTTTATTATACATTGAAAAATACTCTCTGAGCACTTACCACATTCCTTTGAATCAGTGTAGAATATTTCTAAGGATTTGTTTAGGTGACATTATTGAGCCAAATTATCTATACTTTATTCTAGCTTTTACCTCTTTCATTTTTTTTTCTTTTTTTTAGTGTAGTTGACATAGAATGTTACATTACTAGCTTTAATTTGAGGCAAATAACTTAGAATTTTGGGTCCTATGTTGTTTTCCTCACTTGTGAAATAAGCATAAAAATAATCTACCTTGTAAGATTGCTGTGAAAATTGTATATAAGTACCTAGAGAAATGTCTGGCATATCATAAATACACAACAAATGATGATGATTATTATGTCAGGGCATTGGATTGGCACTATATATATCTATAGATATCAATATTGATATAATATGTGTAGCTATGTATATAGAGATAAAAATAATCATTAAACATGTCACTAAGGGGCGCCTGGGTGGCTCAGTCAGTTAAGCGTCTGACTTCAGCTCAGGTCATGATCTTGCCATCTGTGAGTTCGGGCCCTGTGTCAGGCTCTGTGCTGACAGCTCAGAGCCTGGAGCCTGTTTTGAATTCTGTGTCTCCCTCTCTCTCTGCCCCTCCCCTGTTCACACTCTGTCTCTCTGTCTCTGAAAAATGAATAAACCTTAAAAAAAATAAAAAAAATAACATGTCGCTATGTATATTGCAGCCTATTGGAAGAGTAAGATATTGAAAAAGTTAACACATCAATAAATACTAACTGAAAGTCATGATGAGTACCATGATAGATAATATTATGAAAAGTAACATAGAGTAACAAAGTAATATTTAACCTAAGAATTCAACAATCTAGGAAATTTGGGATTTTTCAGAAAAGAAAAGTTAAAGTCAGAGAGATAACGCAACTTGATCGAAGTTGTACAAGGAAGAAATGGATAACCCAGGAAATTTCTCTGCAATGACACAACTGCTCCAAACCTTATTGGTCCTGAGGACAAATGCTGCTGAACTCTGAGCGAGCTTCATAGCATCTCAAAATGTTAAACCCTACTCATCTGTAGGGTTTAATAGCCCTCCTATTTACCTTACTTGGCTTATGGAAACTGAAAGACTAAAAACCTAAAGACCAGAAGACTGAAAAAACCTAAACTGTGGCTTCTGAAATTAAAAGCTAATAATTCTGTGCTTTGTTGTGGTCCATAATCCTGCCATGTAAAATTTTAAAATATTCTTCATACTAAAGGGCAAGGCTTGCCACAATGCATAAAATCCAGCTATATACTAGTCTATCCTATGAGAGACACAATTTACATCAAAAGACACAAATAGGAATTAAGAAAGTAAGTGGAAATAAATATATCATGCAAATAGTAAGATAAGAAGGTAGCAGTGGCTATATTAATATCAGATAAAATACATTTTAAGGCAAAGAACATTACCAAATTAAAATACAGACATCCCATAATGATAATAAAGTCAGTTAATCAGGGTCACCTGGGTGGCTCAGTTGGTTGAGGGTCTGACTCTTGATTTTGGTTCAGGTCATGATCTCACTGTTTGTGGGACTGAGCCCTGCACTAGGCTCCACGCTCAGGAGAGAGATTCTCTCTCGCTCTCTCTCTCTCTTTCTCCCTCTGTCCCTCTCCCCTGCTCATGTGCTTTCTCTCTCTCAAAATAAAAATTTTTAAAGTGTATAAAAAAAGAAAGTCAGTTAATCAGAGACTAAATGTGTGTATTTAATACCAAAATTTCAATGCAGACAGAAAGGGAGAGGAGACAATCCTACAATCACAGTTGAAGATTTTATTACCCCTTTATCAACAATCAAAAGAGTAATGGAACAAAAAGGAAATCAGAAAAGGTAGAGATAAGATTAACAGAACATTAATGTGTCCCTAACTGATAATTATGCAGGGATAAACTCAATAACTGTCAAATACACATTTTTTTTTCACTTGCTCATGGTGTGCTCACCATCTAAAAAAAGATGCTTCAAAATGATAGTTCAAAAATGGTACTATGCAAGGCCACGGCTCAAGTCTCATTTTTAAAAAAATATTTAATAACATATTTTCTTTACACATGAAATTAAATTAAAAATTATGGATAATAATACATCCAGGAAATAATACCAAACATGTGGATAGTGTAAGAATCCACTACCAAAAAGAAATCACATGTAACTCTAGTCTAATCATGAGGAAAACATCAGACAAATCCCAACTGAGAGAGACATTCTATAAAACACCTGACCTGTACTCCTCAGAACTGTCAAGGTTATCAAAACAAGGAAAGTCTGAGAAACCAGCATAGCAAATAGGATCCCAGGGAGATAGGATAACTAAATGTATTGTAATATCCTGTAGGATTCTGGAACAGAAAAAAGACATTTTGTAAAAGCTAAGAAGGTGTGAATAAAGTATGGACTTTAGTTAATAATAACTGTCTCAAAAATGATTCCTTAATTGTACCAAGTTTACCAACTAATGGAGATATTGATAATGGGGAAACTGAGTATAGGCTACATGGGAACTCTCTGTACTATCTTCTCAATTTTTCTGTAAATCAAAAAATTTTCCAGAATTTAAGTTTTTAAAAAAGAGAAGTGAGAAAATATTTTTATTAAAAAAATTTAAATGTTTATTTATTTTTGAGAGAGAGCGCGCGCAGTAGTGGGGGAGGGGCAGAGAGAGAGAGAGAGAGAGAGAGAGAGAGAGGGAGATACAGAATCCGATGCAGGCTCCAGGCTCTGAGCTATTAGCACAGAGCCCAACGCAGGGCTTGAACCCATGAACCATGAGATCTGAAGTTGGCCGCCCAACCAACTGAGCCACCCAGGAGCCCTGAGAAAATATTTTTAAATAATAATGAAAACTGGTATCCAAACTTGAGGGATATAGCTAAGGCAGTACTCAGAAGGAAATGGATAGCTTTACATGCTTCTAGTAAAAAGGAAAAAAAAAAAAAAAAAGAACTAAGCCCTAAGACTTAAAATTATACCTTAAGAAGGTAGGAAAGAAAGAGTAACACCAAAATAAGAAGAATGAAAGAAATTAGAATGACAATGGCAGAAATCAATGAAAAAGAAAACACATAAAATAGAGAAAATGAACAAAGCCAATTCAACTCTCATACCTTGTTGGTGGCAATATAAAATGGTACAACCACTTTGGGAAAAAAAATCTAGCTGTTTCTGGTAGTGTAAAGTGCACACCTACTCTATGACCTCAGTTGTTAGTCAAGAAAAGTGAAAATAAGTATTCACAAAAAGACTTGCACAAAAATATTCATAGTGGCTTTAGTTATTATAGCCCTATACTGGAAACAGCTTAATTGCCCACCAATAGGCTAATAAATATAGACAATCAATAGTAAAAAGGAATGAATTCCCAACACACACAAAGTATATTTCCATATATTACCTCTTTCAACCCCCATAACCTGTGACATATCATTATTCCCCTTATTCTAGATATTAGGAAACTGAGGCACAGAGATGATAATGTGCCCAAAGTCACAGAGCTAGTGAAGGGTAGACCCAGGACTCAAACACTGAGATGGTGCTAAATGTTTTGCTCTTAGCAATGTTATGCATCCCGTGTTCACCTAAAACAATCAAATCCTTGGAGTGATGTGTAGTACAGAAATGCTAAAATACTTTCATCTACACATTTCTCCTAAGCAAGCATAGATGTAGGGTGATGATGATTGTGTAGCCTAGAGTCTTACTTGCTCCTGGATGCACAGACCTATTCAGACAAGAAAAGGCCTAAAGATTGAAATATTGCCAGTTCTAACCTGGCTGCTACAACTACCAGACAGAGTGGGGAAAGAATCTGTACTGACAAATTGTTAGATGAGGTATCAGGAGATAACAGATTCTTGTAACAATTTTGCTATAAGGTAGCCCAGAACTAAGGTAGGTCACATTACCCGCTCTGAATTTCATCAGTTGATTAAGGGGGCAGAACTTGGTGAGCTTTGCTTTCCCTTAAGTTAGGAGATTTTATGCCTCTCTTCCTAGTAGATGAAATCCTAGTTCCACTTTTTCATTATTATTGCTCATCTCTAATAATTGATCCGTAATTAACTAGCATCTGTAAGAACATAATTTACATAGAAGAAAAAGTTATTTGGAATTCAATGTTTAAGAATACTTTTTCCTACTTGGAGGATTTTCTTTTTAAGTTTATTTATTTTGAGAGAGAGAGAGAGAAAGAGAGAGAGAGACAGTGAGAGCGAGCCTCTCTCTGCTTTAACTTGCAAGGGCTGGGGGATACCAGCTGAACTCTGGCTTTAATTAATACCATGTATACAATGAGGTAGGCTCGTCTAAAGCCAATGACATACACTATCAACTCAGCAAGTATAATTTCCACTTGTAGCATCACATCTTTAGGACTTAAAAAATAATTTTAATTCTAAAATAAAAGGAATAAGAAGTGGAAACCTGGATATTCCTCTACTATTTCAAAATCAAGTAGAAAATTTAGTTTATAGGTAGGTTCAAAATAGGACTCCTAGTTTAAAAGATTTAGCTCATCTCCCCTCTTCTACTGCAATTTGTTCTTCCTTTCAAGTGCTTATCTTGTAGAAGTCCTATGGGACTTCTCTCAGTCTCCCTTCTTCCCTCTTTTCCTCCCTCGCTCCCTCTCCTCTTCCTCTTTCTCAACTGCAGTTTGAAGCTTTGAAAGGCAGACCTGGTATTTGGTTCCTTATTTTGTGTCCTGCCACTTAGCGCAGATTGTGTCACATGACAGGTGTTCAATCACTGTTTGCTCATTTGAATTGATCATTATAAACAAACTCCTTGCAGCTGGTATGGACCAGTGCCTTTTCCATTGGAAGCTCTTCCTGAAAAACACATGGAGCATGGGGATATGAGAACAGAGTAAGTAATCTAACCTAAAAAGCTGTGAAGCTCCATGGCACACCCAGAATGCAACAGTCCAAATATGAATTCAGTCCTTGGCTTGTTTTTCTTTTGTTGGCTTCAACACTGACCTTGAGTCATGGGCCAGACTGTGATACAAACAGGACAGATTTTTGTTGTTCTTGCATTTACTTTTGGTATTCTGCTCTAAAATCCAGAAACACTTTATTAATGGTTCACTAATAATAAACATAGTAATAATAATGATAATAATAATAATGGGGTAGTATGGTAAAAAATTAAAACAAATATGTAAGTACATAAATGAACAACAGTACTTAAAAAACAAGATGCTCCAGGGACTTAACAGACTCTTCTAAGAGCTTCAATGAAACCCACATTCTGACATCCATACTCTTACCCTTAGATTTATATAGTCATGATGCAAGTAAGAGGATTTTAGAATCAGTGGCTTAAGGATGAATCAAGAAACTTAAACATCTTAAAATAGAGTAAAATTTTGCAAAGGATACATACATACATACATACATACATAAATACATGCATACATATTTATCCCTACACTATTCAGGGATAGTAGTCATAGATATTAGTAATAACTATTAGTATAATAACAAAACTACATTTTGGCCACAAATTTTCTGTCAGGCACTGCATACAAGCTAGTGTATTATCTTATTTAAACTTCAAATACATTTATGAGATAGAAAATTAAGTCTTTTTTATGTTTATTTTTGAGAGAGAGACAGAGACAGAGAGTGAGTGGGGAAGGGGCAGAGAGCTAGAGGGAGACACAGAATCTGAAGCAGGCTCTAGGCTCTGAGCTGTCAGCACAGAGTCCAACGTGGGGCTCGAACCCAGGAACTGAGAGATCATGACCTGAGCAGAAGTCAGAAGCTCAACCAAGTGAGCCACCCAGGCACCCCAGAAAATTGAGTCTCAAGGACATTAAATAAATTGTCAAAGCTGTGCACATATTAAGTTGCAGGGCCAGTATTCAAACCCAGAAACTCCAACTTCAGGGCCATCTTGTTCACCACAACGTATTTAGTATATTTAGTAGATACAATAACATCTTACCCAAAGTAGTATAAAATCCAGTGTAAATTTAGGAAATTCCTTGTATATGTGAATTGTAATTACTTCTTATTTAAAAAAAAAAAAATTTTTTTAAATTTTTTTTTTCAACGTTTATTTATTTTTGGGACAGAGAGAGACAGAGCATGAACGGTCGAGGGGCAGAGAGAGAGGGAGACACAGAATCGGAAACAGGCTCCAGGCTCTGAGCCATCAGCCCAGAGCCTGACGCGGGGCTCGAACTCACGGACCGCGAGATCGTGACCTGGCTGAAGTCGGACGCTTAACTGACTGCGCCACCCAGGCGCCCCACTTCTTATTTTTTAACAAAAAAACTGGATGAACATTAAAACACAGGGCCTCATCTGTTTCTTACATAAATATGCTGGTGGTGGCAGTCAAAAGCTGTGGCAACCTTGATTTTAGTACATGGGCAGAGGTAGCCTCGCTGGCCCAGGCTCAAACCTCCATGCTTCCCCTCCCTCCCACCCCTGAACTTTTCACATAAAAATAATTCACCTAGGCTAATATCCAGAGCCTGATTAAGACTTCAGAAAATGTAAACACTAAAAGACTATGATAAACAATAAAAAGAAAATAGTACTAAACTGGAAAACTAAAATTAATACGCAGGCAAAAACAAATAGCTTTATATCAAACTTTTTTTCCCTAAAAGTTTTAGGATTAACTTATCATAAAAACTCTTAATCATCTGTAAGTTCCTAAAGAGTGTCTTCAAATGTGGGACATGTACATTCGGGGAATGCTTAAAATGCTCCATTGGGTTGAAAGAAGAAAATACTAGAACTTGGGCTTGTATTTATTTGTAAACAGAAGTCAATTCTTTTCCAAATATTTAAAACATAGATAGACAAGGGGGGGGGCCCACTCAGGTCACCTAGCAGATGGTCACATACAAGTAAAGATGTCAGAGACTCAAGAGATGGTCAGAGGAAGAGTGGAAGTTCCCAAATGTGAAGGGATTGGCAATGGAGCTTTCATTTATTTTTCTCTATTTTAGTGCATTGCAATAACTTGTACTTTACTTTTATCCACTTAAGTAAGTTTATAAATCACATCAAGTAGTTTTAAAAAATCTAATGCTAATGAAATGAGTAAGTGACTTAAAATGTTCCTATTAAGAAATCAAAAATTGAAGACAATATTAAAAATGTAAGCACAGCAGAATCCAAGAACATGGACAAAGAAGCCAGCCCATTCTACTAGAACAGGCTTTATATCATCCATGCCATAAAATAAAAGTAAGATGTAAACCTGAATATTTAAAATTATTATGGAGACTATGTCAACTATGGATTTGTATCCATTTCAATTAATTGTGAAGCTCCTCTTGAGGGCATAGTGGGCCTTGATAGTTGGTAAGTCAGTAACAGTCTGATGCCATTGTTACGAAGATGTAGCTCTTTGATTTTTCTAACAGTGCTTTAAGATGGTACTAAAACATGTACTTTTCAAAATTGTCTCTCAAGGTAAAATAAATGCTTAGGAACCACTTTTGATATTCTTTAATAGCAAAATACTGAAATCATTAGAGAACCAGTTATTTTTCTTGCTGCAGAGAATGGCCTGCAGGAAGTGAGACAACAATAGGGTCAAAAGATAAAGTACGTTCCCTTGTCCGGCTAAAGAGTTTTAAGGCTCATAACACACAAAAGTATCTTTTTCCAGTTCTCTTCTCCTATTCTAATCTGCATATCTTTATGAAGTAACTTTTTCAGCAACCACAAGCCCTTAAAACCAGTTTTGAAATAAATTAAATTTAGAACCAGGTCTTTGAATTTCTGTAATATGGTGTATGAAGCCAATATTTTATAGTTATTAAGCTTATTAATTTGTCTTGCTCTAACTAAATTAAACACATTAATTTTAACAGTAATAAATTCTATTATCACACAAACAATGCTAGGTGTTTACTCCATTATTGTTTCTGGACACACATAAAGACCTCATTTCCCAGCCTTATTCACTATAAGACCAGGGTCATTTGACTGGATTCTGGTTAATGATATAGAAGTTGAAGAGTTGTGTGCTAACTTCTGAGCTCGGTCCTTAAAACTTCTTGTGTAATTTTTTAGAATTTACTTCCCTTTTTAAAAGTGACTATGGAGGCCACATGTTGCCACATTGCAATATGGACAAAGCCTGAAGTTATGTGAGACGAAATTACCAATGAAAGCATACTGACATTGGACTCTAATGTGAGCAAGAAATAAAATTCATTATGATAAGCCAATGAAAAGTCATTGTCGTTACTACAAGGGAGACAGTACTACTCAGACTAATGTAATTGCTAAAAATATTTTAATGACAGAAAAATGTTTTTGTACTATTATTAAACACAATAAAAGTTACGTAATTTTATCTATCTTGATATAATAATTTTTAAATTTCTATTTTTGCGAATCATATATATATATATATATATATATATATATGTTTCCAAATGTATGCATATGTTTGGGTTGCATGATATTTTTTTCTTGATTAAGAAGCACTCAAAACCATTTGGAGATAATGAACTTGAAATATATGGTTACTTAATAAATTTTCATCACCAGCTATTTAACTATCAATAGGATACCCTTACACTTGTTATTTTCACAAATCTAATCCATATACAGGTCCTAAAAGACAAGAAATGAATGTTAGTTGCATCTTATTTCCATGCATCTCTTCTGATCTTCACTCATTTTTAGTTGATATAGGTCACCATACCTAACTAATGATTTATAAAGTAGAAAGTGTCAGTAGCAAGAGATTAAGCCATTTAGTATGCATGGCTGAAGACAGTACTCTCTAAAACACTCATGCTCTTGAAATTCTGTAATGTATAAGCATTATGTCTGAGAAATAAAAACAGAAACAATGATTACATTTTACATGGAAAAAAGTTAAATATAAGTAAATGCAAATTTTATTCTGGGAGATATACATATTGTCACATACATACAGAAATATACACACAAATATGTATGTGTACACTTACACACATATTGTGTATTTATTTTATAGAGTCAGAACTTTTTTTATCCAAGAGACTCACGTATTACTTGAACTGAAAGTAACAGAGGTAAAATTGAAGTGAACCTTAGCTGCAAGGAAGAAATGAGGGTCTTGGGTCTCATTTTCCTGAGATCACATGTTTTAAATCAAGATCACATGTTTCCTTCCATAGTTCGATAGAAAATTTTTGTCCTTTTCCAAGTACCAAAGCCAAAGAGTCAATTTTCTAGCTCTTAGCATCTATGCATCTTTCAAGAATAGCTGGTAAGCTCACAGAGACTGCCCAAGGGTTTGAAAGGTTTGTGACTCTTAAAAGTCTAGGATTAAAAGCAGTAGGAAGAGTGGCCTTTGAAATCTTTGAAGCTGTTGACAGCTATAGGCTCTCTGGGACCTTCTGGTCACAATAACATCTACTGAGTGCACTTTTGGCCATGTCTCACTAGAACTTCTCACCCTATCATCTGATCAAAAGTTTGACCTTTCAGGTCAGTGTGTGAGAGTTTCAAATGTTCTTTTAAAAAGGCAAGGCCAACATTTCAACACAACTAAAGCTAGATAAAAGTGTTCAGGGTAAGTGATGGCTCCCTCTCAACTTCAAGGAAACCCTTCCAACAGTAGTGCTTTGCTTCATTATTTTTCAAAACAGTGCTATGGACTGGGTATTTGTGGTGTCCCAAATTCCTAAGTGTAAGCCCTCATTGCCAATGTGATAATATTTGGAAGTAGGGCCTTTGGGAGATAACTGAGTCATTAGGATGGAAGTGTCATGAATGGGACTAGTGCCCTTGTAAGAAAAGCCACGAGAGAGATGATCACGCGCTCTGCCATGAGAGGACTATGGCAAGAAGGCAGCCACCCGCCAACCAGGAAGAGGGCTCTCACCAGACACGGAATCTACTAGCACTTTGATCTTGGACTCTTCAGATTCCAGAAATGAATGCTTACTGTTTAAACCACCCAACCTATGTATTTCATTATAGTGGCTAAGACAAATGGCAACCAAACAACCAAGCACTCCCAACATATCAAGCTACTTGGATACAAAATTTATGTTATAAATGTTGGAGGTTGATAGCATAGTGTTATGAAGTCAATTTTGCAAATGTCTGTCATCTTTAATTCTTGGGAATGACTCGGTTTATATCAATAATTGTGGCCAGAGGAACCATAAGTTTCTTCTCATCTCTCTTGGCCAGTAGAGTTGCCTTTTCATTATTAGAGAGATGGCATTTTGGGGGGATGTCATCTATTATTAGTCAACGTAGAAAGCTTTATAATATTTAATGTAACTCGAGGCAGGGAAGGGACAAATGCTCTCTTGGCATAATAAGGTCATGGCTACTCATTCATAAGAGTTAGTAACAAGATTTTCACGGTAGAGTGCATGTGACTTTTTATGTCCCTGGATTATTTGGGAGAATTTATGGTGCCCCAGAAGGAAGTGGAAAGATGTATTTCATTTTAGGTACTCAATAAAATACCAGATGTATCTCCAAGTGCATGTTCTCCTAATGTCATCCTGGCTTCTATATAAATGAGCAGGAGCCAGAAAACCACTAAAAAGAGAGTCCATCCCTGGCCCTTATGGAACAGCTTTTATTAGACCAGGGAGGGAGAGCCAAGAAAGCCACAGACATCTAGGACTGCAGTATTTACAAGGCACAAGAATGGGTTAAGATGGACTGAGATTTTTATTATTTGAATAAGTAAATTCACCCCCCTCCCCAGACCCACACAATAGATAAAAGAGGAAGATATGGTTAATGGGAGAAAAAGTACTTCTGAATACTAGGTAGAATGGTACTGGTAAAAGTCCCAGAAGTATTCCCGCCCACAATAACCACTCCAAGATGGTATAGAGATCGGCCAATATCTCTAAGGACACAGGGAAAGAAGGGATGGCTAACATAGCATACACAGTGCAATTCTTCTTCTCTACATTGGAGGTGTGACTGCTTAAAAAAAGATTATGGTAGGTATTTTAGTGTGCTCGAGCTGCCATAACAGAATACCACAGATTGGGTAGACTAAACAACAGAAATTTATTTTCTCACAGTTCTGGAAGCTGGAAGTTCAAGATCAAGGTCTCCACAGGGTTGGTTTCTGGTGAGACCTTTCTTTCTGGCTGGCAGAGGCTCACCTTCTCACTGTGTGCCCACATGAGAACACTCTCTCACTTCTCTTCTGAAACCACTCCTATCAGATGAGCGCCCCACCCTTATGACTTGACTTAAAGTTAATTACGTCTTTAGAGGCCCCATCAATATAGTCACATTGATGGTTAAGGCATCAACATATGAATTTTGAGGGGACACAATTCAGTTCATAACAGTAGATGTCCTGTTTAAAAAAAAACTTAAACCTTACGGGGGGAAAAAAGGGTAGAATAGCAAATGAAGCCGGGGGTTAAGTTACTGCAAATAAATGTATCTAGTAAGGTCCTAACTAATTACATAGACTCAAGTTAACTATGTACCTCCCAATGGCCCAGGCAAAGAGGTAAACAACATCAGTTACAGAGCCCACAATAAATTCTTACTTGCTTTATTACTTGCTTTATTTATAAATTCTTACTTGCTATTAGTCCTAAAAGATGTTTCCCCCACTTCCATTATACCTGTAAAGTTCAAGCAAAAGCCAGTCTAATAACATTTTGTCTTACTGGATCCCTCACTGGCCACCGTGGGGAAAAAAGGCAAATCAAACATTTGGTACAAGTATTTCTATGAAAGGTCCACACAATGTGTGTCAAATGCTATTTGGTGACTTTCTCAATAAACTAAGTCAGTTCAACAATTGTTATTTATATATCTAAAATAAGTGATAATGAATAGTATAAAATTAATTTCTATTTTCTACCCTTTGTTTATTAAAAGGGTATACTACTGTGCATATTTTTAAGCAAAAGGAAAAATTAAAAAACATCCAAACAGTATGGATACAATGAAGCTTTTTCTTCCTGTCTGTTCTCCGTCCAAATGTTCAATGTATTTTTTATTTTACAAATTTGGGAGAGGAGTGTGAAAATTGCAGAGCAATTAGTGACTTATTTAAACTGTATCTGAATTTCTTGGGGTTGCACAAAAGAGTGAAGAAGTAAACACATGGGTAACATAATTTATCACAAATGGGTTTCAGCATGGGAAGGAATATCGATATGGCTCAGCAGTCCTATTTATAAATGAGAAGTTCCTGGGCTTAAGGATTGGCTTCTAAAAAGGAAATGACTATTTCTGTTTTATACACCTCAAATTAAAATGTTATGTTAATTGCCATGTGTCATAGTAAATAAAGTACCCAGTAGATACAGCTCTATTGGCAACGTTGCGTACAAAGGAGGCTTGTGGATGTAATCCAGGGACCTCAAGGAGCTCTCTCTAACCTAAGCATTTTATCACCCCACTTAACATAAGTGCCTACTTTCCCTGCCTATGAATCACCAATAGGGGAAAAACTATAAATTGGCGGTACTGGCTCCAAGAGGTAAGATTAAAATAAATGTTTTTGCTAATGAGCAGGTGCCTCCCAAGCCCTTTAAAGAAACTGACCTCTATTTATTCAATAAGTAACCATCACTCCAAAAGGCAGGGAAAACCTCCACCAGAGACAGACCATGGACAATGTACACAGGGTGTTTGTTGGGAGGAAAGAATGTGTTTTTCAAGGTAGCAGAAGGCCCTGATCAAGACTCTCCTGAGTCCAGTCCCCAACTTTCTCTGCTCTTCTTTGCTCTACCTAAGTGAAGTACCAGTTAGGAGTTCACTTGTTCAATTTACTGTCTCCATAACACACGTTGAGTGTTTTTTTACAGCTGAAACCTCGGAAATTTTGATATTAAAGACACTTCTGCTACCGTGTGACCTTTTGGACCACTTCTTGATTTTATTAGTTAATCCATCTGCGTTTTCATCATGTTGAAGGAGAATGAAACTCCTTCGGGACACATTTCATCTCACACTTGTTTCAATTTGCTGTAAAGACTAGAAACGGTGTCCTGCCCATGAAGAAACAGCTTGGCACCAAGGAGCGGGAGTGGGTGATAGAACAGATTCTTATCCTCACTCTGCTAGTCCAATCATGAGCTATATGGTTTCTGGCCACTTCCTTAACCCTCCCAAGACAAAATCCTATTCCAAGAACATGCTGGTGTGTGTGAAAGAGTGGGGTTAGCTGATTCGCTTCTAGTGAGTAAGAGGTTTAGAACAAACAGCTGATCCCATTCACGTGGGTTTGAGGTTTTAGTGTTCTTGGCCTTGGTTGCAGAAACCTTTCTTCAGAGACGTTCAGCTTTCAATACCTTTAAGAAAATGCATTGAGAAGATCAAGGCAAGGATCACTTTTAAGCTGAGTGCAAAACCCAAAGCTCACTTAGATATCCCTGGCTTGTTCCACTACTGGATAGACTTATGTTCTTGGGCAAAGACAACTGTTTTTCCTGGCTCTTCTCCTCAAATCTGCAGAGAAATCCTCGATGGCAGCTACACCTAGAGAAGAGTTTATAGCCAACTCTGTTAAAGGGAAGTTGGTAACAGGAGTGCTGTGTACTGATGCCAAATGGCACGGTTGGTCTAATATTGGAGGAAAAACGTTCAGCATCCTGGGTTGCTATTGATTGCCATGAGTGATTGCATTCTTTTTTGGAATCGAAGTTGTTTGTTGCGATGGTTAGGGTAGGGCTTGACTGGGGTCATTTTGGAAAGATAATGAATAGGGTGTTTGTTTGTTTGTTTGTTTGTTTGTTTTAAGACCCACTTTTACAGACCTGGCATTGCAGCTACCAACACACAAAAGAAGGAGTCTATTAAACGTACCGAAGGGGCTGCTGGAAAAGATGCAAAAATATAAAAATGAAAAATAAAAACATGGAGAAAAGGGCAAAGGATGTATTTTACATTTGACCTGGTACAACTAAGTGATTATTAATGGTCATTCTGTAAAAAAACCTTGGTCTGTATTTTCAGGGCCAGTCCTGGTCTTCTAGTCTTGGTCTTGAAAACCCTCCTCCCACCCACCATCATTTTAGTTGTTGTTGCCCATTGTAACTGTGAGGGTTCTGTAATCTGAGGTTTAATATTTTATGGTAGCTTAAGATTGGATTTGTTTCTTTCTGTGACTATTATGTTGTCATGGCAAAAGTCCTGTGTAATATGAGAACCATAATTTCCATTTCACAAAGAAAATGATGATTCTTCAAGCTGACTTAAAGAGCTCAACAATGGAAGCGAACACCAAAGAACGCATACTTGCATATCTCTCAAATATATTTGATTTGTACCGATTCAAGGAAGTGGTCATTAATCAATGTCCTATGTTATAACGTGCTCCCCTCTCCCTGGCACTTGTCATGGAAGCATTTGTCATTATTTCATGTCACTGGTTCTTTTAACAACATGGAGCTCATTTCATTAGGAAATTCAGAACTTTTACTAGGATTCATGGAAAAACACATTCCTTTATGCCCCAGTTTTGAAATTCCTTACTGAACCTGAATTTTTGGAATTTCCACAGCTTAAGCAACTGTTGTAAAAGAAACCTAGTACACTCCTTGATGTTCAACCTGCTGTATTTTCTGGATGTATGCAAAATTAATCTTTTTGGTGACAAATCACCTTATTTGGAATTTATAGATATTTTTGCCAAAAGTACTGATGGCAGATGTAAAACAAAACAAAGCAAATCAATAAAAGAGAGAAACATTGATCTTATGTGCAGAATAACATGATCCAAATGGATTTTTTTGCCTCTCCTTTGGAGTATACAGACTCAGAAAGAAAGATCTAGTGTTTGATGAACAATTTATTTTCCCCCACAATTCTATGGGTTGAAGGATGATTCTACCGGTCTTACCTGGACACTCCGGGGAAGTTGCAATCAGATAGCAGTGGGACTGGCTGGGAGATCCAAGCTGTTTTCATTCACATACCTGGGACATGGTGCTGCCTGCCTGTCAGCTGGGGAACCTTGGTTCTCCTCACCTGGACTCCATCCAGAGGACCTAACAGATAGGTGTAATCCTCCTTTTTAGTCCTCATCCCACCTCCATTCCTCCATTTTGCAATCCTTAATCCTCAGGGTGCTTGGGATATCCTGTAGCTCTCTAGTCCATTTGTCATGTAAAAAAGGTGAACACCTCTCTTTTCACTCAGGCCTTTTCACTCTTCTGTCACCCTTGCTAGATTCCTGCTGTTTTCTACTACCTTTACTACTACCTTGCCACTTATTTTTACAGCTTCGATCACCTCTGGGACTAGTTTGTATTTCTGGTCTGTGTCTATTCATACTTCGGAGTGAATCTGCAAAATAGAAAAACATGGCAAATTTTCCGTAACTAAGTACTGAATTTACACAGTCCCAATTTATGTACTATGATTCTTTGCAAAAGACTTTTTCACTTCTTTGCCTTTTAAAGTGATTTATTTTCTACTTTTGTTTCCTTTTAAATATCAATTACATCTCTCTCATTTTTAAATATGTACTTCTTGATGTCAACTAAAAACATCCTACAGTTCCACCGCTTTCTTTCTATATTTTTCCTCCCTCAAAAGGGAAATTAGATGCAATGGTTCACTCCAAAAAAAGCACCACTGGATCCAACTGAATACAGTCTCTTAAATCTCCTGCCAAGGAGCCACACTCTCTGCTGCTGGTCAGTTAAGCACTTTGACACCCACCTGGGGCTGTTGTCACAGGTGTTTATTCTATAATCCATTCAACTTCAGCTCGTCTATAAATGGTGTCCAGGACTAAATGTAATCAACATACTAAGAAACAAATGAGAAGTGCCCAGCAGACACAATATGAAAGTGTATTATATCTATCATTATGAAAGCCACATTTTTAATTATTTTGGTTTATGAAGAGTAAGAGGGCAGAGCTTTTCAAAAAAGATCATGTCCCTGAATGGCAAATATTATGAAAACCTCAAATCATCAAAAAATAAGCAGAATTGTGAAGCACTGTACAAAAGTCCTCTTATTTTAAGTAAATATTGTCCCTAACCACAATAAAGACAATGTGAATGAGAATTGCCTCTTTAAATTTACTATAGTCAGATGTGACTCAAATGATTATCTTACCTTGAACATCTTTACTACTGTTTATTTTAAAGTTTTTATTGGATAATCTCTGCTCATTTTTTCTTAAGTAAAAATTTTTAAGTTCTCATTGCAAAATTTTATTTGTCTTAATTCATGATTAAAGGACATGGGGAATTAAATACATTACTTTTCCCTTCAAGGTCAGACTAAATGGAGGACCAATGAAAGGGAGAAATTAAGAAACCTGATTTCATTTTGGTCTATTACTTGAAAATAGCAAAAGGACTTCATCTGTCTGGAGAACTCTCCAAGTAGTTACTGCTACTTCTGTTTATTGTTTTCATTAACTTCCCAAGAAGAGTTCTGGAATCTTATAACCATTTTCATATTTTATAAGTAAAAAAATACATAAATAAATTCGAATGTGTTAGAAAAAGAAAATGGATAGGAGGAATTACTAAGAAAAAAAATTGAAATAAGCAAGACAAATACAAGTTTGAAACTCAGTTGAGTAGTGATTGAGACTGCACACTGTCCTGTGGAGATAGTCGAGGCTCTGAGTAGAGGTAGTCTCCAGGGTCACTTAGCCTCTGAATTGAAAACAAAGCCCCTTGGTCTCCTGGGGGTTAATTGAACCCTTTCCACATTGGACCACACTGCCTCCCTGGAATTTACATGACACTTTCATCCTAAGCACTGGCACACTCCAGTGTCCAGGGCTGCTCCATGCCCGTAGGTTCAGTGGGTGGTCAGTATCATTTTACACAGAGAGAAACAGAAGTTCCAAAGGAGTTAAGTGACTTGCAAAGTGTCAAACAACACTTCAGGGGGCTGATCTAGAAACTCAGGGCACATCTCTTTACCCAGATATCCTTGAGAAAAAAGTGATTCTTACTTGCTTTGAAGAAGAAAAATAGTTTTGAGGGCAAATAGATGTAAGAGAGCTATGTTCTACATTTACGAGGGATTACAAAACACAGCAATGATGACTTTGCAAATAATTTCTCTAATTTAAAACGTGTGGGGATTTCACATTTTAAGAAACCATTGTTAATATTTTTCCCCAAGTTTTTGAAAGTTCTGGAGGACCGATACACTTACATGGGTTAATTTACCTATGATGATCATTATTTCTATGATATCTGCTCTAGTCTACAGAGTGTAGAGTTAAGGAGAAGACACGCTACTTATCCTACAAGAAAATTGGAAAGATCTTAGTTTTGAGATGTAATGTTTCCAGATGGTTGAAATCGAAAGCAGACTTCCTCTCCTTGACTGTTCAGCCAAACTTTTATGCAGCAGTAAATAAGCTCTTATTTGCTTGTGCCCCATTTTATTGCAGGATACAGAAGGATTGAGGTGACCGATTTGGGGGGGGTGGTGATTCTCTTCTCCATATACTTGGTAGATACTGCTTCTGTCTTAAAACAGGAATACATAGTTCACAATTTTAACTTCAAGAATACTACATAATTCTGTTGATTCTTTGATTTTATTGGCTTTTCCCATAAGACTCTTCTAACTAAAACTTGCAGAATACTCTCAATTCTATTTTCACACGCAAAGGCAGAAAAGAACAGTGATGTTTCTTTCCCCTCCAGCTTTCAATATTAAACTGATTTCCATGAAAGTAAAAGCTCAGTACATTAAATTTAATTTGCATATACAATAATGAACAATTTTAGAAAAAATAATATCCTTGGAAATCTAAATTAGATTTTTTAAATGCTGATTTGCTCATTGATGGGTGTGTGACCATAAAGGAAACAGCTGACAAATGGTTGTTGGTTATTTAGTTTACAAATATAATTTCAATTTGTTTCCTGACTCACAATTTCTATCCCATTTTTGGTAGAAACCATTTCAGCCATGACCTTTGCTGGATAATGTTTCTGGGCTTTCCCCAATATGTTGAACAAGAAGAATATGTACTGATTACTTAGAGGAATTAGTAGAACTGGCTTGTCACACAGCCATAGTATATGTGAAATCTGGTTAGAGCATATGACAAGGCTTAATTATTGTGTACTATAGGTTCAACCCCTTCCAATCTATCTCTAAGATTAAAAAAAAAAGAATGCAATATTGTTGCAGAAGCTTTTGTTTTACCTCTATGCCTGTTGAAAGTAATTGTTTCCTCATCTTCAAATGTGTGGATGACGGGTATATTAGGATTGTGAATTTTCCAAGATCTGCAGAATTCAGGTGCTTAATTTATGGTGAAGTAAGAACTCAGCAAGAATGGTGGCTGGAAAGAATATTGATTATAATCACTACAATATAGCTAAAAATATCCTCCCCCACAGGCAAGTGGGAGGGAAACAGGCTGTTGGGAGACTACACTGTTGGGAGAGAGGGCAGAACATGTGAGCCTCTGGTTCATTTCTATAAACATGTGCTGATTGTCAATGGTGTACTAGATACTGTCCTTGGCACCTGCTATGGACTAAATATTTCTGCCCCTCTTCCACCTATCACGTGCTGATTCCTAGCCCCTAAGATGATGATATTAAGGGGTGGGACCTTTAAAAGCTGATTAGGTTGTGAGGGTGGAGCCCTCATGAATGGGATTAGGGCCTTTACAAAAGAATCCCCAGAGAGATTTCTCTTTTCTTCCAAGTTAGAACACAGTGAAGAAATGCCATGGAAGAATGAGAAAGTGGATCCTCATCAGACACTGAATTTGCAGAGACCTTGATCTTGGGCTTCTCAGCCTCCAGAATTGTGAGAAATAAATTTTTTCCATTTATTGTTTGTTTGTTTGTTTTTAAGCTCTGTGCCCAGCATGAGGCTTGAACTCACAACCTGGAGATCAAGAGTCGCATGCCCTACTGACTCAACCAGCCAAGCAGCCCATACTTTTTTTTTTTTTTTTCATTTACATGGATGGTATGGTATTTTCTTATAGCAGCCTGAACAGACTAAGAGAGCATCTTTATTCAGTGATGAAAAAGACTCAGTAGTTGACCAAGGAATGAACATCCTAGTATGGTTTGCTTTTAGACCACTGTAACTTGTGTCTTCGTAGGGTTTCCAGAGGAAGGGCTTCTTGAAAATAGTATGAACCAGGAGATAAAGGATGGAAAGGGGTTCACATGTAGGGGACAGCCTGAACAGAGGCACAGAATTATGAAACACAGTGCATGCATAGGTAACTAGAGACTACAGGCAATTTTAATTACTGCAGCACACAATCTGGAGGCAAAGAATATAAGAAGTAACTG
Source organism: Herpailurus yagouaroundi (assembly GCF_014898765.1). NCBI lineage: Eukaryota > Metazoa > Chordata > Mammalia > Carnivora > Felidae > Herpailurus > Herpailurus yagouaroundi. The sequence goes on along the minus strand of NW_024412417.1, from coordinate 30,650,685 downwards.
CTCATAGTCATAAATAATCTCTTTTTCTGTACATATGTGTTCAGTGTTGTCTCCTTGTGAGATAATAAGCATCATTTTGGCAGTGAATGTGCCTTGTTCACTCTGTTAGCCCCAGCATGGAGCAAATGATTGATAATGTCTTATTAATGAACAATCATTTATTTATTTATTTATTTATTTATTTTTAATTTTTTTTTTCAACGTTTATTTATTTTTTGGGACAGAGAGAGACAGAGCATGAATGGGGGAGGGGCAGAGAGAGAGGGAGACACAGAATCAGAAACAGGCTCCAGGCTCTGAGCCATCAGCCCAGAGCCTGACGCGGGGCTCGAACTCACGGACCGTGAGATCGTGACCTGGCTGAAGTCGGACGCTTAACCGGCTGCGCCACCCAGGCGCCCCCGAACAATCATTTATTGATAAATGAATGCATGACCTGAATAAAAGCAGTGTGTGTAAGTTCAGAGCAAAGGATAGATTTTTTAAATATTCAATAGGTAAAAACACTGGGACTTGCCAATAAAAATTAAAAATAACATCTGGGTGCCGGTATTAGATCACTCCCACTCTAGGACAAGGCATAGCATAGTGTTAAGGATGTAAACTCAGGAATGATCTTAGCTCAAATCCTGGAACCCTGACTTCCTAGCCATGTGCCCCTGGGCACGTGATTTAATCCATCTGTGCTTCAGTTTACTGAAATGCAGAATATAGTATATGCCACATCATGTGGTTCTGAGACTTACATGACTTAATTCTCATGAAGCACTTAGAACAAAGCCTGGGGGACAGCATATGTTCAATGAAAAGCTCAGATTAAAATTTCATTAAGTCATTAGCAATGAATGTTTCACTGCAGGGACGTGCCTTAGCTTTTAAATTTCAGCAATATCTCTTCTTTCAATCCTCACTCTTTCTCTGAAGGGTGTCACTGTCTTTATTTAACAAATGGAAAGTAAGAAGCCCCAAATTAAGTGATATGCTAAATTTACACAGATTGTCAGCACCAGAACTGGGTTCAGAACAGGGATGCTTTGATTTCCCCACAGCGCTTTCTATTGAATCTCTTGAAGGGAGAGCTCACAGCTGGCTGTACATGGTGGTGAAGAGCTCAAAAGTCAACTTTTAACTACTTATAAGAACATGTGTTTTGGCAAATTGCATCAGATTGAAGACTCACTCAACCAGTGCAGACATGCCTACTCTTACCTGATGCCAACACCAAAATCTTTAGAGAAGTTCTTCAGACATGTAATTTTTGTTATAGTCCATTAAAGATGTCTTACATAAATTTAACTGAAATATTTTTATGCCTAAAATGAGTTTTCTTTGACCATGAGTTCCACTTTTATTTGAGATTCTCAAGTAGTTTTCATCTGCTTCCATCTTCCTCAACGAGGAGAGCTTTGTGTTCATAATGTACTAATTTTTATGTCATTTCTCTTATGGAACATTACCAAAAACAGAAATAAAATATTGGAGAAATAAAAATGAAGGTAAAGAGAGTGGGTTTGTAGGGGTAAGGATTTTGCAAGTCATTTGGGAGAAATAAAGAAAATTTAATAAAAATAACCCTACTCCTTAGAAATGCCTTTGAGGGCCTGACTGAGGCGATGAACAGAATCCAAATGCAGAGAATGTGATAAGGCTGAGGCATTGTGCGTTGTGGCCCAGCAAGGAACTGAAACTGCTAACAGGAATTTGCCAGCTCTGTCCTGGCCACTGGATTAAATCAAGGCCCTCCAAATCTTTTCTTGTCAAAAATTACTTTAAATTTCTAGGAGGAAGAAAGAAAGGATTTAAATAGGGTGCCAAAGTTGTGTCAAAATTTCATAAAATGTCTGAAATGAATTGAATATGTGGACAAGGAATCCAGCCCTAGAAAAAAATCTGTCCCTTGTGATCCACAGACAGGGCAGATCCCTGAGGATTCATTATCTGTCTGCTGGAGAAGAACAGACATTGAGAATAAGTTGTAACAAATTTGTATAGCAGTTTGAAAATAATGTTTGTTTCATGTGATCATAAAAAGTGGTCATAATGTATGCCTTTGGTTTTTTGTGTTGTTTTTATTTTGTTTTGTCTTATGTATTTACTTGTTTTTCATTTTATGTTTCTAGTGATTCATTCTTTATTTTATTTTAATAAAAATATCAATCAAGGATGGATTGGGGAAGGAAAAAAACTGACACATTTCCACACAGTTTGAAAAGTACTACCTTAGATTGAATTTTTTTTTTCCCAACAAAGTATAGCAAATTTACAATCATCACATTATAACTGTGGGGGAAGGAAATAAAAGAGTTTCTCCCAAAGAAGAGAAGATAAGTGGAGGTTAATTTACATTGTCCAATATTCCTATTTTAAGATATACAAAACATCACTGATAATCTTACTAGGTAATATGTTGGATTTATCCTTTTTATTGGATATACAGGTGATATGTGTTTATGTGCTTTGATAGTTGCATTTATAGCTATACCTCCTTATCATAAGTTAACTTTAATATCACATAATTTTTTAATTTTTTTTAACGTTTATTTACTTTTGAGACAGAGAGAGACAGAGCATGAACGGGGGAGGGTCAGAGAGAGAGAGGGAGACACAGAATCTGAAACAGGCTCCAGGCTCTGAGCTGTCAGCACAGAGCCCGACGTGGGGCTCGAACTCACGAGCCGTGAGATCATGACCTAAGCCGAATTCGGGCGCTTAACTGACTGAGCCACCCAGGCGCCCCTAATATCACATAATTTTTAACAGCAATTTCTTTGCAAGAAAAATTTTTGGGACTATGGTCCTTTAGTGGAAAGGATTATACAACATTTTATATTCCCGTCTGCACATCTTTTCAAGGTTAAAGTTTCCATATAATGACCTATAGTGTTCACACTAAGTCCTTTTGTTTTTCCTGAATTTACTTGCTTCAAAAGTATGATAGGTAGGGGTACCTGGTTGGCTCAGTCAGTGGAACATGTGACTCTTGATCCCAGGGTTGTGAAATTTAAGCCCCACGTTGAGTGTAGAGACCTCTTGAAAATAAAATCTTTTAAAAAAAGTATGATAGGTAATGTTTACATTAGAGAACAATTTTTTTTTCATCTTTCAAATGTTTTCAATTCCTGTAGACGTTTCTATTTTGCTTCTTGTTATGAGCTATGAAGGAAGGAAGCAGGGTACTCAGTGATTTATTTAAAAAAATAAAGACAAAAAAATGAAAAATGTTAAACCCAATTCTTACAAAAGAATCTAAAATTCCAGAATTTTCCAATATTAGCAGTACTAAAATTAGACTTGGGTAGGCAGAACCTCTGCCCTGGCACACTCAAGGTGACGTGCCCACCCACACACATCCCTTTAGATCATGCTCTGGCAATGAAGGAGCCTGGGGTTCCCTGCCCCAAAGGCCAGATCCCAATTCCTGGCCTGTGTGGCCATCTTCCCTGAGTCTATAGCCCTGAGGTGACTGCAAAGGAAGTGTGAGAAACCGAAGGCTCAAGTGAGGCTCAGGGGCATCTGTGGGGGGAGTGGCAAACAGATCTAAAGTGTGGTCTGGGGTGTCCCTGTGTCCACAAGACCCTGGAAGTAAGAGAGTCAGTTGAGAGGGGTGGTGGTGCAGGAAGTAGGGCCATGCCCTTACAATATCAGGTATAGAATTGACTCCAACTACAGGGTTGGAGATGTGTGAAAATAAGACTTCCAAATTCTTGATGAACCAAACGTTGCTACAACCTCTTCTGGTAGAGTTGCAATACTAGTAATTGTCTTAAATTCTCATCTCTGCTTTGAGGATTTTGTCCCACAGGTATGCTCTGAATAACGTGCAAGAAAATGCCTTTCTTCACTTTCATTTATTTAAAAAAACAATTGGATATTTCCTTTGTTTCAGACACTAATTTAGGTGCCAGGGATATAGGAGTGAACGAAACAAACAAACGAACAAATAAAGTCCTTGTCTTTAAGGAGGTTATAGGTTAGTGGGGAAAAAAGGTATAAATAAATAAATTGAAATAAGTATAATTAGATAAATTTACAATAATATAAAAGGGATAAAAGTGGGAATTGGAAGACTAAAAGGATACATTATATGTATATACATATATGTTAATACATACAATATAGGTTCATATGTACATATATGTTCTTTATCATAATGCTACCCCTAGATGTTCACTAAAATAATGCTACCATAGCAAAAAATACTACGAAACAACTAACATGTCTGTTAATCTGGTCTTGGTTGACAAAACTAGAGTATAGCTAGATAAATACTGTTTATTATATAGCTGTTAAAAAATGAGGTTAAGGCTTTTTGCATATGCTGATGAGGCAGTATCTCCAACACAGACTAAAAAAACCTGATGAGGTAATATCTCCAACACAGAGAGAAAAAACGTTTCCCTCTGTGTTGGAGATATTACCTCATCAGCATATGCAAAAAGCCTTACTTCATTTTTTAACAGCTAATGTACATTGTATGGTAAGTAATATGATTCATTTAAAATAATCAAAAGAATATATATGCATATGTATATATGTATACTCATGCACACACACACACACACACACACACACACACACACACGTGTGTACCTGTGTTTGTATATCTGCATGGAAAATTTCTAGCCAACCAGAGCAGGAAGAGGCGATAGTGGCCACATGGAGAAGGAAGTACACTATTTGCTAAATGTCTTTTTGCTCTGGTTTAATTTTTTACCATGTGTATGTATTACTTTTCAAACCAATGGTTGTTTTAAAGACCCAGACTGGGCTGAAAAGGAAGTGTTGCAGTGTAGACTGGGAACAGTGGAATTCCAACCGGAGCGGGCGCTGTGGCTGGGGAAAATTAACTGCTCCTTCTGGGTGAGGGAAATGTGAACAGGGGAGAGAAAAATCCAGGTGGTTGACGTAGATGAAACTCCAGTGAATGCATTTCCTGAGACACATCTAAAGGGGGGAGAAGCAGCTGAACCAGTTTTGAGACGAGAATATTTGCTGTAACATCCGACTGAGAATAAATTAAAATCATCCGAGGTTCCAGGTTGGGAAGCAGGATCATGGCAATGAGAGGTGGTGGTTTGATGAGAACCATGTTTGATGCATTCAAGAATAGTGACATTGTTTTCTCAGTAAGCTGTGAACCCGGAATGTAAGACACAGACTGAGGTTCTGGTTCCATGGTGCTGGGCTTAGGCTGGGTGAAACACTGGTGGAGGAAAGGTGTTTAGGACAGGGAGCATCTAGAGTCAAGAATCCCACTACAGGTAGCATCCAAAGGCAAGGCTCCAGAGGAAGCCAAGACCCTCTCTCTGAAGATACAAGGAGCCAGAGGCTAGGCAGAGAGAATGAGATGTCAGGACAGAGCCCCACATTCAGAATGGAGGCTGGAAGGCAGATCTGGAGAGGTGCCCGGGGCTTGGTAACCGAGACCTTTGCTCTGGGCCCTCTGCAGGTACAGACAAGAGCATGTGCTAGGAGGCTGAGATTCAGCACCAGCACAGGAGCCCAAGATAACTTCCACTTCCTGCAAAATCAGAGTTGTGTCACTTTCTCATCTTGGCCTTCATGCTCAGGTCAAAAACAGACCAGCTATTGGGTACCACTTTATAGAATTTGTGGCACCTGTACCAGTAGAAAATATGGTATGAGATAAAGAACTCTGACGTCAGACTTCTAGGGGTCAATCACCACTTTCTAGTTTGAGACTTTGGGCAAGCTATTTAACCTCTCTACACCTCAGTTTCTTCGCCTTCAAAATGGAATAATAATACTATCTCCCTTGTAGGGTATTATTGTGAGCATTAAAGGAGATAATGAACACATAACACCTGGCTGGTGGTAAATGCTCAATATGTGATGATTGATGATAATGGTGATAATATAGCAGCATCAGGCAATGTGTGCATGACATTACTGCATTCAACAACAGCTTCAAAGTGACATTTATCTGTTTGAATCCCTCAGTGGTCTGGTAGGAGCAGAGACTGCTAGAAGTACTGATGAGGGTCAAGAAGAGGAAGCCAGCTGGAGTTCTTGTAACTTAGCCATCTAGCTAGTGCAAATGAGCTATAGAATTATTATTCACAGCTCTAGCCATCCTATCCCATCCCTCCCTCCATGCTCTTGTGTCCCCAGGCTGGGAAAAATCTGTTATAGAATCATTCTCACGAACACGGGGATTTATCTATAGTTTCATGCATTGTATCCTTATCATCCACAGCTATACAGAGCCCCAAACTAGCTGTGGGTCTTATCATAATTAATCTTACTAATTAGGTTTTCTACTTCCTTTGTTTGCTGCTTCCCATTCCTTCAGAACTGATGCTAGGAATTTTATACTAGAAAGTTGCAGCTGCGTTCATATGCCATGAAGCTCCAATTACAGAAGAGACTTCCATAGCTCCATGAGTTCCGTAATCTAACTTCCATGCACATTAATCCTTCCTCTGTACTGTAGGTAACTCAAATTTTCTGCCCGTTCAAGTGTTCAGTGAATGCTTTCTTGTCTGATGTGGTGTGAGGACACTGGGGTGGGGTATTTTCTCATAGTACTCGATAGTTAGGACACATTTCCTAGAGAGTGTCAATTAATTGTATATTCATTTTCTATTGTTATTCTAAGAAATTTCCAAGTACTTAGAGGCTTAAAACAATGCAAATTTATCACTTCAGTTTCTGCAGGTCAAATTCTGGGCAAAGCAAGCGTCAGCTAGTTCTCTGCTGAGAGTCTCAACAAGACTGATACCAAGGTATCAGCAGGGCTTCTGGAAGGTCTGTATGTAAGTCCACTTTAAACTCATTCAGGTTGTTGGAAGAATGCAGTTTCATGTAGGACTGAAGACCCCATTTTCTTCAGGCTTGCCAAATGGGGGTCCATTCTCATCTTCGAGAAGCTACTTACATTCTTTGGCTCCTGGTCCCTTATCTCCATCTTCAAAGCCAGCACCGGTGAATCAAGTCAAACTTCAAATCTTTCCAACCTCCTCTTCCACCGCATCTCTCATTCAATTTCACAGCTCAAAAATTTCAATTTTGCCAGTTCTCAGTATATTCAAGGTCCAACAAAGAAACAAGACCAAAATAGGTGCATAAGTAGGTTTCAACTCCAATTCAATGCTAGTGGCCGTCACACATGCTGCGTAGAGAAGGATACTGAGTCTATAACAAAGTTGAACACGACCTGAGCTGTAATAATTGCTTAATGATGTCGTCTGTATGTACTTGTGTGGATCTAGAGGTGGTGGACGGAGAAAGTCTCAGCATGAATGTCATGTGAAGTGCAGCACCTAAAAGAGATCTCCATGTTTGTTCTCTGAGTTCTTTTCTAGTATTAGAACTCCTTAGAAAAGGAAGGCACGATAGGAAGATTGCTCCAGTGATGCTGGTCAACTCTCACTGTTCTCTCGTATCTACTGTTGGACTGTTTGCTTTGACACATTCTGTATCACTGTTTATCTATGGTGCTAGGATGCTGGTACAACCAGCTGAGCAAAGCTATATTTTGATGTCTTGACTGGAAATTTGATATTCTCAGGCCCCATTCTTGGAGTCACATCTGCATTGTAAACTCTTACCTTGATTTATCCCATTTTTCCACAGTTGTATGCTCTTTTCCAAAAGATCACTCCCTGGCTCCCGTTCTTTGAGTTCTCTGGGTCTTCAAATAAGTTGTTCAGTCATTTATAATGCTCTTCACTCACATTTCCATTTGTTACGACTCCTTTAAGAACCAATCTCAAATGTCATCTCTTTAGGAAAACTTGATACAAATCATAATAATAACAGTTAATATATCTTAGATAAAAACTAGGTACTATTCTACTAAGTCTATAAAGTGAATATTATTATATCCATGTTTAAGATGAAGAAACAGAGTCAAATGACTAGCTCACTTCCTAAAGTAAGTCCGGTTACTAAGAGCAAAGTCAGGTTGCAAACCCATCTGGGTTCAAATATGAGTCTCTTGTTCTTAATTTGTGTTCTGATGTTAAAATGCTCTATGTTTAATTTTTTTTAAGATTATTTATTTTGAGAGAGAGAGAGCACACAGGGTAGGAGCAGAGACAGAGGGAGGGAGACTTCTAAACAGGCTCTGCGCTGATACAGTGCAGAGCCCAATGCAGGGCTTGAACTCACAAACTGTGAGATCACAACCTGAGTTGGAATCAAGAGTCAGATGCATAACCACTGAGCCACCCAGGTGTCCTTGTGACTCCTTAGGTTTATTTATTTTTTATTTTTTTATTTTTTCAACGTTTATTTATTTTTGGGACAGAGAGAGACAGAGCATGAACAGGGGAGGGGCAGAGAGAGAGGGAGACACAGAATCGGAAACAGGCTCCAGGCTCTGAGCCATCAGCCCAGAGCCTGACGCGGGGCTCGAACTCACAGACCGCGAGATCTTGACCTGAGCTGAAGTCGGACGCTTAACCGACTGCGCCACCCAGGCGCCCCACTCCTTAGGTTTAAATTAAGTCTTTCCTTCATGACCCATCTCAAGATCACTGCCTGCACAGACTTTTCTTAATTTCCCCAAGTTTATCATGCCTAGATTTGAAATGTTCTCTTCTTTACTCCACTGCTGAGACCCTTGACATTTCTCTTCTTGTATTATCTTGTGTAATCTTCCTTTACTCTCTACATCTGGTGGGCTGCTTGTGACCTCCCTGAGGGCTGGGGCCAGGTCTTACTGTCTTATTTAAAGGACCCAGCATTCCGCCTAATAAATGTCTAATAAATAACTGAAGAATTGATGAGCACTCGTCTGAGTGGATTTTTAGAGAGCCTGACATAAGAAATTTTTCTGCTTATATTAGGAGAGTGTAAGGAAAGATGACTTAAGTTAGGCATGTGTTAGTTACCTTTAATCCCCCTAATTGAGGCTTTAGCTTAAAGTTAAATTCCAATATGATTAAAAGTGCAGTACTGATCTCACAAGCCATTCCGGCCGTACGTCAATGCGCACCCACTGGGAGTATCAACCTTCCGAAGGTTAAAGCTAATGTCTGAGGGAGGAGCACCACTAGTTAGTGGTGCCAGAAGGATTTAGGCCTTGGGGATCTGCACAAAACAACCCGCCCCTTTTTTCACACAGTGATGTTACCACTTGCTAATCAGTCAACAACTGGCCTCTGTGATAGAATTTCTCCTCTGGATTTGCACAGTTCATAAAGGCAGAACTGTCAGTGGACTTTTCCTTTACAAAACACCATCAATTTCCATGAAAGTGTTTATTTAGCTCTGGGGACAGGAAATGACTGCACTCCCAAACACGGTGAGATAGGGTGATGCTGCAATTTCCTGGTCATTATTTGAGGCAAGATTGAGAACACAGTATACCTCCATACATTAATTCAGAATGTTTTGATACTATCTATATACCTATAGTTCTCTCTCTCTCTCTCTCTCTCTCTCTCTCTCTCTCTCTCTCTATATATATATATATATATATATGTTTCTGTAATTCTTTTTATGTACGGATAGTAATTTATGAGATGTTCCCAAACACTGTCCAAATAAGAGAAGACTCGGCTGAAAGTGACTCCAACGTTGAAGAAATTGTGATCTCACACAGCCACATGGTCTGTACATAGGGGTCAGTTAATTCAGTGCTTTGGTAGAATCATCAAGGACCCACGTTGCTAACATCTCTTTGCTTTGCCATTCTCATCATGGTAGACTTTGTCCTCAGCTTCCCCACTCAGGATCTCAAAATGGGTGCTACAGCTCCCAGCTTCACATCATCATACCACCAGGCCAGAAAGGAAGAAGGGAAGGAGAGGGTAGTGTTGTACTGCTGTTAGTTGGAGAAGCGATTTGTCTGGTTAATTTCAATAAAGAATGAGACTCTGGCATGCTAACTAGTGCCCCCCGAGAGCCGTCGGCGTCCTCCAGGTTTTTAGCGGGCCTGGTGACATCCAGCCACCTGAGACTGAGCCATAGCAGGTTTGTGATGTTCTTAGCTGTCCAGGGTCACGCACTGCACTGCTTGGCTCAGCGTGTGCCTACCCTACCCCGGCAGGCACAGGTAAGCCACTGAATCCCATTTGTGATGGGGATCCCAAATTGACTAAAGGAATATAAAATACTATTAAAGTCTGTTTACTAGTTTTGAATATACCACAAGTAATACAAATTCAGTTATGTTTAGAAGGGAAGAAGTCTGGTTTAAAATGTTTACTTGAGGGCAAATCAATACTTCAGCCCACTAACGGAGAGTGTATTTATTTAGTCATGGCTCCAATGTATTAGAAAACACTAACTAGCCAAAAAACAGTTACTATATTTTCTAAAAATTTTAATTCTGGATAGAAGTTTTAACTCATAAGCAGGCTGTTTTGACAAGTACTTTTTAAGGTCTTAGTATTCATTGTAATAATATTTTGCTAGGTTAATTTATAAAAATAGATACACAATTTGCTTTAAGTTTATAATATATTAAAGTTGAATAAATGCTATGTCACTTTAAATAAATATTGTAATTTTATTTTATTTAAAAAAACATGTTTTGTAAAAATTATTTTTAAATGTTTATTTCTGAGAGAGAGGGAGCGTGAGCATGTGAGGGGCAGAAAGAGAGGGAGACACAAAATCCAAAGCAGGCTCCAGGCTCTGAGCTGTCAGCACAGAGCCTGATGCAGGACTCGAACCCGTGAGCCATGAGATCATGACCTGAGCCGAAGTCAGAGGCTTAACCGACTGAACCACCCAGGTGCCCCAAACCATGTTGTTTTTTAGCCGTGAATACTTTCTAGCAATCTGTAGCAAGAGTCTCTCAGTACTTATTAGCAAAGACAAACAATCACCATGATTGGAAGATTAATCAAGATTCCCCTACACCTCCAGGAGCAAAAGAGGATTTCTGTCTCCCCTAAAGTAAGTATCTGCTGCAGACCTACTAAATCCTGCTTCTCTGAACACAAAAGGAGGGAGTGTGTTGCTATATCTGCCATATATACATAATTCTTTTTTTTTTAAAGTAAACTCTACCCCCGGTGTGGGGCTTGAACTCACAACCTTGAGATCAAGAGTCATATGCTCTACTGACTGAGTCAGCCAGGCACCAGATACATCATTCATTTTTATCCCTCACAATGGCCTAGTATGGAAGGTCCATGTGATAGGCATTGATAACGCCCACCAACAAATGCAACTCTCCTCCGTTTAGCCACAGAGAGGCATGAAATTCCATGCATATTGAGACCAGGTCATGTGACTTATTTTGCACAAGCAAATTTAAGTGTATGTGACATTACTTCTGAGCAAAGAGCGTTTAATTACTACACTAATTGCTAGTGCTCTCTTAGTCTTCCTTGGCAACGTGTGGGAGCTGCTGTGGAACAGAGGCACAGTAACTGGAACCATCCCATGGAAGACAGCCACCTTGCACAGAATATGAGTCAGTGTGAGATAAACCTTCAGTGTTTTAGGCCACTGAGGTTGTGTGTTTTTTACAGCGTATCAGCTTAATTCGACTGCTAGAACTAGTCAACTGGAGTTGTGCCCATATTTTTTCCTGAGGGTGCTAACCAGAAAAATTATGTAACTTACTCAGTTCTACCATCTAATTCATCCCTACTTCAACTTAGACCTTCTTACCTTTCTTTTCAGTAGCTGGAGTAAAAGTAATCCTATTCATTTAAGGGGGAAGTGGCATGTAAATAGCGTGCTCTGAAGACATCAGATTCCATAAGCATTTATGAAACACCCTGTTATGCTGCAAGGACATATGTCTCCTCCATATACATTGTTACATTTTGACCTCACAAGAAAAATCTGTGGAGCTGGAAATATTGATATAACCATTGCACAGAAGAAGGCTCTAATGCAGGGGTGGCTAAATAAATTCTTCAAGACCACCCACTAGTAAACGGTAGAAATGAAACACAAATCCAGCTTGTTTGGTTCTAATTCAATATACTTTTCACAATGCTATTCTATGGGCTTAGAAAATAAGTTCAAAGAAGAGGGGTGCGTGGGTGGCTCAGTTGGTTAAGCATCCAACTCTTGATTTCAACTCATGTCATGAGATGGAGCCCCATGTTAGGGTTTAAGATTCTCTCTTTCCCTCTCCCTCTGCCCCTCCCACACTCATGCTCTCTCTCTCTCTCTCTCTTTCAAATAAATAAATAAACAAATACATACATACATACATACATAAAAGAAAATCAATTCAAAGATGGAAACTAGGGCCAAGTAATATAATACTTCAAAAGAGTATTTAAAAGACATGATGGGTAAGAGTAAGTCATATTAAAGAGTTTAGACAAATATGTTCAAAGCCAGAATACAGGTACTAGTGGTACTTGAGATAATTTTGTCTGTCATCCAATAAGGTGTTCACTAGTATTGAACTGGACCTCTGCTTCATCTCACTAAGTATAACTAAAGTCCCTGGACATTATATAAAAACAGACACAAGAAGATTCTGAGAGGTAGAGATAAGATGAAGTAATTTGATATCGTTCCAAGGAAAGATGTAATGGTGAGTTCCCTCGGTCTTCTCTTTGCCTCATGTATCCTACACTTGGAACCAAAGAAGCTGGTATTACAGACGATGCTTGGTTCCCCCCAAAATCATATGTTGAAATCCTAACTCCCAATGTGATCCTAACTCCCAGTGTGATGTGTAAGGTCTTTGGGAGATGACAAGGTTGTCAGAGTGGAACCCCATGAATGGCATTAGGGCCTTTATAAAAGAGACCTCAGAGAGATCCCCCACCCCTTCCACCAGGTCAGGACGTAGTGAGAAGGTAGCCATCTATGAACTAGAAAGGGGACTCTCATGAGACACCTTATCTGCTAGTACTTCGATCTTGGGTTTCCCAGCCTTTGGAATGGTGAGCAGTGAGTTTATGCTATTTATAAGCCACCCAGTCTATGGTAGTCTTTCATGATATCCTGACCAGACGAAGACAACTGTAACCTGGGAATGCTGATGGATAAGGACACAAAAAGATCTCCCTGAAGGGCTTGTTCTCTTTAGTCGAAGAACCAGGAGAGAGGCAGATGAGCAGGACAGAAAACACTTTTAGATAATAACCAAACACCACAGCCAAACACCACAGAAAAATATCTCAGGTTCTTCCTCCACCCACGCCAGCAAAGACAAAATCAAGAATCTAAATCTAGATCTAAATTTACCCTTGTGAGGCTCTAATGAGGCACCCCAACACCTCCCCCTGTGTGGTAGTAGAGATGTTGAGTAGACAGTGTCAGTGGCTGCTGGGGAACCTGATCTTTCTTCACCCTCATCCATAATAATTATGTATCCCTCCTCTTAGCCATCAAGATGGTGTCAAGTGAAGCCTAGTCACTATCACCCAGTGTTAGTGAGGCACCCACCACTGTGGTGTCAGTGCGGCCCATGTGGGTATCTAGAACTAACACCCTAGTAATAAGGAATCCTCCTTTTTGTGTGTGAGGCAGAGTAAGGACTCTGGATTTCTGTCTCCACCATGAAGGAACAATATGGCATCCTCTCTACCTTCGGTAGTTGGGGCAATATCATGAAATGCCGGGTAAAACAAAGTTTGAAGAGATCCAGAGTCTCATAATTTAAACATTTCTGGAATTCAGTAAAATTACCTAGCACCTGAAGAACCAGGAGGATCTCAAGCCAAATGAGAAGACAATTAGTGGATGCCAATTTAGAGATGACACAGATGTTAGAACTATGTGACAAAGATTTGAAAGCAGCCATCACAGTGCTTGAACAAGCAATTATAAATATGCTTGAGACAAATTTTCAAAATTAAAATCTCAGCAAAGGAATACATTAAATAAAGAAAAACCAAAGGGAAATATTAGAACTAAAATAAACAATATAAACCCAAATAAAAATATCGGTGGATGGGATCCACAGTAAAATAGAGAGGACAGAGGAAAAGAACTGGGGAGCTAAATGATAGAACAATAGAAATCACCCAATCCGAACAACAGGGAGAAAACAGAGTGAGAAGAAAATGAACAGAGCCTCAGGGACCCCTGGGACTACCAAAAAAAAAAAAATACAAAAAAAAAAAAAAAAAGAAAAAGAAAAAGAAAAAGAAAAAAGATACAGCATTTGTGTCACTGGAGTCTCACACGGAAAGACCATAAGAACACAGCTGAAAAAGTACTCAAAGAAATAATGGCTGAAAGTTTCTCACATTTGGCATGAGATACACCTACAGACTTGAGAAACAAGCTCTAAATGGGGTGGGAGTGGGGATCCCAAGGAAATCTATTCTCAAACACATAATGAAACCTCTTAAAACTGAACACACAAAAAAAATTGTGAAGGCAGACAGAGAAAAGCAATGCCTTTCTTTAGGGGAAAAATCATTACAATGACAGTCCATTTCTCATCAGGAAACACAAAGGTTAGGAAAAAGTGGCAGCACCATATTTATCCAAATGCTGAAGAATCCTAGATTCAGTGAAAATACCCTTCAGAAATGAAGTGGAAATCAAGACACCCTCAGATGAATGAGAACTAAGAGATGTTGTTACCAATGGACCTGTCCAAAGAGAATGATGAAGGGAAGGCATCTAAACAGAAAGAAAACCATGAAAAAGACACGTTGAAAGGAAGAAGGAACACAGTAAGCAGAAACATGTGTGAATACAATAGGCTTTTTTTTCCTTCTGAATTTCTAAATTACGTTTTCTGAATTATGCCATTTGAAGCAAACATTGTAACACTGATGTGGCTCTGAATGTTTATAGAGGAAATATTTATGAAAACTATTTTACTAATGGGAGGAAAGTAAAGCGTGGTAAGATTTCTATACAGCAGGTGAAATGAGGACTGAAATAGACTGTGATCAATTGTATGTGATGTGATGTAAAACGTAACACCCAGAGCAACCACGGAAAAGTTACGGTATTTTGAGTGTAAAATACGCACTCACAAGCATTAAAGACAAATCAAAATGAAATTCTAGAAAATATGCAAGTGACCTACAGAAAGACAGGGTAAGAGAAAACAGGGACAAAAAAAACCCCAGAGGGAACAAACTCAAAATAAAGGTGGCACTGAATTACATAGTGAGAAAAAAAACCTTCCCTTTTCTTTTAAAAAAAATTTTTTTAATGTTTATTTTTGAGACAGAGAGAGACAGAGCATGAATGGGGGAGGGGCAGAGAGAGAGGGAGACACAGAATCAGAAGCAGGCTCCAGGCTCTGAGCCATCAGGCCAGAGCCCGACGCGGGGCTCGAACTCACCGACTGCGAGATGGTTACCTGAGCTGAAGTCAGACGCTCAACCGACTGAGCCACCCAGGGGCCCCAAACCTTCCCTTTTCAATTCCTCTCAAACTTCTGATCAAATCAGGCAGAAGGGCCAGTTGGATGACAGGAGTCTTTAGCACTTCTCTGATATTGCTAACCTTTCCTTTTCTAACCTAGAGAGAGCAGGTCTCAGATTTGGAGACGTGACTGATCACAGTATTTGGTGGTAGTATTTGGCCATAACTGTATAACACTGCGTTTCACTGCATTTATTTGTAAGGTAACCTTCCTTATTGCAAAAGATAGAAGTTTCTATACAAGAGTCTCATAAAAGATTTCTTTTTCAATAATTAGGGAGACGTGCTAGATTAACCTGTTGAAAAATAATAAATACATAATAGTCATATATTCAAAAAGAGCAAATATCAGAAAGATGGTATTCAAATGACCGAAGTTTGTGAACTCATTTTGGTAAAGTGGCAAAGCCATTTATTATCATATATACAGTAACCAAACATTTCTGTACTAAGTATTCATTATTCTGTACTAAATATTCATTATTCTGCACTAAATATTCATATTTGTATATATATGTGTGTGTACCTATATATGTGTGTATACACACTTGAATTCATCTTTATTTATTTTTATCAAAGTATAGTTGACATGCTGTTTACATATTTTTAAGCCTATTATAATGTGAACTCCTTTAAATCAGAAAAGATATCAATTTTGTTTTCTTAGCACTTAGTCTTATATTTGCCGCATAATGTTCTCAGTAAATGTCTGAGTTAGTATCTAACTGAATAGCTACAAAGGGAAGCATAGAAAAGTACGAGTGAACTCCACGCCTTTGCTATGCTTCGCCTCTGGCGGGCCAGGAGTATAAATGTTGTAAATAGAATACATGCTTGAGTTTTTTCTAAGCGTGGGTTTATGTATGCATTGGGCCAGTGGATCTACAGCTAAGAAGATGAAAATGGGTGGTATCATGGCACTTCGCCAGCACCAACGAGAACAAAAATGTGAGTGCTTCCTGATATTTCAAATCCAGTTTTTATTAAACTACATTTGGTTTTCAGAAAGATTAAATATTTAGCATAGACATATGTCCATTTATATTATAATTTTAATCAGGCACTATATGCCAGGATCTTATTAATTTTTAAATTTTGGGGGTTTTAAGCATGGGGCCCATTCTTGAAGAAGATGGCTATATTTAATGAAAATTATTATTAGCTAGGTTGATGAAAAATAAATTCTGCACGTATGTGTGTGTTTCTGTATATATCTGTGTGAATGTATTGTGTATTTAAAACTTTAAAACTCTTGTTTTAATCATGTCCTTTCTACTTACCTAATGAACTTAAAAAGTGGAGAAAAATCTCTCAAAAGCTAACCTCTCATTATTTCTGGAGATAGCATATTTTCTCTTATAATAGAAAATGATCTGAGGATATGAACAGTCCCTTTTCACAAAGGAAAAAAATCACTCTGTGTGTGTGTGTTAGTGCACATGTGCACGTGCACGAGTGTGTGTATATAACAGCCAAGTTGCATTTATGGCTTAGAGTGTATGGCAATCCTTTCTTACTTAGGCAAGTTTGTTAACACTCTCAGATGCAAACAATATTAGAGATGAAAGACTAAATTTTCCAGATGTGGCCTGAACAGATTTGCACTGGAAATAGGTAAGTATCTTAAAAGTTAGCATATTATCGTGCTGTACAAAATTGCTATTAAGTGTGTGAAACCAGCTGTTTTTCAAAACCTCCTGTTTGAAATAACCTTGGCAGTATTACATACTTAGCAAACTCCTTTTCATACATAAATACAAAGGTAGATTTTGATCTGTTCTTGTGCAAACTATCACAGATTTGGAATATGGTCTCTCTTACTGAAATTTATGGTATTGCTCTAAGATTTTGTGATGCGTCAGGGAAACAAAATGAGTAATTTACTTCTGAAGAATAAGGGTTCTTTCTCTGAAGACTAAAGTAAGAAGTTAACAACTTTTACATTTTACTCATTTGAACATATAAAGAACAATTCCAATTAATTTTTAAGGAGTGAAAATTTGTGATATACTATAGATGTCATGGAGAAAACATTACACGATGTCTTGCATAGCATATTCTGACAATTTCTTATTCCCCTACTTCTAGGAACAATGGCTTGTTTCATGTTTTACTCTAATGACCATTTCAGAAGAATGAAAGACCGTATTTGTGGGAAATGACATTTCAAAACTGGGAAAAAGGGAAGAGCATATTCATGAGGAAAGAATGATTCATTTTAGAAGATAATTCTTTCTGATGCACAATAAATTAGAGTTAAATATATAGTTTATTTCTGCATTCAGTAAATAATTATTGAGAGCCTATTATGTGCATAGCTCTGGTTTATCAACGTTATTTTGGTGAGCAACACAGAAAAAATTCTCCTCTATACAGGACTTCTTTATGGAGAGAAGTCCAATTATAAGCAGGGGGAACCATAAGGTCATGTAAGGTAATAACTATAAGGTAATAAGGTAAGTCATGAGAAGTACTATCAAGAAGAGAAAAGAGGGTGATGTAATAGCAAGTGATTAGTCGAGAGAGAGGACGTTATATTTATACTAGAAGTCAAGGAAGGTACTATGGTCTGACTGTAGGAATTTAGATAATACTTGGTACTTTAAGGGTACTGCAGTGCTCGCTTCGGCAGCACATATACTAAAAAAAGGGTACTGCATATCACAACACACACCCACACCCACAAATGCACACACACAAATCTGTTTAAAAAATGCACACAAATACTTGGGTGCATTTGTCACCTCACATCCATTAGTGCAAGCACAATGTTGGCTTTGACCTTAAACACCCATCTTTGGGACTAGTGTCATTCAGGTCCCTGGAAAAGGCTTCAACTCTCTTTGCCTTATGTTCTCTAAAAACTACAGTGGAGCTTTGGCATTGTCCACCATTGATGTTGAAGTGGACACTGTTTTGGAGTCTATAGAAGATTTGAGCGACTGACTTACTGAGGTAAGCAAAAAATACAAATTCTGCTCAGTTTAAATTTTTTTAACATTTATTTATTTTTGAGAGACAGAGAGAGGCAGAGTATGAGCAGGGGAGGGGCAGAGAGAGAGGGAGACACAGAATTTGAAGCAGGCTGCAGCCTACGAGCTGTCAGCACAGAGCCCAATGTGGGGCCCAAACCCACGAACTGTGAGATCATGACCTGAGCCAAAGTTGGATGCTCAACTGACTGAGCCACCCAGGCACCCCAAATTCTGCTCAGTTTAATGTGTAGATTATTTCATAGAAGGAATCATTTCTTAGTACAACACCCGGTCTATTTTCTTGCTATTTGTTTTTTAACTTTTGTTTCTGGATATTGCACATCAGGGTAGTATTTGCCATATATGCATATACACATGCATCCATCTTCACCTGTATCAGTATGTCTGTATCACCTATATATGTATACCTATGTGTAGAAGGTCTAATGTAATATGTATATGTCATACCAATTTTTGAATTGAGATATATTCTATAAACTCTAGAATTGAAAAAGTTGTAATTTTATTATTTACTACTTATTTAAGTATATGAATTTAGTATTTAGTTAAAACAAATTTTTTAAATAAAAAATGTTTATATGAATATATTAAGATGTTATATATTTTTAATTTTAAATTGATAGCCGTAAGTTATTATTTGCCTTTTGTCTTTCTAAATTTAAAAATCTTAGTTAAAAATTAACTATTCAAAAACATGGCAAATAATATTACTGATATTTATATTTAAATGTTTACAACATTGACAAAAGCATATTCCAATATCATGTATTTTAAGTATGTTCAAAAATGGTATACTTCTACACTATTATGTTAACAAACTCGACTTTAAATAAATTACGTACTCTAAACAAAATCAATTAAATATTAATTTTGATCCTTTTAATCATTATTGTGAATTTGTTCCAAATGGTACAAACACACTGAGTACAACAATACAATGAATTGTATTGCTGAAATGAAGGCAAGGAAATTAAATTCATGGAATCATTATATGTTTATAAAATATGCATGTCTTTATTCTATTACCAATCTAAACATCACCAGCCCTTCAACCAGAACACTGAGACACGCAACAGTAATTACATTAAATTCAATTATCTGATACTTTGCCCACCTGCAATCACATAAACCCTATTGCTCTACATAAGGACATATTTGGAGGATTTAACAAAACACAACGTACTCTTGTTAGCTTGTTAGCTGGTGATTTAGACATGAGGTCTGTGAGTTACCCTAAGCCCAACAAATGTTGGGGTAGACCTGCCTGTAAGGCAGTATGTCAGCTATGCACAGCTCTGAGCCCAACGAGAGAAAGATGCTTGGTGTGTAAGAAAAACAGCAGAAAACGGTGTGACTAATGCCCGGATTGCCGCGGAGAATAGAGAAGAGATGAGACGGGAAGCAGTGATCCAGAGCAGATACGGTAGTGGTTGGCACTAGACTGGTAACCACGTAAGTGGAGGAAGATGGAATTCGCCCGCACTTTGGAAACATTGTTGACAGGACTGCCAAAAGATCCCATACAAGATATGAATAAAAGAATCAAGATGATTCTAAAGTTGTGTTTCTTGACAGCAAATAGAAGATAAACTCAGGTAATGCACCCATTTGCCAATATGCAATCAATAATTACTCCGAAGATTGTATTACTATAAATACGTGGAAGGGTGGATGGTCAGCAATGGAAAAGTGATAACGGTAACAAAAACAATGATGCCTAATGTCTGAATATTCCATTGTACTTATAAAGGATTCACTACATTGTCTCATTTGATGCCCATCACAATTCTCTGGGGCTACTTATTTTCTAAATGTTACAGATAAAATTATTGAAAAGATATATTGCTTAAGTGCCTTATCCAAGATTCCGAAGGTTCAGATCTAAGGAAGGAGTGGGGAAAAAGAAATACCTAGAGTAGATTCCTGTCTCAGAATTTCCTACTAATGCTGACTTGAGAATTGTGTTCCATACTTCTGACTTCAAGTACTACTCTTTCTACTATACCACAGGCCGCATTACATACAGTGCATGAGGAGTTGACTATCTTAGGCTTTCAGTTCTAAATGTCTAATGGTTTGTGTGCTTTAACTTGGATCCTAAAGGCAGCACTAAAAACCTGTCTATAGAAATTGCAGACACTGACTTTTCTCCCTACCTATAGTGAGGAGGTTTCTGCATTCACCTTAACTTTATAGCACCATGAGCATTCTATCACTCATTCACTTTATCTGCAAACCACATTATGGACTTCTATAAGTAACCTTTAAAAACATTTTTTTTAAGTTTGGTTCTTAAAAATATTAGAGCCTTCAATGATTAGCTTAAGCAGTACTAGCCTTGCTGCCCACAGTTCCCTGATGTTGCATCCCTGTCTTCAAATGAGGCTCAGTAGATATAATAACAGGTGACTGTGTTCCTTTATATTTCATGAAGATCAAGTTTTAATGAATCATCAGTTTTGCAGTATAGGCAACTGGGTCCACTTTTCAAAAGGTCACCAGAGTGCTGTCATTCTTTGTACAGGTATTTAATCTCTAAGTAACTGATGCTGTATTTAAATATGTACAGTATTTGACATTAGGTTTTGTACTAATAAATGTTGGAGGGCTAACCACTGGCAAAATCTGATCAGGTAATGGCTAAAGTAGAAATTTGTAATAGTACTAAGTGTATCAACTAAACCTTAAAGGACAAGTATTGACTGCACATAGACAAAATGGAGTGCAACTTTATTTCTATTCATGTTTATATTTTCAGAAATGAGGGGCGCCTGGGTGGCGCAGTCGGTTAAGCGTCCGACTTCAGCCAGGTCACGATCTCGCGGTCCGTGGGTTCGAGCCCTGCGTCAGGCTCTGGGCTGATGGCTCGGAGCCTGGAGCCTGTTTCCGATTCTGTGTCTCCCTCTCTCTCTGCCCCTCCCCCGTTCATGCTCTGTCTCTCTCTGTCCCAAAAATAAATAAAAACGTTGAAAAAAAATAAAAAAAAATAAATAAATATATTTTCAGAAATGATAGCTTACATGATATTTTAGGAAAGTCTGAACCTGTCATCTTGATGTGAAATACAAAATTTGTACTATATAAATGTACTATAACTTAAAAACAATGTAGCTATTTGAAAATATCGCTGATTTAGGGTAGCTCTCTCTTTAAACCAAAAAATTTGACTATAGAAGGATAAGTCACATTAATTTATAAATTATAAATTTATAAATTTATAACATTTATAGATTATAAAGTTGCTAACTCTTATCTCATTATTAATGTTGATCTTTACCAATAATATTCTACCATAAACACTGACTCTCTTTTGGTGATGCTCTTGCCATTAAACAGAGCTTCTTAATCTTTTTCGGTGTTTGTAGATCATTCTGAATGGAATAAAATTTATGGACACTCTTAGAAAAAGCCATGTGTATCGCAGTAAATGAATTTTGCACAGGGTTCACAGAAATTCTTCCCTTAGAGAAGAATCCTCATTCTATTTAATGACCTCCATTGGTGACTTAAGAATGTTTTCTTCTTTATTTCAAATAGAAACTTTTATTACTTATTACTGTTCAGATATTACTATCTGCAAGGTTTTGGGGCATTTTGTTTGTTTGCTTTTTTTAAAAAAATTTTTAATGTTTAATTAATTAATTTATTTTTGAGAAAGAGAGAGAGAGCGCGCAAGTGGGAGAGAGGGGCGGAGAGAGACAGAGGGAGATAAGAGAATCCAAAGCTGACTCTAGGCTCTGGGCTGTCAGCACAGAGCCTGAAGGAACTAGAACTCACGGACTTTGAGATCATGACTTGAATTGAAGGCAGACACTTAACTGAATGAGCCACCCAGGTGCCCCAAGTTGTTGTTGTTTTTTAACATACCAAGTCATAGTATATCATGAAAGGAAGTAAGAAATTGTACTTTAATGCCAGTCACCAAATTTTCTACTACAATACTCCAAGCTGACTCTTAAGATTATAAGTGTGTATATAATCTAAATAAATGAGTTAGTTGCTGATGTATAAGAATACACTGGGGGGTGCCTAAGTGGCTCATTTGGTTACACTTCTGACTCTCAGTTTCAGATGAGGTCAAGATCACAGTTTGTGAGTTCAAGTCCTGAATCGGGCTCTATGCTGACAGTGTGAAGCCTGCTTGGGATTCTCTCTCTCCCTCTATCTCTGCCTCTCCCCCCACCCCTTAACATAACATAACATAACATAACATAACATAACATAACATAACATA
>NW_024412417.1:30585272-30628157 GCF_014898765.1 Herpailurus yagouaroundi | reverse complement strand
TAACATAACATAACATAACATAACATAACATAACATAACATAACATAACATAACATAACATAACGTAAATAAACTTGGCCTTGGTGCTGCTTTGGGAATATGCTTTTCTTCTTTTTCATCGAGGTACATGTTACCTACAGTTAAATTCATAAATATTAGGTCTACAAATTAGTTTGACAAATATGATCATCGGTTTAATTAATTCACCAATCAAGATTTCCTTTAGCTCATGATATTCTTTTTGTCCTTTTCTATTCAATCCTGAAATCCTGTGGGCAACTATTGTTCTTATGTCTCTAAATGAAATAAAATACAGTAAATTTTTTGGACTGGCTACTTTCATTCAACATAAAGGGTTCGAGGTTCATATATGTTATGAAGTTCACCAGTAGTTCATTTTACATTGCGGAGTGATACTTTAGTTTATGATAATCTTCCGGTTGGTTCATCCTTTCTCCTAATAATGGACATACCAGCACATATTTCATTTCTCAAGGGTGGAATTATTGGGTCATAGGATTACTGTAATGAACTGTCAAAAAAGTTTTGCAAATGACTGTACACTTTAACCTCTGCACTCATTTCTTCATGTCCTCACTGAAGTTCGATATTATCAGGGCTGTTGAGTTAGCTATTCTGCTTATTGTAGAATACTTTATCATTGTTGTTTTACTATGCATTTTCTAGATTATTAACAATGTTGAGTACCTTTTTGTACTTAGGGGTCATCCATACATACTCTTTTGATAAGTCATTCTTTCAACTTTTGCACATTTTGTTTTAAACTTAGACGTCATTCCTTCTACTGTTGATTTGTGAGTTCTTTGCATATTTTGAATATAATCCTTTGTCAGATATTTGCCTCGTATTTGTGCCTTTTGTGAGTCAATGGTATGTTTTCTTACTTTGTTAAGAGTGCTTTGGGGGGCACCTGGGTGGCTCAGTTGGTTAAGCATCCGACTCTAGATTTTGGCTCAGGTCATGATCTCACGGTTTGTGAGATCAAGCCGTGTGTTAGGCTCCTTGCTGATAGCACAGAGCCTGCTTGGGATTCTCTCTCTCCCTCTCTCTATGACTCTCCTCTGCTCATGAGCATGCTCTCTCTCTCTCAAAATAAATAAACTAAAAAAAGTGTTTTGGATGAGTGACAGTTTTTAATTTTGAAGAATTCCAATTTATCATTTTATTTTATGCTATGTGCCTTCTGTGTCCTATCAATATTTGCCTACCCTAGTCTTGCAAACATTTTGTCCCTGTTTTTTATTGTTGTTAGAAATTTTACAGCTTTTGTTTCTACATTTTAGTCTAGCATCTATTTCAAGTTAATTTTTATATATTTTGCATAGTGAGGATTGGGATATCTTATTTTTCCATATGGGTATACCTGTATACTTTTACAAAGATAAATTAACTATATATGTTCAGGTCTATTTCTAAACTGTTTTGTTTCATTAAGATAAAATTCCACACTGTCTTGATACTGTAGTTTCATATGAGTTTTTGAAATCTGGTAGTATAAGATCTCCAACTTGATTCTTTTCTTTCCTTCCTTCCTTCCTTCCTTCCTTCCTTCCTTCCTTCCTTCCTTCTCTTTCTCTTTCTTTCTTTCTTTCTTTCTTTCTTTCTTTCTTTCTTTCTTCCTTTCTTTCTGTTATTCTAGAGCCTATCTTTTCCATATAAATTTTGTGATCAGCTTGTCAATTGCTGCAAAAATTTCATGGGATTTTGACTGGTACTGAACTGAATCTGGGAAGATCAATTTGAGAAGAAATGACCTCTTCATAATATTTAGTCTCACAATTCACAAGCATGGTGTATGTCTTCATTTATTTAGGTCTTTGTAAATTTCTCTCAACATTTTTTATAGTTTCCAGGGTACTTCTCTTGCATAAATCCTTGAAATTTTATCTCTAAATATTTTATACTTTCTGATGCAATTGTGAATGACATTTTAAAAATTTGTTTCCAATTGGCCACTGCTTATATAGACACACATTTGACTTTTTGGTATATTTACCTTGAAATCTATGATATTGATAATTTTGCCTATTGTTAGCTTTTTTTGTATATATCAAAGAATTTTCTTCACACAAAGATCATTTCATTTGTGAACAAAGGCAGTTGTAATTCTGTCTTTCCAGTCCCTGTGCCTTTTATTTCTTTTCTTGCCTTATTATACTGGCTAGGACCTATAGTATAGTTGAATAGAAGTAGTGCAAATAGGCACCTTCCCCCCTGCCCCCTCAATCTTGTAGGGAAAAACACTCCATCTCTTCCCTGTTAAGTACGACGTTATGATTTTTTTGATAGATCCTCTTTATAAAATTGATAAAGTTTGCTTTTATTGATCTTTGCTCAGATATTTTATAACGGGTAGAGGAAGAGCTTTTAAAGTGCTTTTCCTTGGAAAACATCCAGATGGCCAACTGACACATAAAAAAATGCTCAACATCACTCATCATCAGGGAAATACAAATCAAAACCACAATGAGATACCACCTTACATCTGTCAGAATGGCTAACATTAACAACTCAGGCAACAACAGATGTTGGTGAGGATGCGGAAAAAGAGGATCGTAAGGAACGTAAGGGAAGGGAAACAAAAATAATATAAAAACAGGGAGGGGGACAAAACAGAAGAGACTCATAAATATGGAGAACAAACTGAGGGTTACGGGAGGGGTTGCGGGGGCGGGAAGTGCTAAATGGGTAAGGGGCATTAAGGAATCTACTCCTGAAATCATTGTTTCACTATATGCTAACTAATATGGATGTAAATTTTAAAAAATAAAAAATAAAATTAAAAAAAAAAGTGCTTTTCCTTGGGGTGCCTGGGTGGCTCAATCACCTAAGCGTTGGCTTCAGTTCAGGTCATGATCTCACAGTTCATGAGTTGGAGCATCCCATTGGGCTCTCTGCTGTTAGTGCAGAGCCCACTTTGGATCCTGTCTCTCACTCTCTGCCCCTCCCCCACTGATGTGCGTGTGCATGCACACACGCTCTCTCTCTCTCAAAAATAAATAAACATTTAAAAAGATGTTTTTCCTTCAGCCATTGAGATGGTCATCTGATATCTTTGTGGGTTTTTTTTCCTCTGTTATTTGGTAGATGCATTAATCGAAATTGGAATATTTAACAAATTTTGCATCACTGGAGTAATTCTGGTGTCATTGTGATATACTATGTTTTAAAGTTATTGCTGCATGTTATATTTTCAAATATTTAGTTAAAAACATTTTCATCTGTGTTCACAAGAGATATTGGTCTTTGTTCTCCTTGCTTGTAATATGCTTGTCAGATTGGGTATCCAAATTTTTCTGGACTCTTAAAATTAGTTCAGAAATGTTCTCTAATGCTCTATTTTCTGAAATAACTTATCTAGAATTGATGTTAATCTTCCTTAGGTGTTTGATATAAAAACCAGTGAAACTCCCTGGGACCAAAGTTTTCCTTGGGGAGGAGGTTTTATATAAAAATTCTGTTTAAAAAAATCAAATATAGGACTATTTGGATTTCTGATTATTGAGTCAGTTTTGATAAGTTGCATTTTTCAAAGAATTTATTTCATCTAAGCTGTCAAATGTATCACCATAAAGCTTCCTACAAAACTCTCTTATCTTTTAATATCTATAGGATCTGTGGTGATGTCTCCCCTTTCATTGCCAACAAAAGAGTGTGTTTCTTCTCAATGTTTTCTAATGTCATATTTATTAGGATTTAAAAATTTTTGTTAATATTTTCAAAAAAGTAACTCTTACCTTTCAAAATTTTCTCTATTATTTTTTACTTTCTATTTTATAAAGTTCTGCTTTTAAAAATCATATTTCTCTCTATTATTTAGTTTGTATAATCCTACTGATGTGTCTTTAAATTCAATGGGCTTTTCTTCTACAGTGTCCAATCTGCTATATGCTCATCCAGTGAATTATTCATTACTGACATTCTGCATTTTTTCACTAGATTGTTTTTTATACAATCCTCTTATTTTTCCAACTACATCACAGCTGAATCTAGAATACATTACATGCTTTGTCCAAAAGAGCTAATAGATAGCTCACATTTATTTAAACCAGAGGTAGAAATTCTGCCTGATCTCAACAATGTATATTAGATATAAAACAAACCATAGCTCTCTTCTACTATCATATCTTATATTCTGCTAAGCAAAGAGGTTGAGTGAATAACATTTTACCATATTCATGTACTTTTAGTGTTGAACATACACCAAAATACACTAAAAAGTGAAAAGCTGAATCAATTTTTTAAAAAATAATCCAAATGAAATGAAAGGATCATGCAAGGTGTTAAAATGTCCTTAGGCAGTATTTTTTTTTTTTTTTACAAACATCTGTTTCCAATATGAGACATAGTTTAGGAAATCAGTCACATTAGAACTAAGAACATTTTTTAAAGCTTTTTGTTAAAAATTCATATGTGACCCAAACACATTAACAAACACTGCAAGCCAGTCAGACCTCAACATAAAGGGTGAGTATTCTCTAAGTAGGAGATGATTGCTTTTTGATGTTTTTAGATTTAGATTTTAGATTTTAACTTTAGATGAATAATGAAATAAAAATCTATTCAGCCTGTACTTCGTGAGTGTATCTCAAACTTTAATCCTTTTAAGAGCCATTGAGAGAAATTAATCATATAGTTTCCTAGGCATGATTGAGTGGTTCTAGAGTGACCTCCAGGAACGTTCACTTTTAATTAGACTTCCAGGTTGTGTCTTCAACCACATGTCCTCAAACCATTGAGTAGGAGACAATTAATACTAGATCCCATTTCATAGTTAGAAAAGTCCCATGAGATCAGCAATACCATCTTGAATTTAAAATAGGCCAAACTGATGTAAAGGTCATTAAAAGGTAAAAAAAAAAAAAAAAAGATGTGAGCCCAATATTTTTTTAAGTTTATTTATTTATTTATTTTGAGAGAGAGAGAGAGCAAGCAAGCATGAACAGGGGAGGGCCAGGGAGAGAGGGAGAGAGAATCCCAAGCAGGGATCAGTGAAGGACTTGAATTCACACTCACAAACCATGAGCTCATGACGTGAGCCAAAATCAAGAGTCAGATGCTTAACCAACTGAGCCACTTAGGCACCTGAACCCAAGTCTTTTTTGTCTCTTATGACGATGGTCTTTTAGTGAAACACATACCTTGTTTTCTAGCCAAGTATAGAGTGTAGCTACACCTTCTTAATTTACCAAAAGGCTTAACCCTCAAATCAATGCAGTCATCTTACAAACTCTTATTTCCTTAAAATGCAATATTAAGAGTCCTTTAAGTCAACCTTGATAATTCTTTCTCCCTTAGTGCCTTCAACCTCTTTCATTATCAAGAGGAAATTTTGACTTTATATCTTAAATATGCCTTGAGTCCCTGCACTTGTTTCTATATGCAACACCATTATCCTGTTGCAAACTATGATCCTTTCTCTGAACAGTACTTCACTGACATCCACTCATGTGTATTTTCAGTCTATTGTCCACATTGTAGCTGAAGTGATCATTTCAAAATGCCCATCTGATCATGTTTAAAATATTTCAATGGTTTCCCATTATTTGGGGAATAAAGAACATGTCTTAATATGGCCAACATAACCCTACATAATTTGTTATTTACTTTTTCTCTAGCCTCATCTGTACCAGGATTTCTCTCTCTCTCCACTATAGACACTTTGGACTTTTATAGTTCTAAAATATGCCATATTCCCTTCCACCACAGGGCCTTTGCACATGCTGTTACCACAAGCTGAAATGCTCATTGCCTCATCTTTATCTAATAATCTTTCATTTTGAAGGTGTGAACTCAGTTATTACCTCCTCTTGGAGATCTGGTGGATCTCCCTGGATAAGTCAAATTACCCAATTATAAGTTTACAACTCACTATGTACCTATTATTAATGTTTTCATTATTTATTTATATCTGTTATTATAAGTAGGTTGTAGACTTAATAAAAGCAGACAAAACTTAATTTTGCTCCCTATTTTCAACACTTATCCCAGTGCTAGAACACATGAGGAACTCAAATATTTTATGAATGATCACATCATTTAATTAATTAGCTTAACAGTGAGCTTCTCGGCAACAAAGACAATGTAATTAAAGAAATATGGATTTGAGGGTCACCTAGGTGTCTCAGTTAAGCGTCTGACTTCAGTTCACATCATGATCTCATGGTCTGGGAGTTCCAGCCCCACACCAGGCTCTGTGCTGACAGCTCGGAGCCTGGAGACTGCTTCAGATTCTGTGCCTCCCTCTCTCTCTGCCCCTCCCCCACTCATGCTCTGTCTCTCTCTGTCTTTCAAAAATGAATACTGAAAATTCCTATTTCTCAAAGGAATTTAAATACTGCCTAGAAAGGAATATTATAAAATACCTTACTTAATTTTTTCCATAGGAAACTATAGTTAAGTCAGAATAATAGAACAGCAATTATAAAGTATTTGTGCTAACAACACTTAGAATTAAAATACAACCTAATTTAAAATATATTTAAAAGATGTTAAAGCTATCTCCAAGAATAAAATTCCTATTATTTCCTAGAAAATATCATGGTGACTCAGGGGAATTAGATGAAAACCCAACAAAGTCATCTTTTTGTGATTCAGTATTGGATGGGTTATTGGAATCTGTGACCAAAATACATCTGTGGACACAAATACAAGCTCAGCCTTATTCTTTTCCTTGAGCCAGCCAAGCACTGCTTATAAATCACCCAGAAGCAGAAATAATGGGGTATGTCTTTTCTGAGGACCCACTGTTCATAATGAATTTTCCCTAGTTAGCCCTTAAAATATCCATGAAGCAGATTCTTGAATTTTTCTATTTTAAAAATAAAGTAACTGCCATTTTAGTTATTCTGAAGTTGACACACAGAATGCCAAAAAAGGTATGTATGAAAAGTACCATTTACCAAAATACCTTCCTCAGAACACGAGTGACAGGTAAAGATGTTAACTGTTATTCTTTATTAAAAAAATTTAAATTTTGATCCCTGAGAAAATAAGTTGAAAATATGAACTCAGTTTCTTTATTGTGGGACTTCTGAGAAATGAGTTTGATGTTTTAATATGCACTGTTATCCTCCAAAGAAGAGTTAAATGGAGCACAGAATTTCCTATATTCATTTGGCCTCTTAAAACATTAATGTAGTTCAAGAAATATTTCAAGAAACTCTCATGGCTCGTGGAGCACAGTTTGGGAAATTGTGATATTATAATGTATGTGGTTGAAAACCATATAAACAGAATGTCAGTATTTTCTCTCACCTCGAGTCTCAACTCCTTTTGGCATGTTTGGGAAAGGCGTTGGAGGGGCGGGGGTTGTTTAAATACTGAGTTTTTAAGTTGGCTGTGAATATGCCGAGTTTTATAATTTTCTAAATAATTTTCTGACTTGTTTTCCCTGTCTGAAGCTCAGGGAGATTAAAAAGACCCTAAGCTCATTGTCTAGAAGCCAATGGGCACAGAGTTTTAGTTAAGCAAGATGAATAAATTCTGGAGACGTGCTGTCCACTATTGTTCCTGTAGTCAACAATACTGTATTGTACACTTAAAATGTTGAGAGGGTAGATCTCATGTTGTGGTTTCTACTGTGATAAAATAAAATGAAATAATAAAATAAAATAAAATGAAATAAAATAAAATAAAATAAAATAAAATGAAATTTGTGAGCTCAAGGTGCACATAATTTGGAACAAAACAAGATTTATCAGGAGTGCTTGGGTGGCTCAGTCGCTTAGGCGTCTGACTCTTGATTTCAGCTCAGGTCATGATCTTATGGTTCACGAGATCAAGTCCTGCATCAGGCTCTGTGTGGAGCCTGCTTGGGATTCTCCCCCCTGCCCCCCACCCCTCCTCCACTTGCGTGCTCTCTCTCTTTCAAAATAAATAAATAAACATTTAAAAAACCCCAAGATTTATCTGACTCCAAATACTGTGCTTTTTTCTACTAAAGTTTAGATATATTCATGTCACTGCCTTTTACTTGGATGCAATTCCACAGAATGGTTGAGAACACGGACTTTGGTCAAGAACACGGACTTTGCTCAGGAATCCCAACACTAACAAGATGTGAAAACTTGTGATTTACATACACTAAAAATTCAGTATTTTGGGGGTGCCTGGTTGGCTCAGTCGGTTAAATGTCTAACTTTGTGTCAGGTCATGAACTCATGATTTGTGAGTTTGAGCCCCGCATCGGGCTCTGTGCTGACAGCTCAGAGCCTGGAGCCTGCTTTGGATTCCGTGTGTGTCTCTCTTTCTCTGCTGCTCCCCCACTTGCACTCTGTCTCTCTTTCTCTCTCAAAAAGAAATAAACATTAAAAAAATTCAAAAACTCAATATTTTCATCTATACAAAGAGAGAAATAATAGGATCACCATGAGTATTAAACAAAATAATGAATATAAAAAGGCCCAGTGAGGGGCGCCTGGGTGGCTCAGGCAGTTAAGCGTCTGACTTCGGCTCAGGTCATGATCTCACGGTTCGTGAGTTCGAGCCCCATGCCCCATGTTGGGCTGTGCTGACAGCTCAGAGCCAGGACCCTGTTTGGAATCTGTCACTCCCTCTCTCTCAGCCCCTCCCCTGTTCATGCTCTGTCTCTCAAAAAATAAATAAACGTTAGAAAAACATTTAAAACAACAAGGCACGGTGAATGTCCCCAAACAGTCACTACCACTCTCATGCATACTACTTGCGGTTGGAGAAATTGTCTTATGAAGACAGTTTTTTTTATTATTTAAAAAAACAATTTTTTTTCAACGTTTTATTTTATTTTTGGGACAGAGAGAGACAGAGCATGAACGGGGGAGGGGCAGAGAGAGAGGGAGACACAGAATCGGAAACAGGCTCCAGGCTCTGAGCCATCAGCCCAGAGCCCGACACGGGGCTCGAACTCACAGACCGCGAGATCGTGACCTGAGCTGAAGTCGGACGCTTAACCGACTGAGCCACCCAGGTGCCCCTGAAGACAGTTTTTATACATAAACAAAACATGGAGAATTGAGATGTTTATTCCAAAAAGTCAAACAGCAAATATTTAGAAAAAAGCATGTTAAAGTATTTTATTCGCCGTTTACTGTGATTGTTGTCTCTCATTATTTGTTATCAGGGTTTTTAACCCTGGGGGTTAAAGAAGTTTACGACCAGATAAGTCCATGGCTACTAAATCCTAAGCAAATTTTTATCGGTACATAGCTATAGGCATTGTCCCTCTGACAGAAGTTTTAAAACTTTTTCCAGATTCTTCACCCCTGAAATTTAATAATGTCTTACTTTTATTTCCATCCACATCATTTGTTTTGATATAGGTTACATGGCAAGATTTTTTGTCCTATGTAAATGAAACCATTTCTTGGAGATTTTCAACAGTGTTGAAGTTCCCAGGTCTTTTTCTATAGCCATATCAACTTTCAGGTACTACCTTTCAATAATTATTGGCAATACAGAAAAATGTAGGTGGCATTTTGCAAGTATTTGAATGTCAGGTTGACGATCAAATAGGCTGCACACTCACATACACACACACACCTGTGAACAAAAGAGTGATTTGATAATCTCACTGTCTACTTGGTATTTGATGAAAAAAAAACACACTAAAATTACAGCTTATAATGTGTAAATATAAGAAAGAACTGTTTTTTTTTTTTAATTTTTTTTTTCAACGTTTATTTATTTTTGGGACAGAGAGAGACAGAGCATGAACGGGGGAGGGGCAGAGAGAGAGGGAGACACAGAATCGGAAACAGGCTCCAGGCTCTGAGCCATCAGCCCAGAGCCCGACGCGGGGCTCGAACTCCCGGACCGCGAGATCGTGACCTGGCTGAAGTCGGACGCTTATCCGACTGCGCCACCCAGGCGCCCCAAGAAAGAACTGGTTTAAGAGGAATAGTTCTTATTAGTTAACAACATAGTAAGTGCTTACTCTTATTGTCCATCTTCAAGAGCACTAGCAAAGTACATTAAAGAAAAAAGGTGTGATATTCATTTCAAACTCAGATATCATGCCAGGTATTGATTGTTGTTGCTTAGAAATATCTTATACACTTCCTTGTACCTCATAGTAAGACTCTCAGAAATAGTATTTAACAGACTCGTTGGCCAGCAGTGTTCTATTAGGTCGGCCAAAGAGAGGCATTCATTTGAGATCTGCATGGCAGAAGAGAAGTCAGTCATTATTTTATGGCAGCAGAAATCAGTGATCAATTCGTCCATGACAGACAGTGAATGTGGGGTTTGTTTCCTGGTTTCCTGATTCCTTTTGAGAATCTGCTACCCCAGTGCTAGAGGAAACGGAGACCATTGATGGTCACTTTGATGCTGCCCTTTGATTTCCAGAATTCCTGAAAGTGCTCTAACCATCCCTGCTCCAGACTATCAACAAAAATATGAGTCTAATACCATATACTGAATTACATTTTTTCAAAGATATCTAGAAGGGCTTCTATTTTCTAGAACAAATTTTGATTATTATGGACAGTGTAATAAAAACAGCAATAGAAATAAGGAGAGTGAACACAGCACCCCCCTGAAGCCTAGGAACCTGGGATCTTGCTTTAATTTTCCTGTTAAAACTTGCTAGGTGACACATGATTTTACCTTCCAGGGCTCAGTTTTTCCATCCATGGTTTCAGATGATTTCAAGGGTGAATTGTTCCAAACATTTAAGGAAAAGATTTTAAAAAAAGGAATGTTTCCCATTGAATCTTAAAAGAACATTGCAAGAGATGAAAAGCGAATTTCTCTCTCCTAAACATAGGCATAAAACCCTAAACAAAATATTAGAGAATCAAATCCAGTGATATACAAATGGCTAGACCATCACAGCACAATCAGGTTCACTGCATGAAAACGATATGATTTAATATTTGAAAATAAATCAAGACAATTTATTATATTACAGAATAAAGGAGAAAAAAAACATACAACCATCTTAATGAATGCAAAAAACTGACAAAAGTTATAACCCGCGTGAGAGAAAAACTCTTAGACAGTAACATCCTTAGTCTGTTAAAATGTCAGTCAATTAAAAAATAAAACAAATTACGGAAAGAGCTTAAATGTCCATCAACTGACGAATGGATAAAGAAGATGTGCTTTAGGGGCGCCTGGGTGGCGCAGTCGGTTAAGCGTCCGACTTCAGCCAGGTCACGATCTCGCGGTCCGTGGGTTCCAGCCCCGCGTCAGGCTATGGGCTGATGGCTCAGAGCCTGGAGCCTGTTTCCGATTCTGTGTCTCCTTCTCTCTCTGCCCCTCCCCCGCTCATGCTCTGTCTCTCTCTGTCCCAAAAATAAATAAACGTTGAAAAAAAAAATTTAAAAAGAAGATGTGCTTTAAATATACAATGGAATACTCCTTGGCAATGAGAAAGAATGAAATCTGGCCATTTGCTGCAACCTGGATGGAACTGGAGGGTATTACGCTAAGTGAAACAAGCCAGTCAGAGAAGGACAGGTATCATATGTTTTCACTCCTATGTGGGTCTTGAGAAACTTAGCAGAAGACCATGGGGGAGGGGTAAGCCAATTTGACAATAAATTATATTTAAAAAAAATAAAACAACTGATGTTAAATTTTATAGCTAAATTTTAATGATTTCTTATGGAGCTTGTGAGCAAGACAAGAATCGTTATCACCATCCCATGCAACTTTGTGCTAGGAAGGCAGAGCCGACTCAATGGCACCCAGCGTGGCCCTTCTATATAGTCAGTTCTCAACCAATACCAAGAAGATGCTAAGTACCGCTATTCATACCACAAATGAGGTAAATAATGAGAAATAACTGATTTAATCTAGCTGCTGGAGGAAAGTATGTTAAGGTTGTAAGATGAGAAAACTGCTTTCCCTGATCACTTTTACTATTAAAAGTAGAATCCATTGTCTTTATCGCACAGATTGAATTTTAAGTCAAAATGTTCTTTGTTTTACAGTTTTAAATAAAAACTCCAAATAACTTTTTTAAATATTTCTTTATTTTTGAGAGACAGAGAGAGACAGAGCATGAGCAGGGGAGGGGCAGAGAGAGAGGGAGACACAGAATCAGAAGCAGGCTCCGGGCTCTGAGCTGTCAGCACAGGGCCTGACGCGGGGCTCGAACTCACAAACCAGGAGATCGTGACCTGAGTCGAAGTCAGACGCTTAACCGACTGAGCCACCCAGGCGCCCCAAAAAATGTTTTTTTTAAAGAGACTGCTATAAATCACATGAGTGAAGGCAAAAATGAAAAATCTGTACAATAATATACAGACCACGGTCTGGGAGAAAGGCCATCTGTATAACATTATCACTTAGCTGACACTGTCATCCAATTAATGCTATCACTCCAAAGTAGGAGCTCAAGATGGCATGGGGGTGGGAATTTTAGGCTGTGTTGGGGATTTGATTTAACAGAGCAGGACAAAGTTCAGAGGAGAAGTAGGTAAACGAAGCCTCAACTGTTAGAAATTGGTTGGTCATACCTTTGCTTTAAAGAAGTGTGCATTTCAGGTGACCTGTATCCAGCCAAAAATAATATAGGAAAAGCCTTGATAGTGACACTGTTTACAAACACTAAAAATTTTAAAGACTGAAATAGATAAACCTTTGGTTTAAAAAAGCATGTTTATTTGAAAAATATAGGAACAAACTAAAGAAGGGAAAATTCATCTATAAATCTATTATCTCTGGTAACTATTGTTACCACCATGTCCTTGTGATATTTTTCAAACATATTCAGGATTACTGTGAGTTATTATAAGTAAAAAAAACAAAAAAGGAAATACGTTTGGATGTGACTTCTTCCTTTTACTATGAGTTCACAAAGTGAAGAAAGGTACTCACCAGTGTAAACCGAGAAAAATCTATAGGATCAGACGTCAAAGTGAAGACAATCTTTAAAATTTTTGTAACAATCTTTAATTTTTTTAAATGTTTATTCAGTTTTTTGAGAGAGAGACAGAGAGAGAGAGACAGAGCGTGAGTGGGGGAGGGGCAGAGAGAGAGGGAGACACAGAATCAGAAACAGGCTCCAGGCTCTGAGTTGTCAGCACAGAGCCTGATAGGAGGCGCAAACTCACAAATTGCAAGATCATGACCTGAGCCGAAGTCGGATGGACGCTTAACCGACTGAGCCACCCAGATACCCCCAAAGTGGAGACAATCTTAAGTGCAGTGAAGGAAAATGCACTTGTTGAATGGAAGTCAGTATTATTTTCTGGTGAGATTGAATATGCTTTTATTTCAGGTTCTTTTAATGTTTTAATATTCAGCTTAAATATAACCTCCTTTGGAAAGCTCCATACCTCTCTTCTTCTCCCAGGTAGAATTTCCCTTCCTTTGCACCTTTATGTTACCCTAAACAGACTTCTATCATAAATTCTGTGATACTTCGTTGTACTTTCTCACCCTTAATGTATCAGCTTAAATACCATTCCTCAGGGAAAATGGTCAGACACCTATGATGAGGTTAAATCTTCTGTATACTCTCCTATAGCCCCAAGACTTCTCTTACCAGCAATTACACTGGTGTATTTATGTACATAATTATCTATTTTATATCCTTTCCCAACCAGCTTATAAACTATAAGGGGAGAAACTATGTCATTACTTTTGATGGCTTTGTTCTTTTGAGCTGAACATGTAGTGCCTGTCATGTAACACACATTGAAACAATATTTTAAATGGAGAAGAGACAGGGAAGGAAGGAAGGAAGGAAGGAAGGAAGGAAGGAAGGAAGGGAGAGAGAGAGGGAGGGGGAAGGAAGAAAGGGGGGGAGGGAGGGAGGCTCTAAATGGAGCTTTCCAACAAAGAAGATAGGTTGAGTGACCTGGTGGATGGGGGAGAGCCCAGAGCAAAGGGGACAAATTCTTGCAAACTATCTCTAGCTGGAAAAAATAAGCCAACAGACGAGAAAAATAAGTGGTGAACTTATCAAAGGTATGGAATAATCCTGCGTTCCTCTCCCATTCAAAAAAAAAAATGCATCATAGCTGCCTCTTGAAGTCACTTACAGTGCATACATCCCTACATCCATCCCCTGCTGACTTTGGCAGTTTTGCCCCCTACACATCTCCATCTGTCTTTGTGCAAAATGCTTAGTTTTTCCTTTCAGAATAGGTCATTCATGTTTACAAAAGCTGTCCATGCTTTTTACTTTTTAATTTTAATGTCTGGGATCTAATCTGCTTACTTGCACATCACTGAGGCTAGGTTGTGGGCCGGCCAGGCCGAACAATAGCTGTTGAGATTTTTACGCCCCACATGCAAAAAGGCGAGGCAGTCTGGGAACGGAAGAAGTATGGATTTCATTTACCTAGAGGAAACAACACCGATCTTAGTGTTTCGTTTTGCTTGTAAAAGGGAGGATATAAAGGTGGTGAAAAATAGTTTTGCCAGTCTATCTTCAAATGGGTAATTGGGAGGCTGGTAGGAATTTTCAAACATAATATAACAAAATCAAGGAACAAAAACGTTCCTTTTCATCTGCACAGAGGCTCTGTTGAAGCTGGAAATACTTGTGGGATATTAGGAATGAAAAATGTCAGCATGCACACTGCCCAGGCTTGCCTGGTTTATGGCTCCCACCTCGTGGCCGTCGCTACTGTCCAGTAAAAGAACCTCTTTGTCCCGGGAGCATTGCTTTTCAAAGACAAGAGCCATCCCCAAGCACCCTCTCAATTTCACATATAGGTCATGGCATTCAGAGAATAATGCGAGGGATGGCCCAAGAACCAGTTCTTTCAATCTCTGGGACATGAAGTTATTTAGTACTGGTTCAGCTAAGCCTTTTTGCTCCTATGAATTTCCTTCCTGAATGGAAAGTCACTTCTCCAAGAATACCTGAGTTCTTCAGTGGCTTGAAATGCAAGGCTTGTAAACAAATAAGAAGCCAAATGGGGAAGGGGCAGGTAGCAGGGACATACAGGAAACTGGGAAAGAGAGGTATGTCATTTAAAAGCTGTAACCTAAAGCCTGTCTTAGTGGTGTGTATGTGTGCGTGGGGGTGTGGGGTGTGGGTGTGGGTGTGTGTTGCGAAATCCACAAGAGGAATGCCAATCCCATAATTCAGAGCTGAAATGATCCAGATCCTGAAATGAGCACACTTCCTGATGTTTGGGGAGGTTGAGAAACGTGGTTTATGGAGAAAGACAAGATTGACATGGGTATTCTGCCTTCTGCCAGAAATCCTCCTACATCCTCAGTCTCAAGTCAGATCCTAGAGAGGAAAGATGAGCTTCTGGCCCAGCCCTGGAGTGCAGTGGTCTGTTTCTTAGAGGTAAGAGTGCTGAACTCTGGTTCTCTCAAAGCAAATCATTTTCCAGTCCAACTTGGTGGTTCACGTTTGTGAAAACTGTGGCACTGAAGGGGGACAATTGCTTCTCTTTCTGGATGTCTGCTGTGAATACCAGCCAAGCTATGTTGCTGAAGTCAGATCTAACCAGTCTTCCTGTGCATATTGTGCCTAAAACCCACTGAAAATAAGAAGAGGAGGTGACTTTTGCATGAGATCAGACATGATTGAAGTGACTGAGGTGGCATGAACATGTGACATGTAACAGAGGATATAGTCCCTGTCAAATACAACAACTTAAAAAAAAATAAAGAGCCAATAAAGAGACAGTGTCAGAACAAATACCCCCTAAACACAAGCACTGCACAGCACTGGGTTGCATTTTCATTCTACTACCTTAATGTCTCTGTGACTGAACTTACATGCCTTACCTTTGCAAATACAGTAAAACCTTGGTTTGCAAGCATAATCTGTTAAGGAAACATGCTTGTAATCCAAAGCACTTGTACATCAAAGTGAATTTCAAGAACCATTGGCTCAGATGTGATCATGTGACATTGGGAGTCATGTATTACTCTATTGCAAGACATCACTCATTTATCAAATTAAAATTTATTAGCAATGTTTGTGCATCTTGCGGAACACTCACTGAACAAGTTACTCGCAATCCAAGGTTTTACTGCATTCCAATCTGGGCACTGTGTCTTCACAGCTTGCTCTAACAAGCCGTAATAAAACTTGCCATTTTCTTGTACTTTATTTTCCCTTACTTATTTCATTACGATCACTCTTGAAACTACAATGTACTTTCATGTGTGTAGGCAAAGGATACAGATGTTGAAATAACTTAAGTCACCTTTTTTACCTCTTGCCCTAACTTTGAAAACAATTCATTCATGCATGCATACATGAATGCATGCATTGATTGACTGATGGATAGATATCGTTTCATGAAGGAAGTGTGACTTATGTGTTTTTCAAGGTCAGGTGTTATACACCTGGGAAGTGGGGGAAACATAGGGTTATGTTAAAATGAAAACAATATTAAATGGATCCCGTCTTCTGACTGGAGGAGAGAACTAGATTGGTAGATCTAAGATAATGTAAGACATTCTGGGTTTAGGCGAATAGCCCTGCTCTCTCTAATACTGATGAATTTCCCAAGTAGAAGCTTGGGTAGATCCACTGAGGATGTAAGAAAGCAGATCATAGTTGGAGAAATGACGCTATTCTTACTTTCCTTAGACCCACAGGCAGAGAGAGGGTGGTGTTTTGCTCTCAGAAATATTCTCCTTCAAAGCACTAAAGAGTATTAACTGCACGTGTCTTGTCTGTGATTGGAAGTTCTTCCATTCCTTGGAAGAAGTATGTAGAAGCCACTTTTAGGCAACAGCCTGGAACAATGAAAACTTGAGAAGGGCAAAAGGACCCACAGTGGCTACTGTGCTAACACAAACAGGCTCACTAAGCAAACCACTTCGAAATAGCCATGGGTCCTAACTGACCAACAGGCTACTTAAAATTAGGCACAGTTCCTAAGGTTAACAAAAAGTGAAAATTACATACATTCCCATACTTCCTCACTCCACACTATAACAGTAGCTCCTCACCACTGCCTCATGGCAGACAGTCTCTCTTTTGCTGTCCTGGTGCTGTTCCCAAATTTATATCTTTGTTCTGCCTTGGGTGAATTCTTTCACTGCCTATGCAGCCAGCCCCAATCCAATCAGAATAAGCCACAAAGTAGACACGTCCATGTAAAATGAACAGCACACTGCAAGGTCAGTATGCATAGGTTTGAATCTTCCCATTACTAATCAGTAAGTTTTCCATATCTCATTGCCTTCTGACCTCACAGGCTATTTCTTTCCAGATATTGTCTCACTTCTCCCTCTTCTCTTGCCTTTTTTCCTTCTAAACCCAAACCATCTTCTTAGATAGGGCTTTCTTTTTTCTTTCTCAGCTCTGCATTTTCACCAGTGACCC
The DNA here is from genome assembly GCF_014898765.1 of Herpailurus yagouaroundi. Taxonomy (NCBI): domain Eukaryota; kingdom Metazoa; phylum Chordata; class Mammalia; order Carnivora; family Felidae; genus Herpailurus; species Herpailurus yagouaroundi. The sequence goes on along the minus strand of NW_024412417.1, from coordinate 30,610,894 downwards.
CGTGGGCAGTACCTCTCCTGGCTCAGTCTGATCCATGATCTCTTCTCTTTGACCCTGTAATAATTCCATCCATATTCTTGATTTACAAGTGGCACCCAGAAAGTAAAAATCTGGGTAAAGGTAGACCAAAATATGCTCAGTATTTATAAATTTCTAAATTACTTGAAGATGAATAATAAAGACAGTACTCTTTTATATGCAACAAATATTGTTTCACTACCATGTTCCAGGTATTATGCAAGGTCCTAGGGAAATAATATGGGACTGGTAGATGTAGTTCCAATCGATGGGAAGCTTAAAGACTAATGTGTTTGATCACTAGCATTATCTGGTTACTGGCAACACTTCCCCCCCTTTTTTTTTACTAGCAACACTTTATTTTATTTTTATTTGTTATTATTATTAATCTTTTTTAAGTAGGCTTCATGCCCAGTGCAGAGCCCAACGCGGGGCTTGAACTCACAACAGACTGAGATCAAGGCCTGAGCTGAGATCAAGAGTGGGAAACGTAACTGACTGAGGCACCCAGGAGCCCCACTCCTAACACTTTTAAAAGGTTTTTTAAAAAGGCCTTTACCAAGGATTGCTGCTATGTGAATGACAAGTTTAACACTATAAAACTTACGGTAGCTTTTATTTCTTCTGGTCATTGTAGAACAATATTGTAAAACTCTTGAAAGTCTTTAGAATCTCAAACCAACACATGACTTTCTCCTTCCCTCGGCCTATCAATGACTTACATTAAAATGCTCTTAAAATGCCTAACGAAAATGTTTCTATTTACAGATGGTTTAGTAAAGTTTAATTTTAACCAAATCTAATTTTGTAAACCAAATTGAACTCTAGTTATTTTGGGCTAATAAATATATTTCTAACATCACAGCACAGCTATATTATTTACTAAACTAGCACACACAAAAAAATAGAAACCTACCTAGATTTACTCTGTAAATTATTCTTTTTTTTTTTTTTTTTTTTACTTTGGATAATTTGTTGAAAAGAAATAAATGAAGGGGCGCCTGAGTGCCTCAGTTGGTTAAGTGGCCGACTTCAGCTCAGGTCATGATCTCACTGCCCATGAGTTCAAGCCCCACATCTGGCTCTGTGCTGACAGCTCAGAGCCTGAGGCCTGCTTCGGATTCTGTGTCTCCCTCTCTCTGCCCTTCCCCTCCTCGTACTCTGTCTCTCTCTCTCAAAAATAAATAAACATTTAAAAAAAAGAGTCCTTTGAAAAGAAACAAATGAACAAAACATAGGTTATGAGATGTTAAATGTTTAATTCCTTAACTTTAGAGGCATTCTCCAATTTTGAAAAATCTATAGTTATCATGCAGGTTTAATGGGATTAGCCTAAGACTTCTTAGGTATTCTCAGTAAACCTCTATTTTTCTGTTAGCAAAAGGTATGGGACACCCTGGTGTTAATTTGATTTTTTTTTTTTTTATTGCTTTATCTCAAGCATGGAACAGGGAGCCATGCATGCCATTCATGTAGTAGACATATAGCAGGTGCTAGCTCCCTCGTGCATCTTCCAGTTAAAATCAAAATTGGTCATGTTATACTTGCATATATCACAATACCATATTAAACAAATTTCATTATCATTGATACTTAAAATTTTTTTCTTTGATTTACTTTATTTTCTTTTTACCTCTGCTGCTATTTTTATTCTGAAAATGCCACTGATGAGTATTACAAGGAGCCCTGTTTCATTGGCCTGGAATAAAAAATTGGAATGGGGGCATAGTTAGAGGACAAGGAGGACAAAGAAATCATTAAAAAGATAGGTATTCAGGGGCGCCTGGGTGGCGCAGTCGGTTAAGCGTCCGACTTCAGCCAGGTCACGATCTCGCGGTCCGTGGGTTCGAGCCCCGCGTCAGGCTCTGGGCTGATGGCTCAGAGCCTGGAGCCTGTTTCCGATTCTGTGTCTCCCTCTCTCTCTGCCCCTCCCCTGTTCATGCTCTGTCTCTCCCTGTCCCAAAAATAAAAATAAACGTTGAAAAAAGAAAAAAAAAAGTTTAAAAAAAAAAAAAAAAGATAGGTATTCAGTCACCTCCACATCCATCTCCTCTGGGTCCTGTAGGAGAAAATGACAGCTTTCCTGTGACATGGGTGAATGCACTAATCTCTGACCCTGCCCCTGTTTGGAGCTTCAGTTATAGACTGGATTTTCTATTCTTTGACCTCTTCCAAACTTTCTTTTCATATTCCTACTTTGGCTCCTCTGTTCCTTCCTAAATTTCACCCTGGAGGGGTGCCTTGGTGGCTCTGTTGGTTAAGTGTCCAACTTTGGCTCAGGTCATGATCTCACTGCTTGTGGGTTCGAGCCCCGCATCGGGCTCTGTGCTGACAACTCAGAGCCTGGAACCTGCTTCAGATTCTGTGTCTCCCTCTCTCTCTGCCTCTGCCCTGCTCACGTACTCTCTCTCTCTCTCTCTCAAATATAAATAAATGTTTTAAAAAATTTAAATTTCACCCTGGAATTTGTTTCCCATTACACTGAAATAGCTGCTCACTCAATGCGATTTTATAGCAATGCTAAAAGGTCAGTCATGTTCGTTCTAGAATTTGATGCTCATAACTATAAAATCCAATTTATCTCTCAAGAATTATGGTTCCTTAGGAAAAATCAAATTATGCCTCTGTAGCTCCTCACTTCCATATTTTTTGGAAGGAATACGTCGTATAGGAGAGATGAAAGAGGAAGACTGAATTTAAATTTCGTTCTGTCTGGAGTTAACTGGACAAAGGTTAGGTAAGTTACCTAACAGTTTCTTGCATAATTTTCTCATTAATGCTGGGTTTTTTTTTTTTTTTGTCTCCTAAATTAAGATTATAAAGATTTAAGGTAGTATATGGCAGTGGTATTTAAAATGTGGTCGGGGGGCACCTGGGTGGCTCAGTCAGTTAAGCGTCTGACTCTTGATTTTGGCTCAGGTCATGATTTCACAGTTCATGAGTTCGAGCCCCTCATCTTCAGGTTCTGCACTGATGGCATGGAGACTGCTTGGGATTCTGTCTCTCCCTCTCTCTCTGCCGCTCCCCCCGCTCCCACTCTGCCTCTCAAAATAAATAAATAAGCCTTAAAATATGGTCTTGGCATGCATATGTACCTTTAAGACACTTTCAGGAGATCCTCAAGAACAAAATTAGTTTTACAGCATTTTTAAGACATGATTTCTCTTTTAACCCTCTCATTGTCTTGTAAGTATACTCAGTACAAATAGTTCCTTAAACTGGTTTTAGATTACACATTGCAATTAACTGTGAAGGAAATAAAACCTATAGAATTTTGATGTAGTATCAAAGAAGAACATCCACAATTATCTACATGGGCTATGAAAATTTTCTTCCCTTTTCCAAGTATATATCTGTGTGCGACCAGATTCTTTTCACACACTTTAACCAAAAGTAACACACTGTAGAAGCAGATATTAGAATCCAGCTCTCCTCTCTTAAACCATGATTAATTTGGAAAAATGTAAAACAGTGTTATCCTTTTCACTGAACCTTTTTTTTTGTTGTTGTTTATTTTGGAAAGCATATTAATTATTAATTACAACAGATTATGTTCACATATAATGGATTTATTGTTATTTAAAATAAATTAATAAATAAGATTCTTTAAAATCTAGGGGCGCCTGGGTGGCGCAGTCGGTTAAGCGTCCGACTTCAGCCAGGTCACGATCTCGCGCTCCGTGAGTTCGAGCCCCGCGTCAGGCTCTGGGCTGATGGCTCGGAGCCTGGAGCCTGTTTCCGATTCTGTGTCTCCCTCTCTCTCTGCCCCTCCCCCGTTCATGCTCTGTCTCTCTCTGTCCCAAAAATAATAAACGTTAAAAAAAAAAATTTAAAAAAAATAAATAAATAAAATCTCTTCAAATTTTTGAATACAGTACATATCAGTAAGTATAACGCACACAAACATAAGATCTTCAGGGTCTTCAATTTTTTTTTTAAATGTAAGAGTCCTGAACAAAAACTTTTGAGAACTACTGATATAGGGAATGATGCCATATAATTTATATCATACCCACAGACTTATTAAACAACTATGGAAAATCTGAGCTCATATTTTGCCTTGAAAAGCAAGAGGAAAGTTATTTTCCTTTCTCCCTTCCTCTATTTCTTTGCTTCTTTCTTTCTTTTTCTTTCTTTTTTTCTTTCTAAATCTTTCTTTCTTTCTAAATCTTTCTAATGTCTTTATTATCAAATATCTTTTTATTTTTTCTAATATCTTCTCTAGTATCAGCTATCTTAAGAAAGTGTGCAAATGTAAACAAACATAATAAGAATTTGCTTTATTTAGATCTTTATGGTTAAAAAATCCAGTATAAGAATCCATATTTAATGACAATAGGACACTCATTTATATTTAGGAAGAAATCAGAGACAAATCAGGACACTGTATATTTACCAATCTGATATATGGTATATGATAGTAATGAGATGAAGTTGCAAAACATCTGGAGGAGGGGAAAAACGACTTACCATGGGAGGGAAAACCTCGTCTGGCCAATTTGCTGGGTGGAATGACATAAAAGGCGAAAGCTTAAGGCATATTCTGTTTGCTTCTCTGCTGCGAGTGCTAACCAAGTTCTGAAATAACACCGCACATTGGCAGAAGCAGAGCTCAGAAAAGAGGGCCTCAGGGCCTCGGAGGAGGGAGATTCAAAAGTATTGGAAGTACAGTAGAGGACACACCAAGGACTGTAAAGGCAGTCACTAAAGCTTGCTGAGAAGTCCTGTTTGTTACAGAAACTCAGTGAAATGTAGTGAGGAATCTACTGACATTCAGAAATCATGAATATATTCTAGTTTCACTTACACATAAACACATCTGAAAATTCCTCCATCTTTACGGTTCATTCATTTAATTACTTATTTATTTAGGATTTACTTGTGCTTTCTCCCTCTAAATAGATACAGTGAACCTGGTAAGTTAAATATAGTGCAAAATAAAAAATAAAACAGGAACTCCTCCGTGTCAAAGGGCACAGAAGTTACCAGGATTCTATGACTCAGGTCATTTGTCTATGTATTACAATATTGGCAACAGTTAACTCTGGGCCAATGAATATATGTGTCAGGTACTTTACATGATTTGTCCCATTTTGTTCTCAATGCTGACTTAAGCATCACATTCAATCATTCCCATTTCACAGAGGAGGAAACTGAAGAAGAGAGAGCTCTTACAGCACGTTCAAGTTTGCACAGCTAGTGAATGGTGGCCTTGAGCTCTTAGTCACTATAGGATGCTGCTCCTAATGATCATGTATCTGTAGGAGCAGCTGGGATGCAGGAGCAGGTGATACCAGGGCCCTGACCTCATGGAGCTTACACTCTCCCATACTAGCCAATTAACCAAATAACCAATTCAATGCAGACTGTTATCTGTCTCATACTCAAATTATAAATAAAAGAGAGTAAATAACTCTTTTCTAAAAATTTTCTTAAATGTTTTTTAGTTTTGAGAGAGAGAGAGAGAGAGAAAGCATACGCAGGGGAGGGTCAGAGAGAGAGGGAGACACGGAACTCGAAACAGGCTCTAGGCTCTGAGCTGTCAGCACAGAGTCTGACACAGGGCTAGAACTCATCAACGGTGAGATCATGACCTGAGCTGAAGTCGGACGCTTAACCGACTGAGCCACCCAGGCGCCCCTAAATAACTCTTTCCAGCAGTCTCTGTGTAGGTCTAATATCAAACATCAATACCGACTAGATGACAAGGCTGTTGGGAGAGTACTCCCAGAAAGAGACATCTGAATGAATCAGTACCATTTCTACAGAGAGGAAATGAGAGAAACCCCTTCATTTGGACGCTAGGTAGTATAATAAAAAATGCACATCACTGCTATGAATGACCGAAAGTAGTATTCACTGAGTCCTTACTCCATGTCTAGTGGTGTGCTAAGCAGTTCATTTGTGTTTTCTCATCTAATACTCAAGATGAGCTAGACAAATCCTATCGTCACTCTTCCTTGCAACTTGTGCGATTTATCACAGCCAATAATTGTTTACAGCCTAGGCTATCTGAATCTGGCATCCATGTCCTTAGCCTCAGTGGTACACACTCTTTTAAGAACGCCATTTCTTCCTCTGGTCTCCTTCGCCCCTATCTCCCCCCAGCCCTCAACTCCCAGATCTCGCCATCAGATCAATACAATCTCCAGGCACGCTCACCCGGGAGGCACTCGTTCCCTCTCCTGTTCGCTGTACTTGATTCACACATGGTAGTTGTACTTCATCTTGGCTCCCTGCAACCCTCCAACTACAGGAGCTAGAACGGAAGCAAAGATAAGGGAGTCCTGGTGGCAGCAGGAGCAGTGCTATTTGTAACCAGAAGCCAAACGAGCCACTTTAGCTTTGAAGGCACAAGAAAGCCTTCATTTAGATAGTAGGCAAAAAAGATCAAAGCTGAGAAGGACAAACATGTCTGTTGTCTGCGGCAGGCAGGCAGCAAGTTACCAGAAGGGAGCCCCACATCCTTTACTGCAAAGCAGATGCAGTACATCTGAGAGGTTACCATAAACCAAATAAATACTGCAGCGGAACCTTCCCTTGAAGTCTCTTGGAAACAAAAGCATGGGGCTTTCACCTGGAACAGACTGGGGCTTGCTCTCCCTGCAGCTGGCGCATGGCCTTCGGCCCCATACTGCTTATAATGTCTTAGATGAATGCCGAACATCTACTCACAAAATCACCAAAAAGCACAAAACCATTTTATATATGTCTGAGAGAACCAACGCATGATTTTATTTGAAGTATTCTCTGGGAAGTGACATACGACGACTTCTTTGCAAACCGCAAAGGTTTCAGGTTGGCAGTGGACAATTCAGAGAAACGCTCGCCCTCCTGAAGCACAGCCATGGTTCTCATAAATGAACACAGGAAAAGAGAGTACTTTTCACTCTTTCCCTCCTAATCGAAGAGGGAAACGTAAATGCATTGGGCATCAACTCTATGGCAGATACTATTTTAGATTTTTTTTTGTTATTTCAATCCCAGTATAGTTAACATACAGTGTTATATTCGTTTTGGGTGTATCATATAGTGATTCAATAATTCTATACATTATTCAGTGCTCATCACGATAAGTGTACTCAATCCCCTTTACCTCTTTCATTCATCTCCCCCACCAGCCCCCCACTCCCCTCTGGTAACCATCAGTCATATACATGATTGTATCTGATTGCTATCATAATCCTGTAAGTTTGGAATTAATATAGATGGAATATATAGATGGAAGAACATATTGAGTTTTTCCTTAAGGTCATATATAGTAAATAGTAGAACTGGGGTATGAACTCCTTCCTTCAAAAACACTAGATTTTATTTTCAAAGTTACTTTGTAATGAATTCTACCAACTAGGAAACTGAAACTCCTGTTGGGGAAATTTATGAAAATGACACAAAGGCAATTAACTTTGGGAATAAAATATTTTATCTGCTAATTTGAAGGAAAAAGACAGATTTAAGATCTTTTCTTCTTTTTGAGAGAAAGAGGGTGCAAGTGAGCAAGAGGCAGAGAGAGAGAGGAAGAAAGAGAGAGAGAGAATCTCATGAAAGGTGGGGGGAGGGGAGAGGGAGAGACAGAGAGACAGAGAGAGAGAAGCAAGGCTCAGCCGGGGCTCTTGTTCACCCAAAGTGGGACTCGTGCTCATCTGAAGCGGGGCTCGAGCTCACACCATGCAGGACTCGAACTCACCGACCATGAGATCATGATCTGAGCTGAAGTCATATGCTTCACTGACTGAGCCACCCAGGTGCCCTAAGATCTTAATTAGGGATTTGTAACGAATACAGCACATTGAACAAAAGGACTTTAATCCTCAACTTCATTTTTAAACACAATTTTGAGTGCACACCAGCTAAACCAACTCATCCTGACTTGTCCAGGAGGTCCCAAGTAGACCTTTTGTTTTGTGCTGGATTTTCATGGTAAGTAGGAATAGTCTAATTGCTAGAGCTATAGCTCTAATCACTACAAGCAACAGAAACTAATGAAATGAAACCCAGTGGCAATCAGAGTTACTAAGGTAGTTACGTAGTGCAGTGGAGGTGATGTAAATGGCCATGTGAAGGACGAATAGATGTTAGTCAGATATAAAGGGGGTTGGGGTGGGAAAGATTCCAGGCAGAGGGAGGAGTATGTTCAAAGACAGGATGACAGGAGGGAAGGGACCTTGGTAAGTAGAAGCAATTAGGAAAAGTAAGGATTACTGAGGACAGAGCGAGGAAGAACAAAGTGCAGGGGTTTTATCCCAAGAATAAAGAGAAACCTTTATAGGGATTCGGAAGAGTGAAGGGAAGGAGTGGAGGTTGGGGCAGACATACTCCCACTCCCACAGTGAAAAGATCACCGTACTAGGAACAGAGCGGAAGCTAGAGAACATCCAGCAGGTGACGCTGTAAACCAGAGGAGAGGTGATGAGTGGCTGGGGGTTAGAGGTTGAAAAAAGAGGGTGATTATGTACATTTCCAGATAGAGAAATTGACTAGCCTTGGCAATAAATTTGACTTGAGGTGAAGTAGAGAAAAATGTCAAAGACGATGTCTCTTCTTCTGGCTCCTGCAAACGGATGGATGGTAGAAACCTATGCAAAGTTTAGTTTTAATGCTTAATAGTTTCTGCTAGTGTTGTCATAGAGATGTTCTGTTGGTAATAATACCCGACAATGAGTGGATCTTTCCCCTGACAGAGGATCTCTAGTCCCCTGCTGCCACTTGTTGATGTGCCTTGATGGTGAAGAGATGGCCTAGGAAGTAGAAAGAGCTTACATGCTCAAATATCACATCACATGTGGATGATGATAAGTGTAAGGGATAATTAATTTCAAAGTCTCCTCAAACTGAAGATGAGTCAAGAGGCGGAGCCACATGAATTAAATTCTTTTAGAACTAATTCATTTTAACCCACCTTCACGACTTTATGAGTGATAGGAATTATTCAAGAACAGGTTTTTTATAATATTACATTTCATAATACTTTTCGCAAGAAACAACACAATGATTCTGGAAATCTCCTTGCTCATTAGATTCTGTTACAATGAGTAAAATTAGCATCGTCATACAGTTTCTAAACGTATTTGAGTATGGCCACCCTCTAGATTTTTCTCTCATCAAGAGTATTACTGTGAAAAAATTCAAAGCTATGTAGGGAACAGACCGGTGGTGGCCAGGGGGAGTGGGGGATGGGCAAAATAATAAAGGGATTTAGGAGGTACAAACTTCCAGTGACAAAGTGAATAAATCACAGGGATAAAAAGTACAGCATAGGGAATACAGTCCATAATATTGTAATAACATCGCATGGTGACAGATAACTACGCTTGCCGTGATGAGCATATTGTGTGATGTACAGAATTCTCTATTCACAACGTTGCACACCTGAAACTAATATAACATTGTATGTCAACTATATTTCAATAATAAAATTTTCTTCAATTAAAAGCTACTTTAAAATTACTTTTGCCTCATCCCATGGTCAGATTGTCTGAAACACTTAGCTTATAATAATATCAAATAAAAATAATAAGTAATTATGCATGAATAATATACCCTAATATGTAATTATATATAGAATATTATATGTACATTGTACACGAATATAATATAATAAAATACATAATCATATATATTAAAACAATACACATATTAATGTTTATTAATATATAATACATAGTACATAATATGTTGTATATATTATGTAACAGAATATATAATTTTATATTATGCTTCTATTAAAGTAATAAGTCATATGTATATACCATACTTTAGAGTTTACAAAATCATTTCACGTATGTTTTCTCACTGAATCTTCACAGTAGTACAAATATTACTGCGCTTCTAACAGAAAAGAGGAAACTGTGGCTGCGATTAGGTGGTCATAGTGAGTTTGAGAGTACAGGGTGGGTGATGTAATAATTTCTGTAATTTCTATAATCATCATATATTTCTATTTCTATTATATATATAATTTCTATATCTATAATCATCATATATGATACAGAATACATCACCTATGATATACTACCTAATATACAGTCCCGAATATTTTCTCACGGAGTCTGCCTTGGTATGGAAGTATCAATCACTGTGCCCTTCTAAAGAGAAGAAAATGAGGTGATTTAATAATGTGCCCCAGTTCACTCAGCTAAATTACTGGGCGGATTTAGGACTGAACCAGCTTTTTAGAAACACAATTGCAGTATTCTTTCCACCACATCACAGCTGCCTTACATAATTGGCTGACTTTTGCTGTACAGTTTTTAACCAGCTCCTCAATGGCAGAATCACTTATAGGAATATGCATGACATTATCTGATTAAAAATGACTCAACTAATGACATCCAGAAGCAATCAAGAAAACCGAATGTGGCTCGCATGTCAGGTTCTGAATGGGAATATTCAGAAGTGCGGTAAGCATTTGTGGGGGACATGTCCTTGGCAAGAGCCAGACTCTCAGGGCTGAACTGCATCGTGTGCAAGGGGTTTTCGTCATTCTTTTCCTTTCGAATAATGTGAGGAGCAGCCTCGCACTCCAGGCTCACACAACCAGGGTATCTTTGCAGATGGGAAGTGAGGGAGCCAGTGTCCTGAAGTGACCATGAGGCACGGTATACTGTCCTTCCAAAGCAAGGGTCATTAAGGCTCTAATGACCTCCCAGGAGCCCACCCACCCAGAAGAACAAAGTGTCTTCTAGGTTCCCGGGACAGATGAGAGCCCAGGCATGGTGTGTGTGCAGGGGCTCCTGGGGGGTGGGGGTGGGGGCTGACATCATTTTCTGACTTCATGGTTTAAGCACAGTTAACCCCAAGAAAGCTAAGAGGTGAGTCAAAACATGGAGGGAATTCACAGGCAGTGTGGGGAGGGGAAATACAAAAATTACCCCTGCTGCTGCTTCCCCCACTATAAGTGCTCGCTCCTTACAGTACCAAAAAGAAAGAAAACAAAAAACACATACTCACACACGTATACATATATATGCATAAATGTTTATTTGTATGTTTTCCATGTATTTTCCTGACCTCTAAGAATGCAGATGATGCATTTCTTTGGAAAAAGAACTATAATCTAAAGAACTTTCACTGATGGCAGAGATTAACCTTCTAAAAGTTTTTTTTTGGGGGGGAGATGCAGTAAAAATTATCCATAAAAAAGAGTAATTACATCTAATTATGACCTGCCTCTAGTTCTGCCGACTTCAATCTATCTTCTCCTCCAGTGCGGGTATACACACACACATACACACACACATACACACACACACACACACACGTATGCACGCACATGTACATGAACGTACACACACCTGCACACATGAGCACATGCACACACTTTAGTTTTATTTAGGTCAAAAAGAGGAGGGGAGTCATTATAATCTGCCTGCCTAATTTGTATCTGCATTGAATTTATGTGATCTCATTTATTGCTTCACTAAGTTTGAGAGGACAGGCTTCCTAGCTACATTTTACAGATGAGGAGGTTGATTCTGAGGCAGATTAGGGACCTGCTCATGGTTTCATATGAACAGATGTTTGTCTGGCTCCAAAGCCATTGTACACGCTGCTGTTTCTCATGAAACAGCTAAGGCCCGGCATTTCTCCATGGTACAAAAAGGAGGGCAGAGAACGCCTCACTTTAAAAAACTTGTTTTGAACCACAATGCAGTTTTCCTTATTTCCCCTGTTTTTTTTTCCTGTCTTGTAAGAATGCGGATAATGCATTTCTTTGGAAAATGGACTACAACCTAGAGAATGTTCACTGATGGGAAATAGCAAAGATTAACTTTCAAAAAAGGTTATTGAAAAGATTGAGTAAAATATTCTATGAGAAAGAGACATCGTGGGGAGCCTGGGTGACTCAGTCGGTTTAAGCATCCGACTTTTGCTCATCATGATCTCGTGGTTTGCCAGTCGGAGCCCCACATGGGGCTCTGTGCGGACAGCTCAGAGCCTGGAGGAAGCCTGCTTCGGAGTCTGTGTCTCCCTCTCTTTCTGCCCCTCCCCTGCTCATGTTCTGTCTCTCTCTCTCCTTCAAAACTAAATAAACATTAAAAAAAACTTAAAGAAAAAAGAAATTAAGAAAGAAAGAAAGAAAGAAAAAGAAAGAAAGAAAGAAGAAAGAGACATGGCATTAACTGTGGCCCCTCCTTTGGTCCTGCCTGACTCCATCCTGGAGTTTTGGAGGCACTGAGATGTGCAGTTTCAGCACCACCTGGGAACCTGTTACAAGTATAGATCATGGGTCCCCCCTAACCATGCTATATAAGAAACCCTGGAGGTGGGGTTCAGCAATCTATGTTTTAACCAGCCCTCTGGGTGATTGAGATGGCCACTGAGGTTTGAGAAGAATTGTAGTACTCAATTGTTTGAGTGATCTTTCTAAAATATATATCTATACTACCTCCCTGCTCAAAGTTTGTGTTTGGCTATCTAGCGCTTGTAGAAAATTGTAAGCTCTTTAAGTGGCTTATCTTCTTTTTTATACACAAAACCCTCACGATAACCTCTTTGTGATTACAGAGCTACTTACAGGTCCTATGTCAATAGAAAGTCTAATCCTGTTTGGAATGCCATTCACTCTTGGATCTGTCAGCTAGAAAATTGTTTTGAACTTACATTGGAACATAAGCATTTCTACCTCTATGAAGATTGCTCTGAATTCACTAAGCAAACAGTGCTACTAAGTGGCCTTGTTCCATATTTCCATCATATTCTTATTATTTTGGTAATTTTGCACATCCTCCTCCTTATTACTTGAGCTTTTTGAGGGTAGAGAGTATGCTTCATACATCATTATGTCACCAGAGCCTTGCACTCTCCTTAGCACATAGTAGGTGACCAACAAATAGTTGCTGCATAAATCATTTGATAACTGAGCCAAAGCCAAATACAACACACTAAAAATTCTACAGGGCATTTATGGTAGTGGTGACACGAAGTGGCATCTAATACAATTATTGAAGGCTTTATTGCCATCAAGTATTATGGATCCTCTGTTTTCTTTAACATTCCCCATTTGTTTCTATTCCTACTTAAACAAACAAAAACACCTCCCCTTTTTAATAATATCTTGCATTTGTTATTCACAGACAAAGGATTTGGTGACACCCATATAGAGAGCTTATTTCTCTGAAACTCACATATTTTCCCAAATATCAAATCTCTATTTTTTATGCCCCCAAGACCTGCCCCACATGATGTTCTGTTTTCTTGTGATCTACCACCAAAGCGGAATCTTGAGGCAATTTACATGAGGAAAGGGGAGGCAGGTACTGCCTGGATCAAAGCTTCCTTTATCAGCTTTGAGTTTTAAACTCTCTACACTCTAAGCTACATGAGAAGAGTAACTTCATTTTTTTGTTTACTTCTCTGTCTTAGCAGAAGAGTGCTTAGCACATAGTATGTATCTAATAAATACTAAATGAATAAGTGAATAAATGTGATACTCTTGATCTGTTTAGCATGACAAAAGTAATAATTACTGGGCTTTGTTGAACAAGGAAGGATTTTCTAATACTTCAAATTTCTTTTGAATCTAGCAAAAGGCAGGCTCACTCACCACATTACAGTGCTAGGTATAGGCAGAAGTAGATTCTGAAAAATAGGAAATGGAGAGCCCAAAGCCCACTCTTTCTAATCCAAATAAATGGTGTCAAGTAGGAGAGGAAGAGAACAGAGGGCTTCAGGTGATGAGAAGTGACTCCCAAACTCCCTTGTGCAGGCCCTTGAGAAAGGCAAGGCAGTAGGCGGTGGGGAGAAGAGCTTTAGCTCAGCCTGTTTTTGGACATTGGAAACCTAGCTCCTGGAACGCTATTCTCTCCCAACCTGGAGTGGTGCACCAGGTAGGATGATTCACTGTGATTACATAAGGGGAGAATCTGAGCTTAAATATGTACAGGCACTCACCAGGGTTGGCCGATTTAGCGAATAAAAATACAGGGCACTGGGTTGCAGTGACTTTTGCATCAATGAATGAATTTTTGCCTGTTAGTTTTGTTTGGGTTCGTTTGTTTGTTTTTGTATGAATGTCCTGTGCAATACTTGGGGGCAGGCTTGCACTAAAAAAGTTCAAATTCATGTTCTACATGGTATTCAGTGTCTTAAATGACAACTCTGTGGCTGCCATGTTTTTATGTATTCAGGGATTCCCTTGGGCTCCCTGCCCCTCCCCCCCAACCATGAGGACATGTAAAGGACATGTAACAGCTCTCTGAGGATCTTGCCAGACCATGTCACAGCATACTGAAAGCCAAGGTGTGGCCAAGTTTCCAGGGAAGATTGCTAAGTCCTGATCAAGGCAGAGAAGAAAAGACCCCAAGTTATGGCAGCCTCATCAGAAGAGAGAGACAGACTCCCTAGGAATGGCACCAGTTGCCCCTTGGTAGTGTCATCTGTCAGGACCAATAAAAACCCAAGAATCCAAAGAACTTGGAAGTGTGCCCCTCAGATCTCAGCTCAACATAGAATTCTCTCGTTACTTGTAGAGCGGGTAGTCAGCTGACAGTTTCCTTGGGACTTCAGAATCACTTGCCCTTTGAGACAAGAGCACTTTCTTCTGGGTAGCTCCTTATAATGACCAAATGTAGCAGAGGTACCGGGTCTGGCCATTTCTGCCCAGCATAAGATCCTCTAACAGTGAACTCTCCTCGAGAGTTTGCTGTTGGATTGGCAGGGACTCTGCCGTATCCACATGCAGTCTTCCCACCCAGTCCTGCTTCCTCCCCTCTTGCCTTTCACAGGTACCACATCTGCAGCCTGAAGGCTTTCCCTGTTCAGTCCTGTTTCCTCCTTCTTTTGGTTTCCACGGGCTTTGTCTCCAAATAAACCCCTTGAACTCCTGTTATTTCAGCATCTGCCTCCCAAAGGTTCCAACTAACACAACCGTGTTAAATAAGGTGTAAATTACCCTCCCTTCCATAATCTCAGCTGTTTTCTTGAAGAGAAAGAGAGAAAGCACCAGAACTCTGATATATTGTGTATTACCTAAGCCACCCTAGCAGAAAAATAGTTTACATTTTTAAATCACAGTGAGAATACCCAGCTGCAATAAATCCACCTGGAATAAATTTATCTCTCCAAGTCATCTACTTACTAAGATGTGCGTTCACAAACTAGCTATAGAGAAATAAAGAAGTCACTTTTCTTTGCATGTTTGATTGCAACATGGAAGAATTTACAACCCTGCCCATCTACTTCCGGTGGAATCAGACTTTTCTGATTAATGACATAGGAAAACAGAGATTAGGGAGAGGTGGAAGAAGGAGATGGGTTACAGGGAGGAAAGAGAGGTGAGCTTCACAAACATTTGAAATTTCAATGTCAGTCTGTCAGGGGAGGATGTGTTTGAGTTTCGCCCTCTGACCCTTCATTAACTTCAATGCTAGCTTCCTATCTTGGGAAAACACTGGCCAGGTTAATTTCACGATCTCAGCCTTTACTTTGTTCTGGGCAAATGACCAAAAGTTATTTCCTAGCAAGTACCTGAAAAATGGGAGAAGGGGATGAACTTCCTGCCGGCCCTTGTGGTGTGAAGGCTTATCTTCCTCATTTACTAAATCTCACAGAAGCATAATGCCCTTCCAGGAACACTCTGCCGGAGCCAGGTTTCTATGCTCTCAGAAAGTATTAGGTTGCATCCCTCCCAGAACGAACGGGATTTAATGGAGAAAAATATACCAAAAATACTTTAGAACCTGAGTTCTTTAGCTTGCGTTTCAGAGGAATTCGTGAGTTCAGTCTAACCCGTCTTTGTTCCCAAAGGCTCTTAGAGTAATTTCCTGCCTATATTAAGTCCTGTCTAAATCTCAAGCATATGATAGAACTGCTTCAATACTCATATCTTCCTTGGTCACAATTGTCACAGATTTATCTCTCTCTTTGAATTATAACTGTATTTATTTTCTTATCATTTTTTTTCATTCACTATATACTTCCTCATAGTTTACAAGTAGTTTTTTCTATATAAATTTCTGGTCTCACCAATTAAATATTAAAGTTGTTAAGTAAAAAGATCATATATTTTTCTTCTGTAGTAAACAGTATCTATTAAATGCTTCAAAAGTAGTTGTCAGGTAATTCTTTAAGTTCGCTTGGAACCAAAACAAGTTATTTCAGGAATATCACAGGCACAAATGATTAAATCAGGGTCAAATAATGACATTTGAGGGGGTATTTAAATATTTTCCCATTATGCTTTTATTCTTTGAATTAAAGAAGTTTAAAGCCATGAGAGACGATGGTAAATGGACTTGAGCCAACTTGGTTATGAAGAGCTACTTTGTCTCTGCTAGCGACCAACAATGAGGTTTGAGTTGAGTCAGAAATATCTACTCCACCTACAGCCTTGCTATTAGTTATCATGAAATGAGGTCTCAGTCTAAATTCTGCCATAAATACAAACAAAACACACACAAAACAATGCTTAGAAAGCCAAAACAAAACTATTTACGCAACCTGTTCATTGGCTTGAGGAAGTCTTAACTCACTATCCTTTTAAATACTGTTTTCACACATTGCAAGAAAAATTCACTTGAGGAGGACAGAGCAATATTCTAGAAGCAGACATAACAACATTCCAGAGCCAGGATTGTCACCATTACAGCTGAATCAAACAACCAGAATCCTCCAGAATCCAAGGCTGGACACAGTAATCTTTGGGGATTTAGATTAGGACATCTTTTCCAAGGGTGTAGGCTACAAACCCTCCTTGAGTTCTTTTTGTTCATGCATGTGTGGGAAGTATCTCCTAAATATTTTAGCTAATACACACACATTGAATATTTACATTTCCATAATAAGGACTCATTTTTAACATTAATCATTCTTGTCACCAATCTGCTATTTTCACCAATAAATGAGCCATTTCTGACATCCAGTATATTAATTATCAAAGTGGCAGTGATTGATCCAAATATAAGTAGCTAAACAAAGTCACCACTTCTGGAGGATAAACTTCCTGAGATCCAAATCCAGTTCTAGACTTTTCATCCCCAACCAGCACATTCATTGATGATCTCTGGATTAGGCATTCTTGATTAGGTACTAAAAGCATATGCGTTACGGGCTAAACTAAATGATATATATGTTCTCTCACATAGTATTTGTTGCCGTATTTAAACATAATTTATAAGGTTTATAGTCAAAACCTTAGGGAACATTTCTGCTAAGGCTTTTTATTTTAACTGGGTTATCCAGAGTCTTGGTTTCAGCTCCCCATTCCCACCTGCTAGGGAGCCACTGTGTCTTTAAAACAATGCTACTTAAAAATAATATTTAACTTTTCTTACCAGGCTTCCACATAAGATTTCACCTGAAGAATAGAAAGAGTTGTTGTAAAAAAAAAAATGTTGGAATGAATTAGTCTGTTACTCCTATCCTGCTCTTTCTCGATGATAAAAGTGCTACCGAGAGGGTGTAGAGATAAAATTTGAGGTTTACTACGTAGTGGCAGAGATAGGCCCAGAAAAACATTTATGGTAGGAGATATGTTATATAAAAACCCAGAAATTACACTACTATTTATTTATCCAAAGGATACAAAAATGCTGATTCAAAGAGGCACATGCACCCCAATGTTTATAGCAGCACTATCAACAATAGCCAAATTATGGAAAAAAGCACACATGTTCATTGAGTGGTGAATAGATAAAGAGGATGTGGCATATATCTTACCATTTGCAACAACATGGATGGAACTAGATTCTATTATACTAAATTAAATAAGTCAGTTAGACAAAAGACAAATACCATATGATTTCAGTCATATGTGGAATTTAGGAAACAAAAGAGATCAACATAGGGGAAGGGAAGTAAAAATAAGATAAAAGCAGAGAGGAAGGCAAACCATAAGAGACCCTTAAATACAGAGAACAAACTGAGGATTGCTGGAAGGCAGGTGGGTGGGTGGATGGGCTAAATGAATGATGGGAATTAAGGAGGGCACTTGTTGGGATGAGCACTGGGTGTCATATGTAAGTGATGAATCACTGGGTTCTACTCCTAAAACCAATACTACACTGTGTGTTAACTAATTTGAATTTAAATAAATGAATTAAAAAAAGATCCTGTGACTTCAATCTGGAAAGAAAGTGGCCTGACGTTACATGTCCATGGGGAATTCAGATGTTACAGGTGTTAAGTCAGTTCATTGTATGAATTAAAATTAAAGGCAGTGATTGAACAAAAAATATAAGAACTATGATGGTTAACCCACTGGAGTCTCTATTAGGACATGCTGTCTCCCACTTCCCATTGCGTTCTTCCATAAAGCTACAAAGGCTAAGAACAAACCTGACTGCATCTCAGTTATTAATTCCTTGAGTTAGTCCTCCTGCATATTTTGGTATAAGCAAAGCTATTCTGACAATATAAAAATAAAACAAACACAGGTAAAGTTATGGAGCTATTTGAATCACTCAAATAACTCTACATTTCATTTTGAGTTTATCAGAGCTTTACCAAAGTATGTTCCTTTAGGAACATATTTTTAAATATAATATAGATTTCATTTTGAGTTTATCACAAGCTTTCTCAAAGTGTGTTCCTTTAGGAACATTTTTTTAAATAGATATTTTAAATAAATACATATTTTTAAATAAATATGTTCCTAAAGGAACATACTTTGAGAAAATTTGTGATAAACTCAAATGAAATCTAGAAATAAAAAAGTTATTTGAGTGATCTGGAAAACAGTGTGGAGGTTCCTCAAACAGTTAAAAATAGAACTACCCTATGACCCAGCAATAGCACTACTAGGAATTTATCCAAAGGATACAGGAGTGCTGATTCATAGGGGTGCATGTACCCCAATGTTTATAGCAGTACTATCAACAATAGCCAAATTATGGAAAAAGCCCAAATGTCCATTGACTAATAAACGGATAAAGAAGATGTGGTTTATATATACAATGGAATACTACGTGGCAATGAGAAAGAATGAAATCCTGCCATTTGCAACAACATAGATGGAACTGGAGGGTATTATACTAAGTGAAATATGTCATTCAGAGTAAGACAGACATCATATGTTTTCACTCGTTTGTGGAACTTGAGAAACTTAACAGAAGACCATGGGGGAAGGGAAGGGAAAAAATAGTTTCAAACAGGGAGGAAGGCAAAACATAAGAGACACTTAAATACAGAGAACAAACTGAGGGTTGATGGGGGGGCAGGGGAGAGGGGAAAATGGGTGATGGGCATTGAGGAGGGCACTTGTTGGGATGAGCACTGGGTGTTGTATGTAAGGGATGAATCACAGGAATCTACCCCCGAAGCCAGGTGCACACTGTATACACTGTATGTTAGTTAACTTGACAACAAATTATATTAAAAATAACAAAAATACAAATAAAAAGGTAATAAAATATTTGCAACCTAAAAACAAACAAAAAAATTATGTTCCTAAAAAATTATTGTAATTGACTCCTTTACAAGGATTATAATATTTTTGTATGGCTGTGTGATGTTGGTACATTTTAGCAACCCTTAAATCAGCATATTTTAATGTTGCCAAATTGGATTTTAAAAGAGTACTTAGTGTAGATATTTTTGAGACCCCTAACACATAACTGACTGTATAGTTTTACATTTCCACCTCTGATGAAATGTATGCACAAGGGAGGCAGTGAAAGTAGGAAAGGTCATGGGAATAGTGTGGATCTATCTCATCACCAAATTATATCCATGTCTTAAAAAGCCTTGTTCCAAAGTGGATTGGGTTTCCTCTGAGCTACAAAGAAAGAATAAACAAACAGAAATGCTTTTTTTCAAAGAGAAGGAAAATAATTGCCAAGCTGGACGCATTTAATTGTAGCGAAATAACACAAATTTACCTCAAGTCAAAAGCACATTTTACTGATTAAAAAAAACAATAAAACCTGGGAAACTGCCCAAAGTTTCCCTCCAAAGAAAGTATTCAACTGAAGTCTAAACTGTGCAAATACGTCCTGTCATTATCACCAGTTGGGAACCATGGACAATTCTTAATGCCAAAGTATGAGAAGCCATGTTAGCATCATACACCACCTATGTTGTTCCAAACCATTGAACAAATTCAAAAAGACCAATTTACAAAAATGTAGTACATACAGTGGTTATTTTTATTGCCATCTATCCCTTTAGATATTTCTCTGAGCTCAAAGCTGCCATGTTTTTTGGATGTAGCCGAAGAGTTAAGGAACAGACAAGTCACAGCTCACCTTGTCAGAGATACATCTTTTGCTTCCCAAATCTTGGTTTACCAAACCATTGTCTCCTAGAAGTACAGTTGATTTGAATGGCTTTACCAACTTAAAAACATTTAATATAATTTCAGGGCCCTCAAAAATCTGCTTTAGCTACTACTCTATTCCAGTGGGGGAATATCTTATGTACCACTTTGCCCTCTTCTGTTAAGTTCCATCCCATCATTATGATAGTTAGTCCTTTATAAGAACAAATAAAGATTCTAGCTCTCAATTCCCAGAGGTAAATATATGGGCCATACATCATAAAGCCTGCCCGTAGTTATAAATAAGAACATAAAGTCTACAAAACCCCAAACTCACCTGATTTTACTAAGCTGTCCACATAATTAAACTCAGATATTATTATTATTATTATTATTATTAATATTTACTAGGTTAGATAAACTATCCTACCTTTGGCTTCATGTAGTCCTCATTGACCTGGAATGAACAAAAAATAAATAAATTGTTCTGGTGACTTATATAAAAATATGACTTGTTAAATAAACCTTTTAATTTGTCTAAATCTTGATTTTTTTCTTTGTATGCTCTCTTTTGTGAAAAGATAATATAAGATGCTTTTAGGACTTGACAGTCTCCATCTTTTACAGAAAAAGACTCTGAAGATCAGAAAGGTTAAATGAATTATCTGAGGTTATACTCTTAATTAGTGGAACATCCAAGGTCAGGATTTAGGTCTGCTGATTCTCAGGCTAAGATACTTTCTATAAATCCAGATCCTAAACTATACTTTATATTCCTAATTACTTTAATATTCTATCTCATAAATACTCTCAAAGACATGACCACATTCAACAACAGTATTACTACACAGAGGGAAAAAAATGTTTTCTTGTACACTAAAGATCTTTTATCCCCACAACTGAAATAATTGTCAAGCTAAAAACATGACCATGGCAGAATGGCAGAAGGAAAGACGAGCTAAAACCCGACTGCATCAGATTAGGTCTACAAAAGTGAAGAATGAGGCATATGTGCATTTAATGAATAAATTTTTTTTCTTATCCTCAAGTTCCAAGTTAACATATTCTAATGACTGGAAGTGTGGGAATCTTGGGAGGGGAGGAATAGTGGAGAGAATGGACAGCTCATTTCGAAATTACATCCTCCTCTTGCGTGCAAATGAGTGACTCCAGTCAATAAAGAATAGCCATCTGCAGTCACTGCTTTGTACAGTAAGGTCCCCCACCCCCTACAATGGAAATTGCAATGTCTATTTCAAGCATTTCATCCTTCTGTTTTGCTAAATTTCCCCCCCCCCCCATGTTTATATGGTTACTTAATGGATGGCAGGGTCTCTTCCAAGGACACATCCATAACCAGAGACATTCTAAGAGATATTGCTGACTGCATCTTAATCCTTCTTCTTTGGCCTAACAAAGGAAAGGAGACTAGGCAGGGCCCAACTTGCTTTTTAAAGTGTGGTTTCATAAAATTGGCCTTTCCATAACAATGTGAGCTGTTCATTCAGCCTATAAAAATGCCTCCTATTAGACAGCTGTTTTGTTTTTGCTGAGCTTTGGAATTGGGGGCATGGTATTTACACTGTGTCCTATTATAAGCTAAATAGGCTCACACCCTGGAAACAGTTACTGCTTAATGAAAATAATATGCTATAACCAAGATTATATTAACATCTGACAAGAAGACCTCCCTTGTACTAAAATGTGTCTGTTCTAATAAAAGTATATGCAGATTTAAAGCTATTTCTCTGGTTTTACTCATGGGAAGTATGTATAACATGACTTTTCTTTATATGTTTTATCTGAATTCAAAAGGAAAGCTTCTGATGATCTTTGAAAATGTTTCCTAGTTTGGTAAGATGCACAGTCCTGAGACTTTAGTAGCAGACAGACCCAAGAGGATCTGAGCTGTGCCATTAAGTTGCTATATCACCTTGTAAAAACCGCTTAACTTCCATAAGGTTCGATTTTCTCATTTTATAAGTGGAATAAATATACATAGCACACGGTATCCTCATGGAATTCCAAGACAATATCAAGTACCTAGTTCTATACTAGAAAAAGAGCAGGTATTCACTCAACATGGAATCATGGTTATCAGCATAGGCTTGGGAGTTAGTCTGAGTTCATACCTTTGCTCCAGCACTTTTGTGGCTATGTCTTTGCTCTTGTAAATTTGGCATAATAATAATAGCCATTGGAATGATTTATTTAGAAAGATGAAATAAGATAATGTACATATGGCACTTAGCATAAAGTCTGATAGATAATAAACATTCCATTCCTTAATTCAACAGGTATTTTCCAAGCACCAGATTTTTTTTGTAGAGCTGAAGAGTCAACCATGAGACAAATGGTCAAAAAACACAGCCTTGCGAGCTAAATTTTCCAGAAAGAAAATACAACAAACAAAATAAATAAGATCACTCTTATTTTTTTTAACGTGAAAAAAATGCCAAGGAGATTTACAAAGAGCCGGGAGATGAGAACAGGGTTGAAATTTTAGGTAGTTAGGAAGCGCTCACTAAAAAGATATAATCTGAGTAAAGACCTAAACGTTAACAGTTATTACTGTTACTATTATTTTTTCCTATCTTTCTTACTCAGTAATCTCTGATAGAATTGAATCAGAAATTAAATGAGAAAACAGAAACCATTCAAGGTGGAAGGCATTTAATTTAGAAAATTAGGTGCTTACAAAAGCATTGAAAGATATGTAGAAGTGAAATGTAGGTGAAACTACTGTTTTCCTTCAAGAAATTAGGATGTTGAAATTGCTGGAAGCCACTGCCAATGATCTCATCTACCTGTGGCATTAAAATGGTAATTCTTAGGGGTTCTCATTAAAGCCACTGGTTAAACCTCATATTTGTCTATTACCAAAGCTGATGCACCTGCCTGTCTCTGGGGAAGGAGTTACATTAATTTCTATTTATTTTCTGCCTTCAAAATCTCACATAAATGCATCTCATTAAAGGATTTAAATCAGAATACTGATGGTAATGGATTCTGGGAAATGAAATTCCTAGATTTCTAGCTTGTGATAACAAAGGACGGCATACAATGGGGTCTGGGTAAGTATCTATCAAAAAGTAAGAAAAGGGAAGCCCGGATGGCTCAGTTGGTTACGCATGTAACTCTTGATTTTAGCTCAGGTCACTGATCTCGAGTTCGTGAGTTCAAGCCCTGCAACGGGCAGTGTGGAGTCTGCTTGGGATTCTCTCTCTCCCTTTCTCTCTGCCCCTTCCCACTCTCACTCTCTTGCTCTCTCAAAATAAATACATAAACTTAAAAAAATAAAAGAAAAAAAAGATGGAGAAGCAAGGCTATTTACTATATATCAGGTACGCTGCATTCTTTATATTCATTTACTCCCCTGCAAAACTATTATTAGTGGTATGTCATCTCCCCCATCTCAGAGATGAAGAAACTGGAGCTTGGATCAATTCAGTATTCTCTCCGAAGTCACACACCAATTAAATTGCAGAGCTGTGATTTATTCCTCCTAAGATTCCAGAACCTTCCTTCTTAACCACTCTGCTCTTATTTACCTGTTTCTATCGCTGGAGAAAAGGATAGAGAGTGAGGCTAATTATGTAATGATCTAAAGAATATCATAACTGGCTTTATTTGTAACTGACCTTGTCAGAAAGGAGTGATGGAAATGGTAATTTAAAAGGGACAAGAGGTAGTTCTGAGGCAGAATTCTGTAAATATTGCTCAGGAGAAGAATGAAGAGATGCGCCAGAACATCTCGTAGTTCTATTTCCACAAATATTTTCCACCATTCTATTTTCAGGCAAGACCTCTTGTCCAGAGTAAGGTCTGCAGAGAATTAGAGTATAAGTTCTAGAAGGACTCTTAGAAAGCAATTTACCCAGAGAGGGAAATGAGACCACCAAGACCATCAACATCGAGAGATTTGTTCAAATTTACACACGGGCAGACTTGGAGTAAAAAACTTTCTCTTCTAGGGGCGCCTGGGTGGCGCAGTCGGTTAAGCGTCCGACTTCAGCCAGGTCACGATCTCGTGCTCCGTGAGTTCGAGCCCGCGTCGGGCTCTGGGCTGATGGCTCAGAGCCTGGAGCCTGTTTCCGATTCTGTGTCTCCCTCTCGCTCTGCCCCTCCCCCGTTCATGCTCTGTCTCTCTCTGTCCCAAAAATAAATAAATGTTGAAAAAAAAAATTAAAAAAAAAATCTTTAAAAAAAAAAACCAAAACTTTCTCTTCTAGACCATGTTTTAGTCTGTTGTTTTAATTATTTAATATCTATGATTTTTTTGTGGGTCTGGTGGTTAAAACAGTTCAGTAGAAATCTTGTTTGCTATTCTTGGCTCATCTGCAAACTTGCTGGCAGCTATGTCATGTCTCATTCACTTCATCCAAGGTTTCCAGAAACTCCATGTTACCATATGTGGAATAGGGAGTCTCATTAATCTTCATTCAAAGTATTAAAAGGATTGGACTGTGAGTTAATTTGTATAAAGTACTTTGAGATTTTTGGATAAAACCCATTGTATAAGTAAAGAAGGGGGACTATGTACCCTTTCTGAATCATCAACCAATATTTTGAAGAATGACAGATTCTAAATTCTATAAGGAATGCAAATGTTCCTCTTTGAAAACTTACAGCCAATTTTGGAACGATTTCAATATCCATGAAATTTCAAAAGTAATCATAAAGTGAGCTTGCCTCCAAAATCTTCCTGTGTAAAAGTAGAAGCATTTTTAAATTACTTCTGGGATATTTCTATCCTGAGGAAACAGCTGGCCATACTCTCCATTTAACTACACATTCCCACACCATCTTTCGAAACTAAATACTTAAATTTACTTCAAGCATATTGTATTAATATTTATTATTCAAAGAAGAAGAACAAATAACCACTGATTATTTTTTATTCTTTAAGAAGCACTATGTTCTTTATGATTTATACGTGGGACTCAATTTGTGTGTTTTGTTTTGTTTATCAATCTTTGTCCATCAAATATATTTATTCATATGTCAGAGTAAACTCCATGTTATTCACTGTACTTTAGAATTAAATATTTTATTTCAGTTAGAGGATACCACTTATCTCATCCCCAGTAGAAAGAAATAACCATTTATTCTCCTTTTTCTCCTATTCACAGGCCCAGAAACAAATTATTTTATACAATGTGAAATTTATCAAATGCCCACTGAGAAGCACAGTAAAATTCTTAATTAACTAATCTGTTCCACTCACCAGGCTGTATCATCAGAAATATCCAAAGAATTAAAATGACCTAATCTTTTTTGAGAGAGAGAGAGAGACAGAGAGCGTGAGTGGGGAAGAGGGGCAGTGGAAGAGAGGGGTAGAGGGAGAGAGAAAAGGAGGGAGGGGGAGGGAGAGAGAGAGAGAGAGAGAGAGAGAGAGAGAGAGAGAGAG